>NC_139023.1:163371203-163737753 GCF_964662115.1 Mustela nivalis | reverse complement strand
GATGTAGTGTCCTTCTTTATCTCTGACTACAGTCTTTAGTTTAAAATCTAATTATCTAATATAAGAATCGCTACCCCAGCCTTCTTTTGAGGCCCATTGGCATGATAGATGCTTCTCCATCCCTTCATTTTCAGTCTGGGTATATCTTTCAGTTCAAAATGGGTCTCTTGTAGACAACATATGGATGGGTCCTGTCGTTTTATCCAATCTGTAACCCTGTGCCATTTTATGGGTGCATTTAGGCCATTCACATTGAGAGTGATTATTGATAGATACGTTTTTACTGACATCGTGTTATCTTTGAAGTCTTTCTTTCTGTAGATTGTCTCCTTATTTCTGTTCAATGCTATTCTTAGGATTTTTCCTCTTTTATAGAACCCCCCTTAATATTTCCTGCAGTGTCGGCTTGGTGGTTGCATAGTCTTTTAAGCCTTGCCGGTCTTGGAAACTCTTTATCTCTCCATCCATTTTGAATGTCAGTCTTGCTGGATAAAGTATTCTTGGCTGCATGTTCTTCTCATTTAGTGACCTGAATATATCTTGCCAGCCCTTTCTGGCTTTCCAGGTCTCTGTGGACAGGTCTGATATTCTGATGGGATTTCCTATGTAAGTAAGGAGTCTCCTTGTCCTAGAGGCTTTCAAGAGATTATACCTACAATTATGATTCCTCAATTTGACTATCCCGTGTCGTGATTTTTTTTTTTTTGAATGTATAATCTTGGGTTGAGACCTTTTGGCCTAGTACATGAACAATGGTTCCATTTGCGAGATTGGGAAAATTTTCATGAAGAACTTGTTCCACTATATCTTCTAGACTTATTTCTTTCTCCTCCCCTTCAGGGATTCCAATAATTCTGACATTGGAACGTTTCATGGCATTATTTATTTCCCTGATTCTGTTTTCATGGTTTCTAAACTATTTGTTCCAGGCTTCCTCCTGATCCTTTCTCTCTATCTGTTTGTCCTCCAGATCACTAATTCTATCTTCTGTCTCAGTTACCCTAGCTTTGAGAGAATTTAGATTAGATTGGAACTCATTGAGAGCATTGTGAACCTCATCCCTGGTAGCTTTAAGCTCCACCCTAACATTGTGAACATCACCTCTGGTGGCTTTCTGCTCAGCTCTAATCAATTCCCTTTGGTCATCCATGGCTTTCTCCAACCTAGCTATTGCCTGGATAATTGTTAGCCTGAATTCTCTTTCTGACATATTTTCTATGTTGTTAGCCGTTAGCTCTGTTGCAGAAAGTCCATCCTCTGTATTTTTCTTCTGTTGGGAATTCCTCCTCCTAGTCATTTTGGTGAGAGATGACTGAACAGATGTAGCTGGATGTATCGACTGTGGTGCAGTCAAGGTGCACCCTGGAACACTTCTGAGCAATCAGGATTCCCCACCCATACGAGAGACAAAAGAAAAGAAAAAGAAAAAAAGAAAAGTAAAAAGATAGAGATAGAGAGACAGGAATGAAAGGGAAGATTAAAGAGAAGGTTCAACCCAAATGAGCCCCAAGGTAAGATTTATGAAGTATACAAACAAAAACAGACAAACACAGAGACTGATTAAAGTATATGACAAGGGACAAAAATATATATATGCAAATAAAGGAAGATCCTTGTCAAAAAGAACCCCAAGTGTAAGATTTATATGCTATCAGTACAAACACAAAAACACAGAAACAGTGGTGGAAGAAAAAGATGGGAGAATGGTTATAAATTCTCAGTGTGGGTGAGGAAGGTTGTTTTGATTCTTCCTGGATGTATCTTGATATCTTTGTTAAAGGACTCAACTTTCCTAAGATAAAGGGGGATTAAAAATTGGTTTACCTATAGGGGTAGTATTGATTGGGGAAAGGGGATTACTTTGAAATTTAACTCTATATGAATATTAGAAGATAAAAATAAAAAGGAATAAACTAGACTAAACTAAACTGAAATTTAAAAAATTTTAAAAAATAGAAATACAAAAGAAAAACAGGTGTATGTATCAAAAAGTTCAGGTTAGAAGGTTATTATGGAATTTGATGTACTGGACAGCTCACTGTGATGGTAAATAGGTTAAAAATTATCTATATATAAAAATAAAAATGAAGCAGAATAGTGGGAACGAGTTAAAAATAAAAGTTGTCCTCTGAAGTAGTGGTGGTTGTTCTATTGTAGTCTTTTTTTTTTTTTTTCTTGGTTTGTTTTCTGGGGAAGGGGCCTGCCACGTGGGTTTTCAGTCAATAATGTTCCCTGAATTAAGTCCACCCACGTGTTTGTCCACTTTTTTTTTTCCTCTCACCTTGACCGCTTTTGATGGTTTTTGTAGTTTTAGAGGAAAACAAACTGCACCCTGACCTCCCTCTCAGAGACAAGGCTCAGTCTGGCTGCAGAGCCCAAATCAGTTCCCCCGTGAGCACAGGCAGAGCAGGTTCCAAGTCGCGGTTCCTGGGGAGTCAGAATCTTTTGCTTGTACCAAAACCACAGCAGCAGTGGCTGTCTAAGCAGCTCCAGACAGCTAGAGAGGTTCCAAGCAGTGATTGCACACTGAGATTTTCCCCACTGGCCCAGGCTGGGAGTGCCTGGTCTTTCTGGGTCTAAGAGCACCCATCTTGCATGCACCTCTTTCAGGGGAGGCTGTGGGTCACACATGCGTTTCAGGCTCTGAGATCGAGGCGCAGGTCTGAAAGCACCAAGCTGGGTTCGTGCACCTCCCTCAGGGGAGAGTTTGAGGCGTGTGTCTTAGGCTCTGAAACAATGGCATGGGGTCAAAGAGCGCCGGCTGGGCCTTTGTGTACCTCTCTCAGGGGAGGATGAGGGGCGCATGCATCCCAGGCTGTATAGCAGGGCTTGTGAGTTCTGTCCTCTGGCGAGGCTTCCAGCCCCTCACAGGAGCTGGGGGCTTAGGGACCAAGACCTGGTTTCTCCGCCGCACTCTCTCTGGCTCAGTGCCAGGGGAGGCTGTCCTGGGACTAGGGACTTAAGCCCCTGTCCCTAGCCACCTGGATTCCCACAATTCCGCCCCCCCCCCCCCCGTGATCCTTTGCTCTTTTGGAGTGCTTTCATCCAGTCTCCAAATTAATGCTGGTCCCCAGACGCAGGGCACTCTCACTCATATTAGGGGTATTACTTTCCAACCAGTCGCCTCTGGTGGCTCACTGCCCCTTTTGCTTATCTTCTGATATCAGTTCACCGTTCCCACTCCATTTTACCTGCCCACTGGCATCTTCTGCCTCTGGATAGATCCAGACATGTATAATTCTGATCTCAGGCTGATTTCATGGGTGATTGGAGTTCTTTGGTAGGTAATCAGCTCACTTTAGGGTACAGGTTTAAAAAGTGCCTCCTCCTACTTCCCCGCCATCTTGTCCCCCCTCTTCTGCCCATTTTTTGATATGATTGTCTGTTTTGTGTGTGTTGAGATTGAGTTCTTTATAGATCCTGAATATCAACCTTTTGTCTGTACTATCACTTGCAAATATCTTCTCCCATTCCATGGGTTGCCTCTTTGTTTTGTTGACTGTTTCCTTTGCTGTGCAGAAGCTTTTGATCTTGATGAAATCCCGAAAGTTCATTTTCACTTTTGTTTCCCTTGCCTTTGGAGACATATCTTGAAAGAAGTTGCTGTGCCTAATATCTAAGAGGTTACTGCCTATGTTCTCCTCTAATATTCTGATGGATTCCTGTCTCACATTGAGGTCTTTTGTCCATTTTGAGTTTATCTTTGTGTATGGTGTAAGAATGGTCAGGTTTCATTCTTCTCCATATAGCTGTCCAATTTTCACAGCACCATTTATTGAAGAGACTGTCTTTTTCCACTGTTTTTTTTTTTTTTCCTGTTTTGTCGAAGATTATTTGCCCATAGAGTTGAGGGTTCATATCTGGGGTCTCTCCTCTGTTCCACTGGTCTATGTGTCTGTTTTTATGCCAGTACCATGTTGTCTTGGTGATCAGAGCTTTGTAGTAAACCTTGAAATCAGGTAACATGATGCCCCCAGTTTTATTGTTGTTTTTCACCATTTTCTTAACAATTCAGTTCTCTTCTCATTCTATACAAATTTTAGGATTATTTCCTCCAGCTCTTTGAAAAATACCGGTGGAATTTTGATTGGAATGGCATTAAAAGTATAGATTGCTCTAGGCAGTATAGATTATTTTAACAATATGTATTTTTCCAATCCATAAGCATGGAATGGTTTTCCATCTTTTTGTGTCTTCTTCAATTTCTTTCATGAGTGTTCTGTGGTTCCTTGTGTACAGGTCCTTTACCTCTTTGGTTAGGTTTATTCCAAGGTATGTTATGGTTTTTGGTGCTATAGTAAATGGAATCAATTCTTTAATTTTCCTTTCTGTATTTTCATTGTTAGTGTATGAGAAAGCAACAGATTTCTGTACATCAATTTTGTATCCTGCCACATTACTGAATAGCCGAATGAGTTCTAGTAGTTTGGGGGGGTGAGTCTTTTAGGTTTTCCATATGAAGTAACATGTCATCTTTGAAGCAAGAGAGTTTGACTTCTTCGTTGCCAATTTGGATACTTTTTATTTCTCTTTGTTTTCTGATTGCTGTTCCTAGGACTTCTAATACTATGTTAAACAAGAGTGGTGAGAGTGACATCCTTGTCGTGTTCCTGATCTCAAAGGGACAGCTGTCAGCTTTTTCCCATTGAGGAAGATAATCGCTGAGGGAATTTCATAGATGGATCTGATGAAGTTGAGGAATGTTGCCTCTATCCCTATACTTTGAAGCATTTTAATCAGGAACAGATACTGGATTTTGTCAAATTCTTTTTCTGCATCAACTGAGAGGAGCATGTTTTTCTTCTCTCTTCCCTTATTGATTTGTGCTCTCTCTTTGATTGATTTGCAAATGTTGAACCATGATAAATCCCACCTGGTCATGGTGGATAGTAAGGTACTGTTGATTCCTATTAACTAGGATCATGTTGAGAATCTTGACATCCATATTCATCAGGGATATTGGTCTGAAACTCTCCTCTTTTGTGGGGTCTTTGCCTGATTTGGGCATCAGGGTAATGCTGTATTAATAAAAAGCATCTGGAAGGTTTCTTTCTGCTTCAAAATTTTTAAACAATTTCAGGAGAATAGGTATTATTTCTCTTTGCAAGTTTGGTAGAATTCCCCAGGGAATCCATCAGGTCCTGGACTCTTGTTATTTTGGAGGTTTTTGATCAGTGCTTCAATCTCATTACTAGATATTGGTCTATTCGGCTCTCAATTTCTTCTTGATTTACTTTTGGAAGTTTAAGTTTCCAGGAATGCATCCATTTCATCTAGGTGGCTTAACTTATTGGCATAGAACTGTTGATAATTTCTGATGATTGTTTCTATTTCCTTGGTGTTAGTTGTGATCTCTCTCTTCTCACTCATAATTTTATTAATTTGGGCCTCCTCTTTTTTATATTGGATTAGTTTGACCAATGGTTTATTGATCTTATTGATTCTGTCAAAAAAACCAGCTTCTATTTTCATTCATGTATTCTACTGTGTCTCTAGTTTCTCTCTCTTTGATCTCTTCTCAAATCTTGATTATTCCCCTTCTCATGTGGAGTTGGCTTAATTTGTTGTTGATTCTCCAGTTCTTTAAGGTGTAAAAACAGCTGGTGTATTCTAGATTTTTCCATTTTTTTAGGGAGGCTTGGATGGGTCTGTATTTCCCCCTTAGGACTGCCTTTTCTGTATCCCATAGGTCTTGGACTGAAGTATCTTCATTCTCATTGGTTTCCATTTATTGTTTAAGTTCTTTGATTTCCTGGTTGATCCAAGCATTCTTAAGCAAGGTGGTCTTTAGCTCCCCAGTGTTCGAATCCCTTCCAAACTTTTTCTAGTGGTTGAGCTCCAGTTTCAAAACATTGTGATCTGAGAATGTGCAGGGTATAATTTCGATCTTTTGGTATCAGCTGAACCCTGATTCTTGACCTGGTATGTGGTGTATTCTGGAGAAGGTTCCATGAGCACTCGAGAACAATGACTATTGTGATGTTTTAGGTGGGATATGCTGTATATATCTATGAGGTCCATCTGGTACAATCTGTCATTTAATTGTCTTGTTTCTTTAATGCTTTTCTGCTTGGATGATCTGTTTATTACTGAGAGTGGTATGTTAAGATCTCCTACTATTAGTGTATTCATATCAATATGAATTTTGTCTTGTTTAACAGTTTTCTGATGTAATTGGCTGCTCCCATATTGGGGGCATAAATATTTACAATTGTTAGATTTTCTTGGTGGATAGACCCTTTAAGAATGATGTAGTGTTCTTCTGCATTTCTGACTACAGTCTTTAGTTTAAAATCTAATTTATCTGTTATGAGAATGGCTACCTCACCCTTCTTTTGAGGCCCATTGGAATGAAAGATGCTTCTTCATAGCTTCACTTTCAGTCTGGATGTATCCTTGGGTTCTAAATGGGTCTCTTGTAGACAACATATGGATGGGTCCTGTCGTTTTATCCAATCTGCAACCCTGTGCTATTTCATGGGTGCATTTAGACCATTCACTTTGAGAGTGATTATTGAGAGATACGTTTTTATGGACATGATGTTACCTGTGAAGTCTTTGTTTCTATAGATTTTCTCCATAAATTTCTGCTCAATGATATTTTTGGGTTTTCTCCTCTGTTATAGAATGCCCCTTAATATTTCTTGTAGTGCCAGCTTGATGGTCACATAATTTTTACCTTGCCGGTCTTGGAAAAGCTCTTTATCTCTCCAACCATTTTGAATGTCAGTCTTGCTGGATGAAGTATTCTTGGCTGCATGTTCTTCTCATTTAGTGCCCTGATTATGTCTTGCCAGACCTTCTGGCTTGCCAGGTTTCTGTGGACAGTTCTGACTTTATTCTGATGGGCCATTCTCTGTATGTAAGAAATCTCTTCCCCCTAGCTCCTTTCAAGAGATCCTGTCTATAATTATGAGTCTTCATTTTCACTATCAGGGGTCTCGAGGTCTTTCTAGATTCCATGATCTTGGGGGGCGACTGTTCTGCATCTAGGACATGAATGCTGGTTCCATTCGCCAGATTGGGAAAATTTTCATGGATAATTTGTTCAAGTATATCTTCTAGTCTTCTGTCTTTCTTCTGTCCCTTGGGGATTCCAATAATTCTGACGCTGGAATGTTTCATGGCATTATTTAGTTCCCTAATTCTATTTTCATGGCTTCTAAGCTGTTTGTTCCAGGCTTCCTCCTGATCATTTTTCTCTATCAGTTTGTCCTCCAGATCACTAATTCTGTCTTCTGTCTCAGTTACCCTAGCTGGTAGGGAATTTAGATTAGATTGGAACTCATTGAGAGCTTTGTTAACATCATCTCCTGTGGTTTTCACTTCTGCCCTTATCAGTTCTGTATTGTCATCCATGGCTTTCTCCAAACTAGCCATTGCCTTATTAATTAATTGTTAGCTTGAATTCCCTTTCTCATATTCTGTTTATGTCCATATCCAATAGCTCTGATGAAGAGGTCACAGTCTCTGAATTTTTCCTCTGTTAGGCATTCCTCCTCCTAGTCATTTTGGTGAGAGATGGCTGAACGGATGTGTAGTTGAATGTTGTTGAATGTATCAACCATGGTTGCAGCAAGGTGCTCTCTGGAACACTTCTGAGCAATCAGGAGTCCCCACCAAAAAGAAAGAAATAAATAAAAGAGAGAGAGATAGGAAAAAGGAAAAAAGAAAAGAGAAGACCCATCTCAAATGGACTCCAAAGATAAGATTTTAAAGTATACTAACAAACCCAGACAAATAAAAAGACCGATAAAAGTAAATTAAAAGGAAAAAAGAACCCAGCCAAAATGAACCCCAGTATAAGATTTATATACTACCAGGACAAAAACAAATACACAACAACACTGACAGAAGAAGGGTGGGTGGTTGTAAATTATCAGTGTGGGCAAAGAAGGTTACTTGATTCTTCCTGGATGTATCTTGATATCTTTGTTAAAGGACTGAACTTTCCTGAGATAAATAGGGATTAAAACTGGTTTACCTATAGGGGTAGCATTGATTGGGAAAAGGGGATTACATTGGTGCTTATCTCTACATGAATATTAAATAAAATATAAAATAAAAATAGAAAAGCAATAGTAAAATAGGTACATGTATCAAAAAAGTTGAAGTTAATAGGTTATTATGGAATTTGTTATACTGAACATCTCATTGTGATGGTAAAATAAGTTTAAAAAATTTTTTTTGGAAAATCAAAAAGAATGAGAATAGTGGAAATGAATTAAAAAAAAAGTTGTATCTATGCAGTAGCGGTGGTTGTCCTCTTTGGTTTTTTTTTTGTTTTATATTGGGGGGGGGGCTGGCCTTCTCAGGGAGGGGCCTGCTGTGTGGTTTTTCAGGCAGTATTGCTAGAGTTGAGTCTGCTTGCCCCCCTATCAAGGGCCTGGACTCTGAGGAAATCAGTTTTTCTGGCTTTTGTTGCTGGGAGGTTTTTTTTTTTCCCCCTTCTTGATGGCTTTTGGTGGTTCTTTGGAGATTTAGAGGAAAACAAACTGCACCCAGACATCCATCTCAAAGAGAAGCCTCAATCTGTCCCCCTCTGCATGCTCCAGAGCACATAAATTTTCCCTCTGCCACCGGCAGAGCACATCCCCAGTCATGGTCTCAGGGGTCACAGGAGCTCCCGCTTGTGCCCCAGTGTTATCAAAACCATGAGAAGAATTAGTCCAGAGAGGTGGCTTCCAGCGGCTGTCTCTGCCAAGGCTGTCTTGGCAGGTCCAGACCACCAGAGAGGTTGCAACCAGAGAAGGCACACTGAGATTTTCAGGCTGTCCTGGCTGTTAGTGTTTAGACTCTCCTAGTCCTAGAGAGCACCACCTAGTGCCTGCAGGAACCTCTCTCAGGCGAGGCTGTGGAGCATGACTCAGACCCTGGTTGTGTAGTGTGCATACAGAGTGCAAAAAGCTGTGGTTCTAGAGAGCGCCGGCTGGCATCCACACCATACTCTCTCATGCGCACTGCCAAGCAGACGCTCTCATGCATGCCAGCGGAACAAGATCTGGCTTCTTCGCTGCACTCTCTCTGGCTTAACACCAGCGGTGGCCATCCTGGGTCTGTGGGCTTAAGCCCTCTGTCCCTAACCACCCAATTTCACCATTTCCCCTTAAGATCTTTTGCTATTTTTGAGTGCTTTCTGTAAAGTTTTACTGGCGAGGTAAACACAACACCAGGCAAGGTAGGCGCAAGGCAAAATTTATTAAAGGCACTTTCTGGCGAAGTTTCGGGGCTCAGGAGAATGGGAGCTAGAAAAGTCACACCAGGAGGAGGTCGGTACTCTTGGGCAAGGTTCCGTGACTTGGGAAGGGGGAGTCAAGGAAGTTGCGCTGGGAGGGAATCGGTGGGGTTTTTTTATAGGGCCAAGGCAGGGCATGGGTTCACATCCATACATGGTAAGGTATTTGGTGATCGAAGGGTATGGGGGGGTGTCCTGATGTTCCTGTTTTCTGCATAGGCATTGGGTTACCTATGGAGACATGATCTGGGCATACATCTTTTTGGCGGTAGAGTCAAAAGTTAAGGAAGAGGGGGGCTGGAAGATGGCGGCCCAGCGGTCATTTCTATAGTTCCTCCTGCATTCTCGGAGCTGCTGACCCAAAATTCAGACCTTTTTGGTGTAATGGGGCAGTGATTCAGATCTGGCTACTTCCTGCTGGCGAAGGGGCATCATTATAGGGTCCTTTGGATTTGGGTAGGCGGGTATAGGGATGCAGGAGGAGTTGGTTGATAGTGACCCTGGAAACCTCGCAGAAGTGATCCTGAATGAAGTGAAGAATATTGAGAGTGATTAGTGCTAATAGGCAGTGGAAAATAAGGAGACTTAGGATAGGAAGGAACCAAGTCGTTAACAGGGAGAGCCACCATTGAGAAGGGTTTATTTCAGGGCAATGCTGATCATGAAGGAAGTTGTGGATTTTTTCCAGGACATAGATATTGGTTTCGACTATATCGGATTTATTGATATAATAGCAGCATTCTTCATTGAGGAATACACGGGTTCCTCCCTTGTCTGCATCCAGGGCTCGCTGGATCTGTAGGGTCCAGGGCTCGCCGGATCTGTAGGGCTATCTGGACCACTAAGGTAATCTGTCATTGTAGGGATGCCAAGGACTCTGCTGAGGCCTCCATGGCTGTTCAGAACTGTTCCAATAAATCTCAGGTAGCGTCTATGGAGTGAGATAGGGCCCCAGTGCCCAGCCACTAGGAAGATGCCAGGGAAGAAACACAGCCCTTTTCTGTCGCTAGAGGGTGTCCGTGAGAATAACCACTTCAGCTTGTGTGTAGATGGTTAGTTGAGGGACCAGGGATATTGGGATGCACAGGAGGGTGTCTGAGAACTTGGGAGTTTTCGACAGAGTGCCATTGCATTAAAAGAAACCTCCTGGAGGAGCATAAGTAGGGAAGGATGAATTAGTCAAATTGCATAAGGAGGGGTTTGGGGATGAGTAGCAGAATGCGAGTACTGGGTTTTAAGGATCAACAAACAGGGGAACATTCTGTAGAGTGGCGTGTGCCAAGGAGGTAGGAGTGGGAGTGGTTGTGTTGAAAGGGTGTGATAAGGGTACTGTGATAAGGGATTTGGCCCAGAGAACTGCACAGATGAAGCAGTAGGACAGGTTGCCCATGCCAGAATGGTTGGTCAGAGTAAGGCCTTGTTTAATAAGTTTGAGCCAGGAAAATGGGTCAGAATCCTGAGAGGGAGAGGGTAGTAAGGGGTTTTGGATTGCTTGTTCTTGGGCCTGGCTGGATCACGACTGGCTCTGGAGGTCCTGGGGATTTGGGGGAATGTTTCTAACATAGGCCTGGTAGATGTGCAAGGAGGCGGTTGGATATAAATCAGAGGGCCATGTGTAAAGTTTGGCCTCAACTCCAGTAGCCCATCGTGGATCCCAAGGGTCGGGGATGGTGAGGTACCAAGCACTACTCCCATCAGTGGTGAAGCGATATTGGGAGCGCTGGTTTCCATAAATATCTAGTCAGGTCTTGCATTTTGCAGGAGGTATATGGGCAGCCCCCATTTGTCTGGACCCAGTATGTTCTGCAGTTAGGATGGGTTTGGTCATAGATGAAGCAGATAGTGGGGTTGGAATGCCCCTGCCGAATGGAAAGAAAGACAGGGATGGTGAAGTTGATAGAGGCCTGGCACCCTCTGGGTTGGCAATCAGTGGTAGCTAGTAGGCTAGACCGTGCAGTCTCCCCATGGGTCTAGTTTTCCCTCAGGTAAAAGCGCCACCTGGACTCAGGTGTGATGGACGAGTGGCTAGGGAGAGTTCGGAGGAAGGGAAGAGTGAGAAGAAGTGCAGGAAATCCATAACCACGTAGGCCCCAGGATTTGGGAAGTCCAGCCATCCTGTTGTGAGGCTGGTTTTAGATTGGAGATGTGTACCCACGGGTGGTGTCCTAGAAGTTTTGTCACTGTGGGAGTTGTGAGAATAACAGTAAGGGGGCCGGGCCACCTGGAGTGGAAGGACTTTGGGTGAAGTTCTCATAGGAGAACTTGGTCCCCAGGATTTAGTGCCTGGGGAAAGTTTCCACCCAGGCTGTCTGGGGCGGGGATGGTTGAATCTGAATGAGCCCTTAGGAGGGCTTTTAGGAGGGTCTGATAGGGCAGATAAGATAAGAGGGATGGAGACAAACCATAAGTGATTCTTAATCTCACAAAACAAACTGAGGGTTGCTGGGGGGAGGGGGATTGGGAGAAGGGGGGTGGGGTTATGGACATTGGGGAGGGTATGTGCTTTGGTGAGTGCTGTGAAGTGTGTAAACCTGGCGATTCACAGACCTGTACCCCTGGGGATAAAAATATATGTTTATAAAAAATAAAAAATTAAAAAAAAAAAGATAAGAGGGATGGAGGAGAGGCAGGCAGGTTGTGATTGAGTAAGAAGGGCCTGTGGTACAGAAGCTCAAAGGAGCTGAGTCCTGATGGGCTGCAAGGAGAGGCCCTAAGGTGGGTGAGTGCTAGTGGGAGAAGGGTTGCCAAGATAGGATAGGAGGGGTGGAGGAGAGGCAGGCAAGTTGTGATTGAGTAGGAAGGGCCTGCCATACAGGAGCTCAACTGGGCTGAGTCCTGATGGGCTTCAAGGGGATGCCCTAAGGAGGGTGAGTGGCCAAGACAGACAGGTTTCAAGAGTGAGTTTGGTGAGTTGTTCCTTGAGGAGGCTGTTGGCCCTGTTGACCTTACCCAAGGAATGGGGGTAATATGGGATATGGAATTTCCAGGTGACATTGAGGCGCTTGGAGATTTGTTGTGTGATGCTGGAGATGAAGGCTGGTCCATTGTCTGATTGTAGTGTTCAAGGGATTCCAAATCTCAGGATGATGTGTTCAGTGAGAACCACGGCGACCATGTCTGCTGTTTCCCTGCTGGTGGGGAATGCCTCGATCCAGCCTGTGAAGGTGTCCACAAGAGTTAGTAGGTATCTGAAAGTTTTGTGTCAAGGCATGTGACTGAAGTCGAGTTGCCAGTTCTTGTCTGGCTGATGCCTGTAGAGCTGGTGGGTGGGTCCCGGACTGTGGAGGCCACCCTGGGCGTTGACCACAGAACAGGTTCTTCAGGCCTGGTGTACCTCCTTAATGGTCTTTTGGAGGAGGGGGTCATGAAAGAGAGGTTGGAGAAATTGGTATAGGGCCTTTGGACCCATGTGGAGAGACTGGTGGATGTCAGTAATGAGGGTGTGGATTAGGCTGTTCAGGAGGGCAATTTTGTCCTGGACATAATACCATCCCTTGTTACCAATCTGCCACCTAATGTTTTGAGGGCCCGAGTCTCCTCATCAGTGTATGAGGAAATGTGGGGAGTGTAGAGAAACAGGAGAGGGTCTGGAGAGGAGTTTAAGGCCAACTGTTGGGCAGTAGAGTCGGCCTCATTGTTCCCTAAAGAGGTAGGATTCTTGGAGGCCTAATAGCCATGGCAGTGGACAAGAGCCACCTTGGTAGTGTAATTGAGAGCCTCAAGGAGTTTGGCAATAAGAGGCCCATTGACTATGAGGGTTCCCTTAGTCATGAAAAATCCCTTCTCGCCAGAGGACAGAGTGAGTGTGGGTAATAAAGAAAGCATATTTAGACTCAGTATAAATAGTGGCCTGTTGGCCCTCAGATAAGTGAAGGGCCCTGGTGAGAGCCACGAGTTCTGCCTTTTGAGAAGTAGTCCCAATGGGAAGGGGGGCTGCTTCTATGACAGCGTCCAGGGAGACCACTGCATAGGCCACATGTCACCGTCCATCTGGCGGTATGAGGAAGCCCCATCCATGAACAGAGTGTGATCAGGGTCAGGCGGCGGCTGGTCTGAAAGTCCTGGATGCAAGGGAGAGAGTCCTTTCAGGAGTTGAGAGCAGGAATGGGAAGGAGTGGGGGTAGACAAAGGTGTCAGCAAGACGGCAGTGGGATTTAGGAGAGGTGTTATAGAGAGTGTGACCTGGGGGTTTTCTATGAATAGTAGGGGTAGAGTTGGAGACGGGAAGGAGTGAGTTGTGCCAAGGATTTGTGGCTGACTATGTCCATCAGTCGATGGGGGGAGAAGACCATGAGGGGCTGTTCTAAGGTAAGTTGGAGGGCCTCCTTTGTAAGAGAAGCCGCTGCCACTAGGGCCCTGAGGCAGGGCTGCCATCCCTCAATGCTGACATCTGGTTGCTTGGAGAGATAGGCCACCGCCCAGTAGGTGGAACCAGTCGGTTGGTCAGAAGGCCAGTGGCCATCCCAGACCATTCATCAGTGAAAGTGTGAAAAGACTTTGAAGGGTCCAGCAAGGCAAGCCTCAGTCTTGAAATGAGGTGGCTCCTAAGCTGGTAGAACAGACATTTGATGGAGCCTGGATCAGTTAGAGGTCCCTGGCGTGTGTCTTTGGTGGCCCTGTATAAGGGCCAGGTCAAAATGGCAAAATTGGGGATCCAGTGTCTAAAAAAGCCCACCAGTCCTAGAAATGACAGTATATCATCAGCGTTCTGAGGGGGTTGTAGGTCTTGTAGAAGGCAGATACGGTTTCCTGTGATGGATTTGAAAGTGGGAGTTAGTAATATTCCCAAGTAAGTGTCCGAGAGAGTACAGAGTTGGGCCTTGGCAGGTGTCACTTTGTATCCCTTGGAGCCAAGGAAATTGAGCAGAGTGGTGGTATACTCCGGAGAGGAAAGGTGGGAGGGGCTGCAGAGGAGGAGATCATCTACATATTGGAGGAGAGTCCTGGCCGTGAGGGTGCACTGTTGGAGATCTTTGACCAGGGCCTGACCAAAGATGTGAAGGCTATCTCGGAAGCCCTGGGGCAGGACGGTCCAGGTTAGCTGTCCAGAAACATGCATTTCCGGGTCCTCCTAGGTGAAGGTGAAGAGGAAATAGGAGTCCAGATGAAGGGGGATAGTGAAGAATGCGTCCTTGAGATCCAGGACAGAGAAGTGGGTAGTGTGGGGGGGAACATTGGAAAGGAGAGTGTAGGAGTTGGGCACCACCAGATGGAGTGGGACTACTGCCTCATTAATAAGTCTCAGGTCCTGTACAAGGCAATAGGCTCCTGAGGGCTTTTTAACGGGGAGGATGGGGGTGTTGACTGGAGAGTTAATGGGGATAAGGAGACCCTGCTGCTGGAGGCGGTCAATGATGGGCTTAAGTCCTCACTGGTGGGTCGTTGAGAAAGGGAACTGTGGGCGAGATGGAAATGTAGACTTGTCCTTGAGTTGTATCCTGACAGGGGTATGGTGGGTTGCTACTATAGGTCTGGAAATGTTCCAAACCTGCAGGTCTACAGAGGGGAGACAGTCTGGGATAGGGAAAGAGTCAGAGGGGAGTAGAGGGAGGATGAGGTGAGCAGAAATCAAGGGAGAGGGAGAAAGACGAATGGTGGCCTGAAGTTTGTGGAGGATGTCCCTGCCTAGGAGGGGAACAGGGCAGGAAGGGATAATGAGGAAGGAGTGTGAAAAGGGGAACCCATCTAGGCTGCAGGTAAGGGGTGGGGTGGCCTTTGGAGTGGAGGAGGTACCATCAATTCCCATAACTGCAACTGGGGAGGGACAAGCAGGACCCGAGTAGGAAGGCAGGACAGAATAGGTAGCCGCCATGTCCAACAGAAAGGAAACTGACTTACCCGCTACCTGGAGTGTGACCCTGGGCTCAGCATGGGTGAGAGAGGTGTCCGAGTCTGGGCTCCATCAGTCATCCTCTAATCTAAGAAGTTGGAAAGCAGGGCTTGTCGTCTCAGTGTCTCCCCTGTGTGGAGGCACCGGGCATCCCCCGAACCTGGGGCAGTCCAATTTCCAGTGGCGCATCATGCAGCATTGAGGGCATTGACAGGCCCAGTGTCCCTTGGCTCCACACTTGAAACAGGCCCCTGGAGGGACGCTGTTAAGTGCTCCCTTCTGTTGATCCCCAGAACTTGCCCTCCTCAGGACTGCTACCAAGGATTAGGTCTGCAGTTGGGTCTGCAGTTGAATGTCGGCAGCTGACTGAGAAATAAAGTGGGTAGCTAAAACAGTCGACCCTGCTGGAAAGGCTGGGTCTAGGCGAGGGTATTGAGTCAGTGCCTCAGTAAGTCAGTTAAGAAACATGGCCGGGTTCTCATTTGGTTCCTGAATGACCTCCCTAAGTTTATCACAGTTGACTGGCTTATTAGAGGCTGCCTTCATGCCGGCATGGTGCCGGTGGCCATCTTGGCCATCTTTGTAGTCCCATTCAGGCTCCATAGCTGGGACACCTGAGCGCCAACTGGCATGGTGTTGTCAGTAAGATGGACCTGATCAGCATGTTCTCAGGCTTCAGCCTGAATGCGCTCCCTCTCCTCTGTGGTGAGGGTGGTAGTTTGGACCACATGTAGGTTATGCCAGGTGATGTCATAGGCCTGGGCCAGATATTGGAATCCTTTATGGGGTTACCATGGTTGGCTGAAAAAGAGCCCAAATGTTTCTCAATTTGGGAAAGGTCTTGTAGAGAGAAAGGAGCATAAACCCAAACAACTCCCTCAACTCCGGCAACCTCCCTTAGGGGGCAGACTAAATCAGGGGAGGGTTTTCAAGACCTTATGCGGGTGGAGATGGGAGGGGAGGCCAGAGAAGATGTGAGGGACAGTTCAGTGGGGGCCACACCTGGAGCAGACTCGGGTTTTTGGTGTTTAGGGGATGAGATGGGGGTGGGGGTGGAAGAGACGAAATGGGGGTTGTTGGAGCAGGGGTGCTAGGGGGCATAGGGAGAGAGGGACTTGGGGTATGGGATCGCGGTAAGGAGGAGAAGGAGGAACCAGGACCCCTCTTGTTGGGGGTGGATGAAGCTCTCTAGGGGTTCAGAGAGGGGATATGGGGAGGGGAGGTCCGAGTATTTGGGAGCAGTGGGTGGCAGGGTAGGGGGAGGGGAGAGGGCCAAGAGGACCTGTGAAGTGGAGCAGTGAGAGCAGAGGGAAAGGTGAAAGTGTAGAGTCCAGAAAGCCTGGATATAAGGGACCTCGGCCCATTTGCCTTGGTGTTTGCAGAGATTGTCTAGGTCCATGAGAATTTGATAGTCAAATATGCCTTCTGAAGGCCACTGGGACTGATTGTCTAATCGGTATTGTGACAAAGTGATGATACAATAATGTATGAAATGTCACCTTCGCAGGTCCTGGTCCAGTTCCAGGGTTTTAAGATTGGCCAACAGGCACCCCAGGGGTGTTTTAGAGTCTAATTTGGATTGGGAGGTCCCTATGATTCATTGCCAGGCAATCCAAGGGCTGGAGGAAGGAGTCCCCTCATCCACCACTGGGTTGCGGAAAAACTGCGTCGACTGCCATAGAGGTTAGGATGTCTCCCAGTCTCTTGGAGTCACGGAGGTCACCTGGTGACCGGCAGGATCCGCCCTCACATGGCCACAATTAGGGCAGGGCTTTCTGGAGGGAGGTGCAGAATCGGGGGAACTCACTACGGCTTCAGAAGTAGTGTTCAGAAGGGCAGGTCCAGGTCAGGCTAGGGAGAGGAAAGGGCCTCCTCACCGGAGGTGGGGGCTCAATCTCCTTCCCAGGTGCAGGCAACAAATGTAAAGTTTCGCAGGCGAGGTAAACACAACACCAGGCAAGGTAGGCGCAAGGCAAGATTTATTAAAGGCACTCTCTGGTGAAGTTTCGGGGCTCAGGATAAGGGGGACCGGGAGAGTTGCACCAGGAGGAGGTTCTGTGACTCGGGAAGGGGGACTCAAGGGAGTCGTGTTGGGAAGGAGTCAGCGGGGTTTTTTATCGGGCCAAGGCAGGGCATGGGTTCACATCCATACATGGTAAGGTATTTGGTGATCAGAGGGTATGGCGGGTGTGTGTGTGTGTCCTGATGCTTCTGTATCCTGCATAGGTATTGGGTTACCTATGGAGATGTGACCCGGGCATACATCCTTTTGGCAGGAGAGTCAAGGGTTAATGAAGGTGGGGGGGCTGGAAGATAGCAGCCCAACGGTCATTTCTATTGTTCCTCCTGCATTCCTGGAACCTCCGACCCAACACTTTCAACCAGACTCCAAGTTAATGCTGGTCCCCAATCACAGGGCACTCTCGTATTGGGTATTACTTTCCAATGGATCACTTCTGGTGGCTCCCTCCTGCTTTTGTTCATCTTCCAATATCAGTCCAATGTTCCCACTGTTTTACTTACCCACTGTCATCTTCTACCCCTGTAGAGATCCAGAAGTGTGTAATTCTAATCTCAGGCTGATTTCATGGGTGATCAGAGTTCTTTGGTAGATAATCAGCTTTTTGGGGACTGGTTGAAACAACACCTCCTACTTCTCCACCATCTTATCACTACCCTCAGAAAGTTCATTTATTGATGAGGGAAACAAAGCCATGAGAAATGTAGCTTAAATTAAATCTCTTAATACCTTGCAGCCCACTGATAGATACCTGAAACATGCAGATTATGACCTTCCTTAGGGAACTCATGGCTGCCTTAAAACCTTAATGTTTATGTTTTATTAAAAACTAAAAATAACCTTATCTTAACAGTAGCTAGCCCCTCAAGGTCCTGAAAACCTTGCTTCCAAACTCCTTAGAGACACACTATCCCTAACCCCACTAGTTAAAAAATATATAATCAGTCACTCCTTATAATCCCAGTGCAGCTTTTTATGCCCATGAGTCCTGCTCCCATGCTGTAATAAAATCACCTTTTTGCACCAGAAACATCTCAAGAATTCTTTCTTAGGCATTCACTCATGAACCCCAAAACTTCCAAATTTATTCATTACTATCTTAGAGAAATTTTCATGGGGATCTCCCTTTGGTGAGTCTGAAAGTTAGAGTCATAAGACATTATGCCTTAGGTAACAAAATATCCAGTGGAAAAAAGACAGTCTCTTCAATAAATGGTGCTGGGAAAATTGGACAGCTATGTGTAGAAGAATGAAACTTGACCATTCTCTTATACCATACACAAAGATAAACTCAAAATGGATGAAAGACCCCAACAAGAGGCAGGAAACAATAAAATCCTAGAGGAGGGGGGAGGAGTCAAGATGGCGGAGAAGTAGCAGGCCGAGACTACTTCAGCTAGCCGGAGATCAGCTAGATAGCTTATCTAAAGATTGCAAACACCTACAAATCCATCAGCAGATCGAAGAGAAGAAGAACAGCAATTCTGGAAACAGAAAAACAACCACTTTCTGAAAGGTAGGACCGGCGGAGAAGTGAATCCAAAGCGACGGGAAGATAGACCCTGGGGGGAGGGGCCGGCTTCCGGCAAGCAGCGGAGCAACCGCGCACAAAATCAGGACTTTTAAAAGTCTGTTCCGCTGAGGGACATCGCTCCAGAGGCTAAACCGGGGCAAAGCCCACACGGGGTCAGCGTGGCCTCAGGTCCCGCAGGGTCACAGAAGGATCGGGGGTGTCTGAGTGGCGCAGAGCTTGCGGGTATTGGAACGGGAAAGCCGGCTACAGAGACAGAGCCGACAGTAAGCTCGCAGCTCGGGGTGACCTTGAACCGGTCGCAGGCTCGGTGAGCTCGGAGCGCGGCTGGAGGTCAGGCAGACGGGAGTAACTGAGCGCGGTTCTCTGGGCGCGTACTGAGGAGTGCGGCCCTGGGCTCTCGGCTCCTCCGGGCCGGAGACCAGGAGGCCGCCATTTGTATTCGCGTCCTCCGGAACTCTACGGAAAGCGCTCAGGGAACAAAAGCTCCTGAAAGCAAACCCAAGCGGATTACTCACCCCGGGCCCGGGTAAAAGCGGTGCAATTCCGCCTGGGGCAAAGACACTTGAGAATCACTACAACAGGCCCCTCCCCCAGAAGATCAACAAGAAATCCAGCCAAGACCAAGTTCACCTACCAAAGAGTGCGGTTTCAATACCAAGGAGAGCAGCAGAATTCTAGAGGAGGAGAAAGCAAAGCACAGAACTCATGGCTTTTTCCCTGTGATTTTTTTTAGTCTTGCAGTTAATTTAATTTTTTTTTTTTTTTGCCTTCAGGTAAAATTTTTTTTTTTAACTGTTACCTTTTTCTTTTTTAACGATTTTTTACTAGTATATCTAATACATATATTTTTTTTCTTTTTTATATTTTTCTTAGGTGTTTTCTTTTTTTAAAAAATTATGTTTTTTTTTTTTTCTCTTTTCTCTTTTTTTTTTTTATTGTTTCCTTTTTGAACCACTTTTTATCCCCTTTCTCCCCCCTCACGATTTTGGATCTCTTCTAATTTGGTTAAAGCATATTTTCCTGGGGTTGTTACCACCCTTTTAGTATTTTACTTGCCCCTTCATATACTCTTATCTGGACAAAATGACAAGACGGAAAAATTCAACACAAAAAAAAAGAACAAGAGGCAGTACCGAAGGCTAGGGACCTAATCAATACAGACATTGGTAATATGTCAGACCTAGAGTTCAGAATGACAATTCTCAAGGTTCTAGTTGGGCTCGAAAAAGGCATGGAAGATATTAGAGAAACCCTCTCGAGAGATATAAAAGCCCTTTCTGGAGAAATAAAAGAACTAAAATCTAACCAAGTTGAAATCAAAAAAGCTATTAATGAGGTGCAATCAAAAATGGAGGCTCTCACTGCTAGGATAAATGAGGCAGAAGAAAGAATTAGTGATATAGAAGACCAAATGACAGAGAATAAAGAAGCTGAGCAAAAGAGGGACAAACAGCTACTGGACCACGAGGAGAGAATTCGAGAGATAAGTGACACCATAAGACGAAACAACATTAGAATAATTGGGATTCCAGAAGAAGAAGAAAGAGAGAGGGGAGCAGAAGGTATACTAGAGAGAATTATAGGGGAGAATTTCCCCAATATGGCAAAGGGAACAAGCATCAAAATTCAGGAGGTTCAGAGAACGCCCCTCAAAATCAATAAGAATAGGCCCACACCCCGTCACCTAATAGTAAAATTTACAAGTCTCAGTGACAAAGAGAAAATCCTGAAAGCAGCCCGGGAAAAGAAGTCTGTAACATAAAATGGTAAAAATATTAGATTGGCAGCTGACTTATCCACAGAGACCTGGCAGGCCAGAAAGAGCTGGCATGATATTTTCAGAGCACTAAATGAGAAAAACATGCAGCCCAGAATACTATATCCAGCTAGGCTATCATTGAAAATAGAAGGAGAGATTAAAAGCTTCCAGGACAAACTAACAGCTGAAAGAATTTGCAAACACCAAACCAGCTCTACAGGAAATCTTGAAAGGGGTCCTCTAAACAAAGAGAGATCCTACAAGTGGTAGATCAGAAAGGAACAGAGACCATATACAATAACAGCCACCTTACAGACAATACAATGGCCCTAAATTCATATCTCTCAATAGTTACCCTGAATGTTAATGGGCTAAATGCCCCTGTCAAAAGACACAGGGTATCAGAATGGATAAAAAAACAAGACCCATCTATATGTTGCCTCCAAGAAACACATTTTAAGCCCGAAGACACCTCCAGATTTAAAGTGAGGGGGTGGAAAAGAATTTACCATGCTAATGGACATCAGAAGAAAGCAGGAGTGGCAATCCTTATATCAGATCAATTAGATTTTAAGCCAAAAACTATAATAAGAGATGAGGAAGGACACTATATCATACTCAAAGGGTCTGTCCAACAAGAAGATTTAACAATTTTAAATATCTATGCCCCCAACGTGGGAGCAGCCAACTATATAAACCAATTAATAACAAAATCAAAGAAACACATCAACAATAATACAATAATAGTAGGGGACTTTAACACTCCCCTCACTGAAATGGACAGGTCATCCAAGCAAAAGATCAGCAAGGAAATAAAGGCCTTAAACGACACAGTGGACCAGATGGACATCACAGATATATTCAGAACATTTCATCCCAAAGCAACAGAATACACATTCTTCTCTAGTGCACATGGAACATTCTCCAGAATAGATCACATCCTCGGTCCTAAATCAGGACTCAACTGGTATCAAAAGATTGGGATCATTCCCTGCATATTTTCAGACCACAATGCTCTAAAGCTAGAACTCAACCACAAAAGGAAGTTTGAAAAGAACCAAAATACATGGAGACTAAACAGCATCTTTCTAAAGAATGAATGGGTCAACCGGGAAATTAAAGAAGAATTGAAAAAAATCATGGAAATAAATGATAATGAAAATACAACGGTTCAAAATCTGTGGGACACAACAAAGGCAGTCCTGAGAGGAAAATATATAGCGGTACAAGCCTTTCTCAAGAAACAAGAAAGGTCTCAGGTACACAATCTAACCCTAACCTAAAGGAGCTGGAAAAAGAACAAGAAAGAAGCCCTAAGCCTAGCAGGAGAAGAGAAATCATAAAGATCAGAGCAGAAATCAATGAAATAGAAACCAAAAAAACAATAGAACAAATCAATGAAACTAGGAGCTGGTTCTTTGAAAGAATTAATAAAATTGATAAACCCCTGGCCCGACTTATCAAAAAGAAAAGAGAAAGGACCCAAATAAATAAAATCATGAATGAAAGAGGAGAGATCACAACTAACACCAAAGAAATACAAACAATTATCAGAACATACTATGAGCAACTCTACGGCAATAAATTTGACAATCTGGAAGAAATGGATGCATTCCTAGAAACATATAAACTACCACAACTGAACCAGGAAGAAATAGAAAGCCTGAACAGACCCATAACCAGTAAGGAGATTGAAACAGTCATTAAAAATCTCCAAACAAACAAAAGCCCAGGGCCAGACGGCTTCCCGGGGGAATTCTACCAAACATTTAAAGAAGAACTAATTCCTATTCTCCTGAAACTGTTCCAAAAAATAGAAATGGAAGGAAAACTTCCAAACTCATTTTATGAGGCCAGCATCACCTTGATTCCAAAACCAGGCAAGGATCCCACCAAAAAAGAGAGCTATAGACCGATATCCTTGATGAACACAGATGCGAAAATACTCAACAAAATACTAGCCAATAGGATTCAACAGTACATTAAAAAGATTATTCACCACGACCAAGTGGGATTTATTCCAGGGCTGCAAGGTTGGTTCAATATCCGCAAATCAGTCAATGTGATACAACACATCAATAAAAGAAAGAACAAGAACCATATGATACTCTCAATAGATGCTGAAAAAGCATTTGACAAAGTACAGCATCCCTTCCTGATCAAAACTCTTCAAAGTGTAGGGATAGAGGGCACATACCTCAATATCATCAAAGCCATCTATGAAAAACCCACCGCAAATATCATTCTCAATGGAGAAAAACTGAAAGCTTTTCCGCTAAGGTCAGGAACACGGCAAGGATGTCCATTATCACCACTGCTATTCAACATAGTACTAGAGGTCCTAGCCTCAGCAATCAGACAACAAAAGGAAATTAAAGGCATCCAAATCGGCAAAGAAGAAGTCAAATTGTCACTCTTCGCAGATGATATGATACTATATGTAGAAAACCCAAAAGACTCCACTCCAAAACTGCTAGAACTTATACAGGAATTCAGTAAAGTGTCAGGATATAAAATCAATGCACAGAAATCAGTTGCATTTCTCTACACCAACAGCAAGACAGAAGAAAGAGAAATTAAGGAGTCAATCCCATTTACAATTGCACCCAAAACCATAAGATACCTAGGAATAAACCTAACCAAAGAGACACAGAATCTATACTCAGAAAACTATAAAGTACTCATGAAAGAAATTGAGGAAGACACAAAGAAATGGAAAAATGTTCCATGCTCCTGGATTGGAAGAATAAATATTGTGAAAATGTCTATGCCACCTAAAGCAATCTACACATTTAATGCAATTCCTATCAAAGTACCATCCATCTTTTTCAAAGAAATGGAACAAATAATTCTAAAATTTATATGGAACCAGAAAAGACCTCGAATAGCTAAAGGGATATTGAAAAATAAAGCCAACGTTGGTGGCATCACAATCCCGGACTTCAAGCTCTATTACAAAGCTGTCATCATCAAGACAGCATGGTACTGGCACAAAAACAGACCCATAGATCAATGGAACAGAATAGAGAGCCCAGAAATAGACCCTCAAATCTATGGTCAACTAATCTTCGACAAAGCAGGAAAGAATGTCCAATGGAAAAAAGACAGCCTCTTCAATAAATGGTGCTGGGAAAATTGGACAGCCACATGCAGAAAAATGAAATTGGACCATTTCCTTACACCACACACGAAAATAGACTCAAAATGGATGAAGGACCTCAATGTGCGAAAGGAATCCATCAAAATCATTGAGGAGAACACAGGCAGCAACCTGTTCGACCTCAGCCACAGCCACATCTTCCTAGGAACAACGCAAAAGGCAAGGGAAGCAAGGGCAAAAATGAACTATTGGGATTTCATCAAGATCAAAAGCTTTTGCACAGCAAAGGAAACAGTTAACAAAATCAAAAGACAACTGACAGAATGGGAGAAGATATTTGCAAACGACATATCAGATAAAGGACTAGTGTCCAGAATCTATAAAGAACTTAGCAAACTCAACACCCAAAGAACAAATAATCCAATCAAGAAATGGGCAGAGGACATGAACAGACATTTCGGCAAAGAAGACATCCAGATGGCCAACAGACACATGAAAAAGTGCTCCATATCACTCGGCATCAGGGAAATACAAATCAAAACCACAATGAGATATCACCTCACACCAGTCAGAATGGCTAAAATCAACAAGTCAGGAAATGACAGATGCTGGCGAGGATGCGGAGAAAGGGGAACCCTCCTACACTGTTGGTGGGAATGCAAGCTGGTGCAGCCTCTCTGGAAAACAGCATGGAGGTTCCTCAAAATGTTGAAAATAGAACTGCCCTATGACCCAGCAATTGCACTATTGGGTATTTACCCTAAAGATACAAACGTAGTGATCCAAAGGGGCACGTGTACTCGAATGTTTATAGCAGCAATGTCCACAATAGCCAAACTATGGAAAGAACCTAGATGTCCATCAACAGATGAATGGATCAAGAAGATGTGGTATATATACACAATGGAATACTATGCAGCCATCAAAAGAAATGAAATCTTGCCATTTGCGACAACATGGTTGGAACTAGAGCATATCATGCTAAGCGAAATAAGTCAAGCAGAGAAAGACAACTATCATATGATCTCCCTGATATGAGGAAGTGGTGATGCAACATGGGGGCTTAAGTGGGTACGAGAAGAATAAATGAAAGAAGATGGGATTGGGAGGGAGACAAACCATAAGTGACTCTTAATCTCACAAAACAAACTGAGGGTTGCTGGGGGGAGGGGGTTTGGGAGAAGGGGGTGGTATTATAGACATTGGGGAGGGTATGTGTTTTGGTGAGTGCTGTGAAGTGTGTAAACCTGGTGATTCACAGACCTGTACCCCTGGGGATAAAAATATATGTTTATAAAAAATAAATATTATATTAAAAAAAAAATCCTAGAGGAGAGCATAGGCAGTAACCTCTTTGACATCAGCCACAGTAACTTCTTTCAAGACACCTCTCCAAAGGCGAAGGAAACAAAAGCAAAAATGAACTTTTGGGACTTCATCAAGATCAAAAGCTTCTGCTCAGCAAAGGAAACAGTCAACTAAACAAAGAGGCCACCCACGGAATGGGAGAAGATATTCACATATGACACTACAGACAAAGGGCTGATATCTAGGATCTATAAAGAACTCCTCAAACTCAACACACACAAAACAGATAATCATGTCAAAAAAAGGGCAGAAGACATAAACAGACACTTCGCCAATAAAGACATACAAATGACTAACAGACACATGAAAAAGTGTTCATCCTCATTAACTAATTTCTTGAGATTCCTCAAGAAATTAGCCACCAGGGAGATTCAAATCAAAGCCACATTGAGATATCACCTTACACCAGTTAGAATGGCCAAAATTAACAAGGCAAGAAACAAGAAGTGTTGGAGAAGATGTGGAGAAAGGTGAACCCTTTTACATTGTTGGTGGGAATGCAAGTTGGTGCAGCCACTTTGGAAAACAGTGTGGTGGTTCCTCAAAAAAATTAAATATAGAGCCTATGATTCTGCAATTGCACTTCTGGATATTTACCCCAAAGATACAGATGCAGTGAAAAGAGGGGCCATATGTACCTCAATGTTCATAGCAGTAATGGCCACAGTTGCCAGACTGTGGAAAGAGCCAAGATGCCCTACAACAGATGAATGGATACAGAAAATATGGTACATATACACAGTGGAATATTACACCGCCAACAGAAAGAATGAATACCCAACAATTGTATCAACACTGATGGGACTGAAGGAGATTATGTTGAGTGAAATAAGTCAAGCAGAGCAAGCCAATTATCATATGGTTTCACCTACTTGTGGAGCATAAGGAATAACATGAAGGACATTAAGAGAAAGAAAGGAAAAGTGAATTGGGGAAAATCAGAAAGGTAGACAAACCATGAGAGACTGTGGACTCTGAGAAAGAAACTGAGCATTTGGGAGAGGAGGGGAGTGGATGGATGGGTGAGCCTGGTGGTAGGTATTAAGGAGGGTAGGTATTAAGGTAGGTATTAAGGAGTACTGGGTGTGGTGCATAAACAATGAATCTTGGTACACTGGAAAAAGTAAAATAAAATTAAGATGTTAAGAAATAAATAAATAAATAAATAAATAAATGTTTTATTAATATTTAGGTACAGCAAGGACAACAGATCAATGTCATTGAAAAAAATGTGTTACACTCACAGATCCCAAGAAAAGAGGGCCCATCATCATGCTACACAAGGTCACATAGGAAAGTACCAGGGTTTGCCAAGAGATACAGTAGTGGAGGGAAACGGGAGTCATCAGGGAGATTCAAATTAAAACCACATTGAGATACCACCTTACACCAGTTAGAATGGCCAAAAATTAGCAAGACAGGAAACAACGTGCTTTGGAGAGGATGTGGAGAAAGGGGAACCGTCTTCCACTGTTGGTGGGAATGCAAGTTGGTGTAGCCACTTTGGAAAAAAGTGTGGAGATTCCTCAAGAAATTAAAAATAGAGCTTCCCTATGACCCTGCCATTGCACTCCTGGGTATTTACCCCAACAATGTAGTGAAAAAAAGGAACATCTGTACCCCGATGTTCATAGCAGCAATGGCCACGGTCACCAAACTGTGGAAAGAACCAAGATGCCCTTCAACGGATGAATGGATAAGGAAGATGTGGTCCATATACATTATGGAGTATTATGCCTCCATCAGAAAGGATGAATACCCAACTTTTTTAGCAACATGGACGGGACTAGAAGAGATTATGCTGAGTGAAATAAGTCAAGCAGAGAGAGCAATTATCATATGGTTACACTTATTTGTGGAGCATAACAAATAACATGCAGGCCATGGGGAGATGTAGAGGAGAAGGGGGTTGAGGGAAATTGGAGGGAGAGGTGAACCATGAAAGACTATGGACTCTGAAAAACAGTCTGAGGGTTTTGAAGGGTGGGAGGTGGGAGGTTGGGGGAGCCAGGTGGTGAGTATTAAGGAGGGCATGTATTGCATGGAGCACTGGGTGTGGTGCATAATCAATGAATTCTGTTACACTGAAAAGAAATAAATTAAAAAAAAATTGGTCCAAACATTTTAGTGAGAAAAGTTTGTCAAAGCCTATATAGTGAAAGTGTCTCTGAGGCACTAATGGGATTTCAATCGGGGCATATTTCAAGTCTTTTGTTGGAGAAAGCCCCACTTAATGTGGGCCAATTTGTGGCAGCATTAGTAAGATAAAGTAAAATTTGAAAATGAGGAGTATGTTTCCACCAGAACCCAAAAAGAACTGAAAGATGTTGGACTTCTATGTCCTTAGGAAGGCTTTCAAATAAATCTCTTTGGAGGACAATGTTATCAATGTAGTGACATTCTTGTGCTTCTGGAGAGAGGTGGGTACAATTAAGTTCTTGTTTGCAAAGATTATGTGCCATGCAAAGTTGCTGAGTACCTCAGAAGTAGCCTTGAAATGTATTGTGTGCCTTTGAAGCTGGAGACAAACTGTGGCTGACTACCTGTTGAAATGAGCACTGAATAGAATGCATTAGCCAAATCTATATTAGTAAGATGTGTACCAGTTGTGGATTAGATGAAGCCAGTAATTTTAATAATAGTGAGTACTGAGTACGGAGACCATAGCATTAGGGTTTCAGTAATCTATCATGAGACACAGTTTATTTTTTCCACGGTTAAGAACCAGAAAAATTGGGCTTTTGACTGAAGAACAGTGGGGATAATCACCCCTTTGTTAATGAGAATTTATATAAGTTTAAATTCTTGAAGGCCCTATTTTAATTTAATTTGGGTCATTTTAACTGGAAGGCCATGAAATTCCATTTTACCAAGTACCAAAGACTTGATTTAACTTTAATTTTTTATTTAATTTTACTCATGGTGTTGAGAATGTCCATGCCCACTATGTGATAATTTAGAGCAATAGTTACTACGACTATGGGAAATCTAGGGAGGTTATCATTAAAGTGAGTCACACTTAATTTTTATACTCTTTAATACTTAGTTTTTCTATTTTATACTTACTTTCTTAAGATTATAGATGATACAGTGTTCAAATTTAGTGGTATCCCCAGGTATAACTATAATTTGAGCCTCAGCATTGATTAAGTCTATGACACTGAGTCAGCTGAGTGCATTTTAGCAAATGCAAGAATTATATAGAGGTTTGGTATAGACACGAAAGTCAATCAGCATCCTTTTGTATTTTTTGTTATTCAAATTATTTTAGTATATAAACTTTGTTATGTTTATTATATATAATTTGTTGTATATAAATTTTAGTTATAAATTTTAATTATAAAAATTTTGAATTTCCAGTTGGGTCATATGGTAGACTTTCTTTCTTACATTTATTTATTTATTTATTTGTTTGTTTGCTTATTCATTTATTATAAAATTTATTTACCTTTGTTTTCTCCCTCTGTTTAGGTATTAGCTTTATATTATTTTGTTTTCCTTTTCTCTCTTTTTGTTTCTTGCTTTTAGTTTTTGTTTTAGTCCTTTAGTCATCTGAACCGTGGTTTTTAGTTTTTGTCTTCTGCTAGTAAATCAATGTGGACCTTGTAGATGGGTATAGGGAGGAGGAGAGGGCAAAGAGACCTGTAGGCCTTCCTCTTAGCAATCTCTCACTTTAAGGCTTCCCAACACAGGGACACAGATTTATACTTAAAGACCTATAGCAGCCTTTAATCTCCCACCAATCCAAACCACCAGTCCCTGTTCACTTTTTTTTTTTTTTTGGTTTTTTTTTTTTTTTTTCGGTCTCCTACCTATCCCCAGTTGTTGCATATACTTTAAGTGTTTACCAGATAAGCTCCTAGTATTCCCTAGGTCTTGCTCTTGAATGGAGGCCTCTCTCTCTAGGTTGTCCCCATTACCTTATAATGGATTTATATCCATTTTACAACTGGTCAATCTCCTTGGAAAGACCAGTGGCCTTCTTAGTAGTTTTGAGGCTCTGTGTTTTGAACATAAAGCCCTTAGTGTGCTGGTACGTAGTCAATGGACATGATTCCAGCATTTTACATCCCTGAATCAATTACATAACCTCCTCAGGGTTCTTAGGTAGGGCAAGGATAAAATGTTCCCTCTTTTATATGTATATACATATATATATATATATATATGTGTGTGTGTATATATATAATTGTGATATATATATATATATATATATATATATATATATATATATATATTTATTCATGGTGCTGTCTCCAAGAATGTGATCCTTTATATCCCCCTGGCTGAGGGACAAACTGCAACAACTTCAAGGTAAACAACCATACAAAATTTAAGTCCAAAACAATATCTTTTACAGGATGTCATGGTTTCTGAGATAGATGCCCTCACACTGACCCTATGCATGGCTCACAACTCACCAGTACCTATAAAGAGCATTCTCTCTTTACTTGACTCAGCAGGATGAAATGCACAGGAAAATAGCAATTTAATTGTCTTATGATATATTACTGTGGACTGTTTGACTGATTAGACCCTTTTTCTGGCACTTGGAGGAAATTCATACCTTGCTTCCTTTGGAGGAGGCTTTGGAAAGTCCAGCTAGTCAATATAAAAAGGGGTGTCCCTGGGGTATAATTCCAGAATCTAGGTGAGCTTGGCTCAGCTCAGAATTCAAGGAAAACTCAGCTTTTGAGTTCTGAATTTAAGCAACACCCCTCAAATACAACAAATAGCATTTTCAGCCACAACAAAAAGGCACACCAGCAGGCAGGGGTACCTTCTCAGATGGCTGATGCCATCTAGTGAAACCGGTTAGCAAGGCAAGAACAGTCTAGTGTTATGTCATTGCAGTTTGAAGCCAAACCACCTTGCTCATTGCACCAATTGTTTTAAATAGAGATCTTATTATTATTTAGGTATGATAAGACCAACAGATTAGGAAATGAATACCATTAAAGAGATACTTTATTGTACCCACAACTCCCAAGGAAAGAGATACACCTTACATTGGAGGGCCCCATGAGTAAGCACAGGATAAATAAGAAGCACTGGAGAGAGGGGAAATGTGGGCAAGAAATTGTATTGTGTGTCAAATTTCTATATATCTTTTATGAAGACATCTGTCATTGGATTTAGGACCCCCCAGATAATCCAGGATTATCTCCTTATTTCAAGATAGTTAAATCAATTACATCTCTGAGGCACCTGGGTGGTTCAGTCGGTTGAGTGTCACACTCTTGATTTGGGCTCAGGACATGATCTCAGGCTCCTGAGATCAAGCAAAGGAGTCTATGAGGATTCTCTAACTCTCCCTCTGGCCCTCTCCCATTCATGTGTGCTCGCTCTCTCTCTATCTCAAATAACTTAATGAATCTTATAAATTTATTACATCTACAGAAAGTCTTTTTCTAAATAAGGTGACACAGGTTTCAGTGATTTGACACAGATTTTTTTTTTCTTTTGCAGGGAGATTCCACTCAACTAACTACAATTGCCTTTTAATTATATCACAAATCTGACTGAATCTCACCATTTCTACTGCTACCTCCTTGGTCCCAGATACCATCATCTCTCCCCTAGACAAAAGCAAAGCCTCTATACTTGTCTCTCTGCATCCAGTCTTGTCCCTGAAGCAATCTCTGCACTCCCCCAAATATGCCACTTTGGCAGGAAGCTTATTTAGATCTAAAGGAAATCAAAACCCATGAGACTCCAGAAAAGTTCTTTACCATCTTTTGAGCTGCCTAAAAGAAATACAAATTTCCCTATATGTTGGAAAATCTGCCATTATAAAGGGAATTTACACTGGAAAGGAAGAAATATGCATGTTACCAGGAAGAAAGTTATTATCAGAGATAAGCTTTTTTTTTTTTTTTTTAATCTAAGAAACTAATCTGCAGTGCAAAGCAACCTTTGTTTGTGGAACATTTCCTCCTCTCACCTTCCTATGAATTGCCTTCCTCCTCTGTAGCCCCAGACCTCTACTCCTTTCTTGAGCTCAAAATGATATAGAAACCTCGATTGTTGACTGCCTCTTGAAACTTATATCTTTATGGGGATCCCCTAAATGTGTATAATTTTGTTTTTCTCTATTATTCTGTCTTATGTCATTGTAATTGTTATACCAGCTACAAAACCTAGAAGGGTAGATGGAAAATGTTCTCTTCACCTACATCCCCTAGCTATCTATGTATTCTCTGAAATGAAGCCAAGATTATTCTTTTAAACCTAAGTCAAATAATTTCACTACTCAGCTGAGAAACTGTCTGGGCTTCCCTCAGATATAAAATAAAATGAAAAGCACTTGTTCTTGCCTATGTAATTTGGCTTCTGGATTCTTCTTCAGTTTGTATCTTCTATAACTTTTTTTTTTTTAACTTTTTATTTTTTATAAACATATATTTTTATCCCCAGGGGTACAGGTCTGTGAATCACCAGGCAGGGATGTCCATTATCACCACTGCTATTCAACATAGTACTAGAGGTGTATCTTCTATAACTTTTCCACCCACTCTCTAGCTTCCTTTCTATTCTCTCAAGCAAGCAAAGAAGTTCCAAGGCTTTCAGATTTGCCCACTCCGTCCAGACCCCACTTCTCTGATATGTATCCCTGCCTTGTTCTCTCACCTCATTCTGGCTTCTATCCACTTGGATCCCATCTCTACTGAATACCTTATCTCACTCTAATTCTATATCTTATAACATTTTTTAGCACTGTGGTAAATGATGTTCACATATGTGTTCACTCTCTATCTTCCTTAAAGGCAAGAACTTCTCTATTCCAAATTAGTACCTAAAACAGTGCCTGGCACACATTAGACACTTAAGGAATACTTTAAAAATTTTTTTTTAATTTCTTCTCAGTGTACCAGAATTCATTGTTTATGTACCACACCCAGTGCTCCATGCAATATGTGCCCTCCATAATACCCACACACCAGACTCCCCCAACCTCCCACCCCCCGACCCTCCAAAACCCTCAGATTGTTTTTCAGGGTCCATAGTCTCTCATAGTTCATCTCCCCCTCCAATTTCCCTCAACCCCCTTCTCCTCTCCATTTCCCCATGGCCTCCTTCTTTCTTATGCTCCACAATTAAGTGAAACCATATGATAATTGACTCTCTCTGCTTGACTTATTTCACTCAGCATAATCTCTTCCAGTCCTGTCCATGTTGCTAAAAAAGTTGGGTATTCATCCTTTCTGATGGAGGCATAATACTCCATAGTGCATATGGACCACATCTTCCTTATCCATTCGTCCGTTGAAAGGCATCTTGGTTCTTTCCACAGTTTGGTGACCGTGGCCAATGCTGCTATAAACATTGGGGTACAGATGGCCCTTCTTTTCACTACATCTGTATCTTTGGAGTAAATACCCAGGAATGCAATTGTAGGGTCATAGGGAAGCTATATTTTTAATATCTTAAAGAATCTCCACGCTGTTTTCCAAAGTGGCTACACCAACTTGCATTCCCACCAACAGTGGAAGACGGTTCCCCTTTCTCCACAGCCTCTCCAACACACATTGTTTACTGTATTGTTAATTTTGGCCATTCTAACTGGTGTGAGGTGGTATTTCAATGTGGTTTTAATCTGAATCTCCCTAATGGCTAGTGATGATGAACATTTTTTCATGTGTCTGATAGTCATTTGTATGACTTCATTGGAGAAGTGTCTGTTCATATCTTCTGCCCATTTTTTGACATGATTATCTGTTTTGTGCTTGTTGACTTGGAGGAGTTATTTATAGATCCTGGATATCAACCTTTTGTCTGTACTGTAATTTGTAAATATCTTCTCCCATTCCGTGGGTTGCCTCTTTGCTTTGTTGACTGTTTCCTTTGTTGTGCAGAAGCTTTTGATCTTGATGAAGTCCCAAAAATTCATTTTCACTTTTGTGTCCTTGGTTTTTGGAGACATATCTTGAAAGAAGATGCTGTGGCTGATATCAAAGAGGTTACTGCCTTTGGTTTCCTCTAGGATTCTGATGGATTCCTGTCTCATATTGAGGTCTTTTGTCCATTTTGAGTTTATCTCTGTGTATGGTGTAAGAGAATGGTCGAGTTTCATTCTTCTACATATAGCTGTCCAATTTTCCCAACACCACTTATTGAAGAGACTGTCTTTTTTCCACTGTATATTTTTTCCTGCTTTGTCGAAAATTATTTGGCCATAGAGTTGAGCGTCCAAATCTGGGGTCTCTTCTCTGTTCCACTGGTCTGTGTGTCTGTTTTTATGCCAGTACCATGCTGTCTTGGTGATCACAGCTTTGTAGTAAAGCTTGAAATCAGGCAACGTGATGCTTCCAGTTTTGTTTTTCTTTTTCAACATTAAGGAATACTTTTTGTTTGAAGAAATGAATGGGGTGGGGGAAAAGATGGCCAGGAAGTAGGAGGAGGCGCCTTTTCAGCCTGTACCCCAAAGTGAGCTGATTACCTACCAAAGAACTCCGATCACTCATGAAATCAGCCTGACATCAGAATTATACACGTCTAGATCTCTACAGGAGCAGAAGACGCCAGTGGGCAGGTAAAGGGGAGCGGGAAAGGCGACTGATATCAGAAGATAAGCAAAAGGGGGAGGGAGCCACCAGAAGCAACCGGTTGGAAAGTAATACCCCAATACAAGTGAGAGTGCCCTGCATCTGGGGACCAGCATTAACTTGGAGACTGGTTGAAAGCACTCCAAAAGAGCAAAGGATTGCGGGGAGAAATTGTGGGAATCGAGGCAGCTAGGGACATGGACTTAAGTCCCTGGTCCCAGGACAGTCTCCTCTGGCGCTGAGGCAGGGAGAGTGCGGCAGAGAAACCAGCTCTTGGTCCCTAAGCTGCCAGCGCGCCCAAGAATGCATGGGGTCCGTTTCCTGTGAGGGGATGGGAGCCACGCTGGGTGGCAGAATGCTAGAGCCCTGCTATAGAGACTGAGATACTCCCCTGAGAGAGGTACAAAGGCCCAGCTGGCACCCTTGGATATGCACCATTGTTTCAGACCAAACTCTCCCCCCAGAGAGGTGCGTGGAAGGTCCAGCCTGGTGTTTTCAGACCTGCACCCTGTTCTCAGAGCCTGAGACCCACGCGCAACCCACAGTCTCCCCTGAAATTGGTGCATACAAGCCAGGTGCTCTTAGACCCAGAAAGACCAGGCACTCCCAGACCCGGCCAGTGGGAAAATCTCAGTGTGTGATTGCTGCTTGGAACCCCTCTGGTGGTCTGGAGCTGCCCAGACAGCCACCACTGCCTTGGCTTTGGGTACAAGCAAAAGATCCTGCGTCCCCCGGGACTGTGACTTGGAACCTGCTCTGCCAGTGGCCCAGGGGGAACTTATTTAGGCTCTGCAGCCAGACTGAGGCTTCTCTCTGAGAGGGAAATCAGGGTGCGGTTTGTTTTCCTCTAAAACTACAAAAAAGCAACAAAAGCGGTCAAAGTGAGAGAAAAAAAAAAAGTGAACAAACATAAAAACCGGCATAGAACAAAAGCCTGAAAAAAATCAATTTCCTCAGAGCCCACTCACTTGAAGGGGGGCAGGAGGACTTAACTCAGGGAATATCATTGACTGAAAACCCACGTGGCAGGCCCCTCCCCCAGGAAACAAACCAAGAAAGAAAAAAAAAAAAAGAGAAACAAAAAGGAGAAAAAAAAAGAGAAACTACAAGAGAACAACCACTACTTCATAGGTAAACTTTTATTTTTCACTCATTCCCACTATTCTGGTTCATTTTTTTATTATACATAGGTAATTTTTTTAACCTATATACCATCACAGCGAGCTATACAGTACATCAAATTCCATAATAACCTTCTAACCTGAACTTTTTGATACATACACCTATGTTTTTCTTTTGCATTTCTATTTTTTGAATTCTTATTTTTTAATTTTAGTTTAGTTCAGTCTAGTTTATTCCTTTTTATTTTTATCTTCTAATATTAATATAGAGTTAAACTTCAAAGTAATCCCCTTTCCCCAATCAATACTACCCCTATAGTTAAACCAATTTTTAATACCCCTTTATCTTAGGAAAGTTGAGTTCTTTAACAAAGATATCAAGATACATTCAGGAAGAATCAAAACAACCTTCCTGGTCCACACTGAGAATTTATAGCCACTCTCCCATCTTTTTCTTCCACCAGTGTTTCTGTGTTTTTGTGTTTGTCCTGATAGCATATAAATCTGACACTTGGGGTTCTTTTGATGAGGTTCTTCCTTTATTTGCATATATATTTTTTTCTCTTGTCATATACATGTATCAGTCTTTTTGTTTGTCTGTTTTTGTTTGTATACTTCATAAATCTTACCTTGGGGCCCATTTGGGCTGAAACTTCTCTTTCACCTTCTCTTTCTTTCTTGTCTCTCTCTCTCTTTTTTTTTCCTTTTTCTTTTCTTTTGTCTCTCATTTGGGTGGAGAACCCTCATTGCTCAGAAGTGTTCCAGGGTGCACCTCAACTGCACCATGGTCGATACATACAGCTACATCTGTTCGGTTATCTCCCACCAAAATGACTAGGAGGAGGAATGCCCAACAGAAGAAAAATACAGAGGATGGACCTTCTGCAACAGAGCTAACGGCTATCAACATAGACAATATGTCGGAAAGAGAATTCAGGCTAACATTTATCCAGGCAATAGCTAGGTTGGAGAACGCCATGGATGACCAAATGGAATTGATTAGGGCTGAGCTGAAAGAGAAGAGAGATGATGTTCACAATGTTAGGGCGGAGTTTAAAGCTACCAGGGAGGAGGTTCACAATGCTCTCAATGAGTTCCAATCTAACCTAAACTCTTTCAAAGCTAGAGTAACTGAGACAGAAAATAGGATTAGTGATCTGGAGGACAAACAGATAGAGAGAAAGAATCAGGAGGAAGGCTAGAACAAACAGATTAGAAGCCATGAACAGAATGAGGGAAATAAATGATGCCCTGAAACGTTCCAACGTCAGAATTATTGGAATCCCTGAAGGGGAGGAGAAAGAAAGAAGTCTAGAAGGTATAGTGGAACAAGTCCTTCATGAAAATTTTCCTAATCTCGCAAATGGAACCAGCATTCATGTACTTGAGGCTGAATGGTCTCCACCCAAGATTATACATTCCAAAAAAACATCACGATACCTGATAGTAAAATTGAGGAATTATAATTGTAGGTATAATCTTTTGAAAGCTGCTAGAGCAAAGACTCCTTACTTACAGAGGAAAGGCCATCAGAATAACGTCAGACCTGTCCACAGAGACCTGGCAAGCCAGAAAAGGCTGGAAAGATATATTCAGGGCACTAAATGAGAAGAACATGCAACCAAGAATACTTTATCCAGCAAGACTGACATTCAAAACGGATGGAGAGATAAAGAGTTTCCAAGACCGGCAAGGCTTAAAAGACTATGCAACCACCAAGCCGACACTGCAGGAAATATTAAGGGGGTTGTATAAAAGAGGAAAAATCCCAATAGAATTGGAATCCCAATAGCATGGAACAGCATTGAACAGAAATATAGAGACAATTTACAGAAAGAAAGACTTCAAAGGTAACACGATGTCAGTAAAAACTTTTCTATCAATAATCACTCTCAATGTGAATGGCCTAAATGTGCCCATAAAACAGCACAGGGTTACCAATTGGACAAAACGACAGGACCCATCCATATGTTGTCTAAAAGAGACCCATTTTGAACCTAAAGATACACCCAGACTGAAAGTGAAGGGATGGAGAAGCATTTTTCACGCCAAATGGGCCTCAAAAGAAGTCTGGGGTAGCGATTCGCATGTCAGATAAATTAGACTTTAAACTAAAGACTGTAGTCAGAGATACAGAAAGACACTATATAATCCTTAAAAGGACCTCCACCAAGATGATCTAAGAATTGTAAATATTTATGCCCCCAATATGGGAGCAGCCAATTACTTAAGAAAACAGTTAATCAAGATAAAAAGTCATATTGGCATGAATATACTAATGGTAGGAGATCTTAACACGCCTCTCTCAGACAGATATTCGAAGCAGAAAATCAATTAAGAAACAAGAACATTGAATGACACATTGGACCAGATGGACCTCATAGATATATACAGAACATTCCACCCTAAAACAACAGAATCTTTATTCTTCTCAAGTGCACATGTAACCTTCTCAAGAATAGACCACATACTGGTTCACAAATCAGGATTCAACCGACACCAAAAGACTGAGATTATTCCCTGCATATTCTCAGATCACAAAGCTTTGAAACTGGAGCTCAATCACAAGGAAAAGTTCAGAAGGAACTCAAACACCTGGAAGCTAAAGGCCACCTTATTAAGAATGCTTGGATCAACCAGGAGATCAGAGAGGAACTGAAACAATTCATGGAATTCAATGAGAATGAAGACACTTTGGTCCAAAACCTATCAGATACAGCAAAGGCGGTCCCAAGGGGGAATTACATAGCCATCCAAGGCGCCCTCAAAAAAATTGAAAAATCCAGAACACAGCAGCTGTCTCTACACCTTAAAGAACTGGAGAATCAACAACAAATCAAACGAACTCCACACATAAGAAGGGAAATCATCAAGATTAGAGCTGAAATCAATGAGGTAGAAACCAGAGATACAGTAGAATGTATCAATGAAACTACAAGCTGGTTTTTTGAAAGAATCAATAAGATTTATAAACCATTGGCCACACTAATCCAAAAGAAAAGAGAGAAAGCCAAAATTCATAAAATTATGAATGAAAAGGGAGAGATCACAACGAACACCAAGGAAGTAGAAACAATCATCAGAAGTTCTTATCAACAGTTATATGCCAATAAGCTAAGCAACCTAGATGAAATGGATGCATTCCTGGAAAACTATAAACTCCCAACATTGAGCCAGGAAGAAATCGACAACCTGAATAGACTGATACCTAGTAACAAGATTGAAGCAGTGATCAAGAACCTCCCAAAAAACAAGAGCCCAGGACCCTATGGATTCCCTAGGGAATTCTATCAAACTTTCAAAGAAGAAATAACACCCATTCTGAAACTGTTTCAAAAAATTGAAGCAGAAGGAAAACTTCCTGACTCTGCCTATGAAGCCAGCATTACCCTGATCCACAAACCAGGCAAAGACCCTACCAAAAAGGAGAATTTCAGACCAATATCACTGATGAATATGGATGCTAAGATTCTCAACAGGATCCTAGCAAACAGAATCCAACAGCACATTAAAAAGATTATCCACCATGACCAGGTGGGATTCATCCCTGGGCTACAAGGATGGTTCAACATTCCCAAATCAATCAATGTGATAGAACAAATTAATATGAGAAGAGAGAAGAACCACATGGCCCTCTCAATTGATGCAGAAAAAGCATTTGAAAAAATCCAGCATCTGTTCCTGATTAAAACGCTTCAAAGTATAGGGATAGAGGGAACACTCCTGAACTTCATCAAATCTATCAATGAAAGACCCACAGCAAATATCATCCTCAATGGAAAAAAGCTTGCAGCCTTCCCATTGAGATCAGGAACACGACAAGGATGCCCACTTTCACCACTCTTGTTCAACATAGTATTAGAAGTCCTAGCAACAGCAATCAGACAATAAAGACAAATAAAAGGTATTTGGCAATGAAGAAGTCAAACTCTCTCTATTTGCAGATGACATAATTCTTTATATGGGAAATCCAAAAGACTCCACCCCCAAACTACTAGAACTCAAACAGCAATTCAGTAATGTGGCAGGATACAAAGTCAATGTGCAAAAATCAGTGGCTTTCTTATACACTAACAATGAAAATACAGAAAGGGAAATGAGAGAATCGATTCCATTTACTATAGCACCAAGAACCATAAGATACCTGGGAATAAACCTAACCAAAGAGGTAAAGGATCTGTACTTGAGGAACTACAGAACATTCATGAAATAAATTGAAGAAGACACAAAAAGATGGAAGACCATTCCATGCTCTTGGATTGGAAGAATAAACATTATTAAAATGTCTATACTGCCTAGAGCAATCTATACTTTTTATGCCATTCTGATCAAAATTCCATGGTATTCTTCAAAGAGCTGGAGGAAATAATCCAAAAATTTGTATGGAATCAAAAGAGACCCCGAATCACTAAGGAAATGTTGAAAAACAAAAAGAAAACGGGGGCATCCCGTTACCTGATTTCAAGCTTTATTACAAAGCTATGATCACCAAGACAGCATGGTACTGGCATAAAAACAGACACATAGACCAGTGAAACAGAGTAGAGAGCCCAGATATGGACCCTCAACTCTATGGTCAATTAATCTTTGACAAAACAGGAAAAAATATACAGTGGAAAAAAGACAGTCTCTTCAATAAATGGTGCTGGGAAAACTGGGCAGCTATATGTAGAAGAATGAAACTCAACCATTCTCTTACACCATACACAAAGATAAACTCAAAATGGATAAAAGACCTCAATGTGAGACAGGAATCCATCAGAATCCTAGAGGAGAATATAGGCAGTAACCTCTTTGATATCAGCCACAGCAACTTCTTTCAAGATGTGTCTCCAAAGGCAAAGGAAACAAAAGTGAGAATAAACTTTTGGGACTTCATCAAAATCAAAAGCTTCTGCACAGCCAAAAAACAGTCAAAAAAACAAAGAGGCAGCCCATGGAATGGGAGAAGACATTTGCAAATGATAGTACAGACAAAAAGTTTATATCCAGGATCTATAAAGAACTCCTCAATCTCAACACACACAAAACAATCATATAAAAAAATGGGCAGAAGATATGAACAGAGACTTCTCCAATGAAGACATACAAATGGCTATCAGACAGATGAAAAAATGTTTGTCATCACTAGCCCTCAGGGAGATTCAAATTAAAACCACATTGAGATATCACCTTACACCAGTTGTAATGGCCAAAATTAACAAGATAGGTAACAACATGTGTTGGAGGGGATGGGAAGAAAGGGAACCCTCTTACACTGTTGGTGCAAATGCAAGTTGGTGCAGCCTCTTTCGAGAACAGTGTGGAGATTCCTCAAGAAATTAAAAATAGAACTTCCCTATAACCCTGCAATTGCACTACTGGGTATTTACCGCAATGATACAGATGTCGTGAAAAGAAGGGCCATCTGTCCCCCAATGTTTATAGCAGCAATGGCCACGGTCGCAAAACTATGGAAAGAACTAAGATGACCTTCAATGGACGAATGGATAAGGAAAATGTGGTCCATATACATTATGGAGTATTATGCCTCCATCAGAAAGGATGAATACCCAACTTTTGTAGCAACATGGATGGGACTGGAAGAGATTATGCTGAGTGAAATAAGTCAATCAGAGAGAGTCAATTATCATATAGTTTCACTTATTTGTGAAGCATAACAAAAAGCATGGAGGACATGGGGAGTTGGAGAGGAGAAGGGACTTGGGGGAAATTGGAAGGGGAGATGAATCATGAGAGACTATGGACTCTGAAAAACAATCTGAGGGATTTGAAGTGGCAGGGGGGTGGGAGGTTGGGGTACCAGGTGGTGGGTATTATAGAGGGCATGGATTGCATGGAGCACTAGGTGTGGTGAAAAATAATGAATACTGTTATGCTGAAAATAAATAAATTTAAAAAAAATGAAATGAATGGTTGATGAATGAATGAATGAATGAATGAATCTGTTGAGGGTTTTCCTAATTAAGGTCATCTTACCAATTGCCAAATTATACTCAGTAGCTGCCCATTTCTGACTAAAGGCCACACAAAGCACTATCTGTATTTAAGGGACAATGAACACATTAAAATAATTATATTATTATAATTTTATTGAAGTATAATTTTATTGTAGAAACTGGGCTTATGTTGAAGGAATTGTGGTATGAGAATTACATAGTTTATTGTTTAGGAAAATGTTCAACTGATACTATCATTATTCTTACAAAGACCCGGAAGAAACAAGCAAAAGGATAATTCCTTTAAATTCCTGCTTTCCAGGGATACGGGAATTTTCCATTTCTGACAATTAGTTTGAGTTCTCTATAATGACCATTCCTATTTAATTATTACTTAATAGTCAATTATTTATTATTTATATATACTTATATAATATTATTAATAATAAATAATATTATTTATAATATATGATATATTATAATGTATAATTATATATTATTACTTATATATTTATTATTTATAATTAATTATTACTGAGCATTTACTGAGTTTTTAGGTACTAGGTTTAGAAAGGTGTGTATCCTATATGAACAGTTGTGTAAATAATATACAAATGAAATAAAGAAATTAAAACATAAAAGAATATTAAATGATAAAATAAATACCTTTGAGAGGCAGCTGGGGATGAGCTACTTGGAGTCAGTTATTCAGTACCATGCAATGAAGGGCTCAGTGGCCCACCTTAGACCCAGACCCTTCCTGCCATGCTCCTCTAATTACGGTACTGCGTCCTGGTCCACATTTCTCCAGCTATTGGCTAAGAATAGACACAGTTCTTAGAAAAACAAGGTACTTTCATATGATGACTCTCTTAACACCCACTGCTTAGAATCCCTTGCCAGCTTCCCCACTAACTTAAATGGGTTTCCAAAGTGCTTTTCTAAGCAATGCCTGAGTTTAACATCTGCCTGGACAAGGCCTGGGCTCTCTGACCTCATGTGCTAGGACTGGCCTCTACAATCACATGGGTTTCTCTGGCTCCTCTCTTCCCCTATCTGGCTCTTTCCTCCCCCTCCTTGGCTTCTCCACCTCTCTCACTCATAATGTTATTGGCAGTGAGCAGAGCCAACTCTCTTGATCCTGTGCCCAGGCAGTTTAATGTGTTCCCCAAGAGGTAGCCAAGGACTGGAAGTCCTTTTTTTTTTTCTTTGTATCTCACACAGACCTGCAGGCAAACAATAGGCAGGCAAGTGCTCCAGGGCATCCGTCTGCCCTGGAAGCTCCAATTCACAGCATAGTTTGGTGTAGACATCTGGGTGAATTGGGGCAGGAATAGACACAGGATTTTTACTTTTTCACTTCCATCGTTAAGGTCTCTAATGACCATCATGTGCCCGAATCTGTCTACCTAACTTTCAGTCCTGACTTTCTTTTCTTTCCTTGCTCAGTTTCCTGTGGCTGCCATAAACTGAGTGGCTTAAAGAAACAGAATTTTTTTCTACCACTTTTAGAAAGTCTTTTATTCATATGATTGTGTATATTGTAATCTGTAAACCACACTGTGATTAAGACACTGTTTGCATAAAATTTCACTGAATTTTCTAAAAAATGCAGTGAGCATTCTTATATATATATATATATATATATATATATACATATATGTATATATATATATGTAGAGAGAATATATGTATATATACATATTACAGAGTATTTTATATATATAAAATACTTATATTTATAATATATATAAAATATAAATATATATTTATATATATAAAATATTTTATAATGAAGATATATATATCTTGAATATCTTGTAATGAATATATATATATATATCTTCATTACAGAGTCTTTTTCACATTAAAATGATTTTATTTGTAAAAATATATTTTTTTAAATTTTTATTTTTTATAAACATATATTTTTATCCCCAGGGGTACAGGTCGGTGAATCACCAGGTTTACACACTTCACAGCACTCACCAAAGCACATACCCTCCCCAATGTCCATAATTCCACCCCTTCTCCCAAAACCCCTACCTCCAGCAACCCTCAGTTTGTTTTGTGAGATTAAGAGTCACTTACGGTTTGTCTCCCTCCCTATCCCATCTTGTTTCATTGATTCTTCTTCTACCCACTTAAGCCCCCATGGTGCATCACCACTTCTTCATATCAGGGAGATCATATGATAGTTGTCTTTCGCTGCTTGAATTATTTCGCTAAGCATGATACGCTCTAGTTCCATCCATTGTCGCAAATGGCAATATTTCATTTCTTTTGATGGCTGCATAGTATTCCATTGTGTATATATACCACTTCTTCTTGATCCATTCATCTGTTGATGGACATCTAGGTTCTTTCCATAGTTTGGCTATTGTGGACATTGCTGCTATAAACATTAGGGTGCACGTGCCCCTTTGGATCACTGCGTTTGTATCTTTATGGTAAATACCCAGTAGTGCAATTGCTGGGTCATAGGGCAGTTCTATTTTCAACATTTTGAGGAACCTCCATGCTGTTTTCCAGAGTGGCTCCACCAGATTGCATTCCCACCAACAGTGTAGGAGGGTTCCCCTTTCTCCGCATCCTCGCCAGCATCTGTCATTTCCTGACTTGGTGATTTTAGCCATTCTGACTGGTGTGGGGTGATATCTCATTGTGGTTTTGATTTGTATTTCCCTGATGCCGAGTGATATGGAGCACTTTTTCATGTGTCTGTTGGCCATCTGGATGTCTTCTTTGCAGAAATGTCTGTTCATGTCCTCTGCCCATTTCTTGATTGGATTATTTGTTCTTTGGGTGTTGAGTTTGCTAAGTTCTTTATAGATTCTGGACACTAGTCCTTTATCTGATATGTCGTTTGCAAATAACTTCACCCATTCTGTCAGTTGTCTTTTGATTTTATTAACTGTTTCCTTTTCTGTGCAAAAGCTTTTGATCTTAATGAAATCCCAATAGTTCATTTTTGCCCTTGCTTCCCTTGCCTTTGGTGTTGTTCCTAGGAAGATGTTGCTGCGGCTGAGGTCGAAGAGGTTGCTGCCTGTGTTCTGCTCAAGGATTTTCATGGATTCCTTTCGCACATTGAGGACCTTCATCCATTTTGAGTCTATTTTCGTGTGTGGTGTAAGGAAATGGTCCAATTTCATTTTACTGCATGTGGCTGTCGAATTTTCCCAGCACCATTTATTGAAGAGGCTGTCTTTTTTCCATTGGACATTCTTTCCTGCTTTGTCGAAGATTAGTTGTCCATAGAGTTGAGGGTCTATTTCTGGGCTCTCTATTCTGTTCTATTGATCTATGTGTCTGTTTTTGTGCCAGTACCATGATGTCTTGATGATGACAGCTTTGTACTAGAGCTTGAAGTCTGGAATTGTGATGCCACCAACTTTGGCTTTCTTTATCAATATCCCTTTGGCTATTCGAGGTCTTTTCTGGTTCCATATAAATTTTAGAATTATTTGTTCCATTTCTTTGAAAAAGATGGATGGTACTTTGACAGAAATTGCATTAAATGTGTAGATTGCTTTAGGTGGCATAGACATTTTCACAATATTTATTCTTCCAATCCAGAAGCATGGAACATTTTTCCATTTCTTTGTGTCTTCCTCAATTTCTTTCATGAGTACTTTATAGTTTTCTGAGTATAGATTCTGTGCCTCTTTGGTTAGGTTTATTCCTAGGTATCTTATGGTTTTGGGTGCAATTGTAAATTGGATCGACTCCTTAATTTCTCTTTCTTCTGTCTTGTTGTTGGTGTAGATAAATGCAACTGATTTCTGTGCATTGATTTTATATCCCGACACTTTACTGAATTCCTGTACAAGCTCTAGCAGTTTTGGAGTAGAATCTCTTGGGTTTTCTACATATAGTATCATATCATCTGCGAAGAGTGATGATTTGACTTCTCTGCCGATTTGGATGCCTTTAATTTCCTTTTGTTGTCTGATTGCTGAGGCTAGGACTTCTAGTACTATGTTGAATAGCAGTGGTGATAATGGACATCACTACCATGTTCCTGACCTTAGCAGAAAAGCTTTCAGTTTTTCTCCATTGAGAATGATATTTGCGGTGGGTTTTTCATAGATGGCTTTGATGATATTGAGGTGTGTGCCCTCTATCCCTACACTTTGAAGAGTTTTGATCAGGAAGGGATGCTGTACTTTGTCAAAAGCTTTTCTAGCATCTATTGAGAGTATCATATGGTTCTTGTTCTTTCTTTTATTGATGTGTTGTATCACATTGACTGATTTGCGGATATTGAACCAACCTTGCAGCCCTGGAATAAATCCCACTTGGTCGTGGTGAAAAATCCTTTTAATATACTGTTGAATCCTATTGGCTAGTATTTTGGTGAGAATTTTTGCATCTGTGTTCATCAAGGATATTGGTCTATAGCTCTCTTTTTTGATGGCATCCTTGTCTGGTGTTGGGATCAAGGTGATGCTGGCCTCATAAAATGAGTTTGACAGTTTTCCTTCCATTTGTCTTTTTTGGAACAGTTTCAGGAGAATAGGAATTAGTTCTACTTTAAATGTTTGGTAGAATTCCCCCGGGAAGCCGTCTGGACTTGGGCTTTTGTTTGTTTGGAGATTTTTAATGACTGTTTCAATCTCCTTACTGGTTATGGGTCTGTTCAGGCTTTCTACTTCTTCCTGGTTCAGTTGTGGTAGTTTATATGTTTCTAGGAATGCATCCTTTTCTTCCAGATTGTCAAATTTGTTGGTGTAGACTTGCTCATACTATGTTCATATAATAGTTTGTATTTCTTTGGTGTTAGTTGTGATCTCTCCTCTTTCATTCATGATTTTATTTATTTGGGTCCTTTCTCTTTGCTTTTTGATAAGTCTGGCCAGGGGGTTATCAATTTTATTAATTCTTTCAAAGAACCAGCTCCTAGTTTCATTGATTTGTTCTATTGTTTTTTTGGTTTCTATTTCATTGATTTCTGCTCTGATCTTTATGATTTCTCTTCTCCTGCTTGGCTCAGGGTTTCTTTTTTGTTCTTTCTCCAGCTCCTTTAGGTGTAGGGTTAGGTTGTGTACCTGAGACCTTTCTTGTTTCTTGAGAAAGGCTTGTACCGCTATATATTTTCCTCTCAGGACTGCCTTTGTTGTGTCCCACAGATTTTGAACCGTTGTATTTTCATTATCATTTGTTTCCATGATTTTTTTCAATTCTTCTTTAATTTCCCGGTTGACCCATTCATTCTTTAGAAGGATGCTGTTTAGTCTCCATGTATTTGGGTTCTTCCCAAACTTCCTTTTGTGGTTGAGTTCTAGCTTTAGAGCATTGTGGTATGAAAATATGCAGGGAATGATCCCAATCTTTTGATACCGATTGAGTCTTGATTTTGGACCGAGGATGTGATATTCTGGAGGATATTCCGTGTGCACTAGAGAAGAATGTGTATTTTGTTGCTTTGGGATGAAATGTTCTGAATATATCTGTGATGTCCATTTGGTCCAGTGTGTCGTTTAAGACCTTTATTTCCTTGCTGATCTTTTGCTTGGATGACCTGTCCATTTCAGTGAGGGGAGTGTTAAAACCCCTACTCTTATTGTATTATTGTTTATGTGTTTCTTTGATTTTGTTATTAATTGGTTTATATAGTTGGCTGCTCCCACGTTGGGGTCATAGATATTTAAAATTGTTAAATCTTCTTGTTGGACAGACCCTTTGAGTATGATATAGTGTCCCTTCTCATCTCTTATTATAGTATTTGGCTTTAAATCTAATTGATCTGATATAAGGATTGCCACTCCTGCTTTCTTCTGATGTCCATTAGCATGGTAAATTCTTTTCCACCCCCTCACTTTAAATCTGGAGGTGTCTTCGGGCTTAAAATGAGTTTCTTGGAGGCAACATATAGATGGGTTTTGTTTTTTTATCCATTCTGATAGCCTGTGTCTTTTGACAGGGGCATTTAGCCCATTAACCTTCAGGGTAACTATTGAGAGATATGAATTTAGTGCCATTGTGTTGCCTGTAAGGTGACTGTTACTGTATATGGTCTCTGTTCCATTCTGAGCTACCACTTGTAGGCTCTCTCTTTGCTTATAGGACCCCTTTCAATATTTCTTGTAGAGCTGGTTTGGTGTTTGCAAATTCTTTCTGTTTTTGTTTGTCCTGGAAGCTTTTAATCTCTCCTTCTATTTTCAATGATAGCCTAGCTGGATATAGTATTCTTGGCTGCATGTTTTTCTCGTTTAGTGCTCTGAAAATATCATGCCAGCTCTTTCTGGCCTGCCAGGTCTCTGCGGATAAGTCAGCTGCCAATCTAATATTTTTACCATTGTATGTTACAGACTTCTTTTCCCGGGCTGCTTTCAGGATTTTCTCTTTGTCACTGAGACTTGTAAATTTTACTATTAGGTGACGGGGTCTGGGCCTATTCTTATTGATTTTGAGGGGCGTTCTCTGAACCTCCTGAATTTTGATGCTCGTTCCCTTTGCCATGTTGGGGAAATTCTTCCCAATAATTCTCTCCAGTATACCTTCTGCTCCCCTCTCTCTTTCTTCTTCTTCTGGAATCCCAATTATTCTCATGTTGTTTCATCTTATGGTGTCACTTATCTCTCGAATTCTCCCCTCGTGGTCCAGTAGCTGTTTGTTCCTCTTTTGCTCAGCTTCTTTATTCTCTGTCATTTGGTCTTCTATATCACTAATTCTTTCTTCTGCCTCATTTATCCTAGCAGTGAGAGCCTCCATTTTTTATTGCACCTCATTAATAGCTTTTTTGATTTCAATTTGGTTAGATTTTAGTTCTTTTATTTCTCCAGAAAGGGCTTTTATATCTCCCGAGAGGGTTTCTCTAATATCTTCCATGCCTTTTTCAAGCCTGGCTAGAACCTTGAGAATTGTCATTCTGAACTCTAGATCTGCCATATTACCAATGTCTGTATTGATTAGGTCCCTAGCCTTCAGTACTGCCTCTTGTTCTTTTTTTTGTGTTGAATTTTTCCATCTTGTCTTTTTGTCCAGATAAGAGTATATGAAGGAACAAGTAAAATACTAAAAGGGTGGCAACAACCCCAGGAAAATATGCTTAACCAAATCAAAAGAGATCCCAAATCGTGATGGGGGAGTAAGGGGATAAAAAGAGGTTCAAAAAGAAAGAAAGAAAAAAAATAAAAAAATAAAAGAATTTTTTAAAAAATGAAAACAAATAAAGAAAATTATAAAAAAGAAAATATATATATATTAGATAAACTAATTAACAAACGTTAACAAAGAATAGTGTAAAAGTTAAAAAATATTTTTACCCGAAGGCAAGAAAAAAAAAAATGAAAAAGAAAAAAATTAAATTAACTGCAAGACTAAAAAAAATCACAGTGAGAAAGCTATGAGTTCCGTGCTTTGCTTTCTCCTCCTCTGGAATTCTGCTGCTCTCCTTGGTATTGAAACCGCACTCCTTGGTAGGTGAACTTGGTTTTGGCTGTATTTCTTGTTGATCTTCTGGGGGAGGGGCCTGTTGTAGTGATTCTCAAGTGTCTTTGCCCCAGGCAGAATTGCACCGCCCTTAGCAGGACCTGGGGTGAATAATCCGCTCGGGTTTGCTTTCAGGAGCTTTTGTTCCCTGAGCGCTTTCCGTAGAGTTCCGGAGGACAGGAATACAAATGGCGGCCTCCTGGTCTCCGTCCCGGAGGAGCTGAGAGCCCGGGGCCCCACTCCTCAGTGCACACTCAGAGAACAGCGCCCAGTTACTCCCGTCTGCCTGACCTCCAGCCGGGCTCCGAGCTCACTGAACCTGTGGCTGGTTCAAGGTAACACCGAGCTGTGAGCTTACTGTCAGCTCTGTCTCTGTAGCCGGTTTTCCCGTTCCAATACCCGCAAGCTCTGCGACACTCAGACACCCCCGATCCTTCTGTGACACTGCGGGACCTGAGGCCACACTGACCCCGCATGGGCTTCGCCCCTGTTTAGCCTCTGGAGCGATGTCCCTCAGTGGAACAGAGTTTTAAAAGTCCTGATTTTGTGCTCCATTGCTCCGCCGCTTGACGGGATCCAGCCCCTCCCCCTGGGGTCTATCTTCCCATCGCTTTGGATTCATGTCTCCGCCAGTTCTACCTTTCAGAAAGTGGTTGTTTTTCTGTTTCCGGAATTGCTGTTCTTCTTTTCTTCGATCTGCAGATGGATTTGTAGGTGTTTGCAATCTTTAGATAAGCTATCTAGCTGATCTCCTGCTAGCTGAAGTAGTCTCAGCCTGCTACTTCTCCGCCATCTTGACTCCTCCTTCCATTACAGAGTATTTTAAATTTAGTATCTTCTGGTAAAAACATTCATTCATTGAAATAGCATTATTCTTTTTTTTCTTCAAGTTTTTATTTAAATCCCAGTAAGTTAACATAAAATGTAACATTTGTTTCAGCTGTAGGATCTAGTGATTAATCACTTACATACAACACCAGATTCTCATCATAACCCATATCCTCCTTAACCCATCACCCATTTGAGACCCCTTCATCCACCTCCCCTCCAGTAACCCTCAATTCGTTCTCTATAGCTAAGAGTCTGTTTCCTGGCTTGCCTGAATTTTTTTTCCCATATGTTCATCTGTTTTATTTTTTAAATTCCACATATGAATGAAATCACACAGTATTTGTCTTTTTCTGACTGACTTATTCTGCTTAGCATAATACACTTCAGCTCCAACATCCTTGAAAATGGCAAGATTTCATTCTTCTTTTGATGGCTGAGTGATATTCCTCTGTGTGTGTGTTCTTTATCCAGTCGTCAGTCAATGGACACTTGTGCTCTTTCCATAATTTAGCTATTATTGATAATGCTGCTATAAACATCATGTTTCATGTGTCCCCTTTGAATTGTATTTTTGTATTCTTCGGGTAAATACCTAGTTGTTCAATTGTTGGATTGTAAGATAGTTCTATTTTTAACTTTTTGAGGAACTTTCATACTGTAAAACAACAGAAATTTATTTGGTCACAGATCATGAGACTCAGAGTCTAAAATCAAGTTACTGGTGGTGTTGCTTCCTACCAGGGACTCTGAAGGAGAATCAGTCTCATGCTTCTCTCCTAGCTTATGGTGATTGTCAGCAATTCTTGGCTCTCTTTGGCTTCTTGAGGCATCTCTCTAATCTCTGCCTCTGAGTCTCTTTGGCTCTTCTCCTCTCCTCATGGGGACACCAATCATTGGATTTAGGGTCTACTTTAATTCAGTATGATCTCATCTCAATTCTTAATTAATCACATCTGCAAAGACCTTATTTACAAATAAGATGACATTCTGAAGTTCTGGATGGATGTAAATTCTGGGTGCACACAATTCAACTACTACATGACTTAATAGCACTTAGCAAACTTTCCCCACCCCTTCCTCTCATCTTTCTGCCCAATCCTCTCAGTATATTTTAATCAATAAAATGTATTTTCAAAAAATCACTCATATAGTTTCCCTTGAAAAATTTCTGAGCATATATTTCTCACAGCTGTTACATTTAGATGATGGGTACTTGCCTAATCTTATAAGTATCTGAATTTGTGATTCCATCACATGTAAAAGAATCTCTGTAGTTAGTATAAGATTAACTGAAATAGCAGTAACAACACAATAAAATTTCTAGCATGCTAGGAAAATCTAGTTATTAATTTCATTAATCAAACACATAATGCCTAAAAAATGGATGTCTTCTATAGGGTAGGAACTGTGCTTGGCACAAAATAAAACATTTTCTACAAATACAGATATACTTGACATTATTGAGTGTATTGTCTAGTGAGGAGGAGAGATACAGATTACACAAATAAATGAAAAACATACTTATGATAAATCTTATAAATGAGAGGTCCAAGGTACTGAGTAGATAAAATGGGAGAGATTTTAATTAATTTGAAAAGTTAGAGAAGGGCAAGTTATGAAGAATACGGGATTTAACTAGAAAAGTTCAAGAAATAATCCATGCAAATGAAACTATGTGCAAATGTCCTGTGGCCAGAGGGAATATTATATGCAGCAAGATTAAAAGAAGAATATAGTTGAAGTGGGAAGAAAATGTGAAAGAAATTGAGGGAGAGCGGCAGAAGCCAGAACATGCAGAACATTGTCAATCATACTAAGGTGTTTATATTTATCCTAAGAGCAATGGGAAGCTGTTAACATATCTTAAGAAACAGAATATTTTAAATTTGCCTTATTAAAGAGATTACCCTGTATGCAATTTGTAGAAAAGATTTAAGAAGTATGAGAGTAGATAAGGGTAGGCAAATTAGGGGGCTTCTGCTAAAATCTAAGTGAGAAATAATATTTGGAATAGCATAGTCTGATAGAGATGGACAAATATGAATAGATTTGAGAGAAACGTAGGAGGTAAAATCCACAGAAACTGGTGATGGATTAGAAATGGGGAGTCAAGGAGAGGAAGACATGGGTAACTGCTCAGTCTTGGAAGTACTTAATAGGTGCTCTTCACTGAAGTGAGGCGCAAACACTGGTCTGAAATGGTGAGGGCAGCAGAGGGCAAGTGAGCATGTGTTTGCTTTAGGACTTCTTGAACTTAAGGTGCCACTGAAACTCTGAAGAGGAGATATTGAATTAAGGCATGGTGATTTGAGCCTAGAGCTCAGAGAAATTTAGATTAAATTTAGATAATGTATAAAATTCTTAGTTTAGCATCTGTTCATAAGTTCTGTCCATCACTATGATTTTCCAATATCTCTAACATCAAAACAGAAGATAAAAATTTATATAATTTTAAGTAAATTTTATGTCTTTATAAATGTATATTTATATAAATTGATATTTATATAATATATAAAATTTTATGAATTTTATATAAATCTTAAATTTATATGATTTTAAATTTATATGATTTTAAGTACTTACAATGTGTTAACACATTTTAATACAATGTGTTAAAGTACTTAAAACAGTGCCAAGCATAAATTAAGGGCTTAATAAAAATTAGGGAGAAAATAAAAGAGTTTATATCTCTGAAAACCCTTTTATTTGCGTCAGTACAAGAAATTACTATGATCCAGTTTTGGAAACTTCACAGAAAAGGGATATTTTCTGAACGCATTATTAGAAAATCTTATTTTGCTTTCTAGATGCTAATGTAATATTTCTAAAAATAGCCCTTCATTCTTTTATCAGTAAAAGCACTGAATAAAGAGACAAGAGATGTAGTTCTAATTTTTAGTTCAAACTTCCCTGCTTTCTGTGACCTCCTTTAGGTTTCATGAATGGATTGTATAAGATGATCCCTTCCAATTTTAAAATTCCTTAACTAAAAAAAAAAAAAAAATCCTTATCTGATTTCTAAACATCACAGTAAAAGATAGCATTTTACCACTCAGATGGAGAAGCCCACAGGAAAGCCACAGAAAAGCTGGACTTCAACAAAGAAACTGGCCCAAATGCTCCATTACTACATCTCCAGTTGTGATGATGATGCAGAGATGTCATGATTATCTGATTAGCAGGCATTTTAGACCTTGTATGTCAAAGGTCAGTGATTTCCCCACTTCCTCCCCCTGAGACTGACAGAGGAAGATGAGAAACAGAAATACATCAGGGTTCAGAACTCTGGCGCCTAGAGACACATGAGTTTAGGGAGCAATTATGGGAGTGTACTGAGGTACCACTCTGGACTCCCAAACCCTTGGGAAGCTTGAACCCTGGGAAATGGGTGAGGCATCAACAAACAGCTGAAAGCAGATCTAACAGAAGATCATCTTTACCAGATGACTCTTTCCAAGAGGAAGCAAATACTTAGGAGGATACTTGAGGACACTGACTACTCACAGTGACTTACTGACTACTGTATTTCAGAGTAAGACTGCAGATCATGGAATTTAGGGGAAAGGAAAGGTCTGTTGGTGGAAGAGGTGAGTTGAAATCCCAGCCCTGCCATCAACTCTGTGGCCCTAGTCAAGCCACTATCTCCTATCTTTTTTTTTTAAATTTTTTAAATTTATTTTCAGTGTAAGAGTATTCATTGTTTTAGCAACACACCCAGTGCTCCATGCAATCCGTGCCCTCTCCAATACCCGCCACCTGGTTCACCCAACCTCCAACTCCCCACCCCTTCAAACCCCTCAGATTGTTTTTTAGAGTCTATAGTCTCTCATGGTTCACCTCCCCTTCCAATTTCCCTCAACTCCCTTCTCCTCTCTAACTCCCCTTGTCCTCCATGCTATCTGTTATAGTCAAGCCACTTTCTGAGCCTTACCTTCTTCATAAAATGTTCATTACTCACAAGATTGTTATAAAAACAATAACATCACAGGTGATAGAGCAAAGCACAGTACCTAGCACACAGTAAGGACTAATTCCTCAGTGAACATCTTAGAGTATCTCCAAAATAGATAAAATTTGCCTTAGAGTTCAATAAAAAAAAATAGGGGAGGTGAACTGTGAGAGACTATGGACTCTGATAAACAATCTGAGGGGTCTGAAGGGGCGGGGAGTGGGAGGTTGGAGGAACCAGGTGATGGGTATTGGAGAGGGCACATATTACATGGAGCACTGGGTGTGGTGCAAAAATAATGAATACTGTTACACTGAAAATAAATTTAAAAAATTTTTTTTTAAATTTACTAATTGAGCTATTCATCAGGATACGTTCTTTACTTGATCTTTATTCCCATGTAGTGATCCTTTCATACCCTGTTGGGATCAAGGAAAAAGAGAGAGGCAAATAGGGACCGGCTCTAAACCAGTAAATACCAAACTCTGGAGAACCTGAAAGGGATCAGTGAAACAAATTTTGGAGTGTTCTGCCTGTGTTTTCAACCATGTCAAGCCCCAGAAATGATTTCTGGATCATGGATCTTTTGGAATGTATTTGTAGAAAATGTTTTTGTATAAACAGAGCTATTCTGAGAGTGTGCCAAATCATGTACTCTTTCCAGGCTCTGAAGAGATCCAGGAAAATCAATCTAATGGGTAAAAAGGTGGTTTTGTCAATTCAGTATGAACTTTGAAGACATAACAACTTCTTAAACTAATACACAGGAAAAAATGTGTTTTCAAATGCATTGTTTTTTAATTTTCTGTTTAACCTTTATTAAGTTCTTACTATGTGCTAGGCACTGTTTTAAGTACTATAAATATGTGACTGTATATATTATGTAAGTTTAATTATATTAGTTTCCATTACCACATTTAATTTGTTAGTTTCCATTACCACATCTCTTCCATTATTAGTAGGGGTAAAGGGCAAGAAATTTCTACTTTCCTCATGTCCTCTCGTGGTTGATTTGACAGAGAGCATCCATCAAATTCTGTCCCTCCCTTGCCAACCACACAGCTATTACAGTAACTTAGGGGACGTCCACAGAGCTCTGCCTGCTTCTGTCAAGAACACTGCCACCTCCCCAAAACCCAAAGCCTTAGTGCTACAAGCTGCAAAAAAAGAATCAAGACTAATCTCCTGATGGCTGGTCCCTGTTAGGCTGCAAAACAAACACCACTGGATCACTTCCCACTACCTCTTGCCCAGACAACCCTCACACTCCCTAGTCTGGCCCAATGCCCTCTGCAGCTTGTTGCCACCCATCGGAAAAATACCATCTAATCTTAAAATCTTCCTGAACTTTACCTTCATTTTCTTGATCTAATTCAGTGGTTTTCATCCCTGGATGCACATTAGAATTGCCTGAATGTGTAGAAAAAAATTTTTTTTCATTTAAAAATCCATCTACTCTCCCCCAATAGTTAAGTCAGAATTTGGGTGGATGTGGTGGAGTTTGGGCTCTTTTTTTAAAGTTCAAATAGGAAAGGGTTTATTAAAGAATACTAGGTAGTGTACGGGATTTCCAAGAGAGTCAGAGGACCAGATAGATCAGTGGGACAGCTAAGAATAAAGCTCAAACCTCCTCCTTGGGAGCTTCCCTGGAGTTGGGGATATTTCCATTACCACCTTCACCAGAAAATTGAGCCTCCTCACTACTGGCTCCCCCATAACCCACACTAACCAAGAAAGTTTTGTTTTTTTTTTAGGTGGTAATTAGTATACAGTAAAATTGGCATTTTAAATTGGTGTCCAGCAATATGAGTTTAAACACACATACATAAAACTGTCCCATCGCCCCAAATAACTCAGAGACTCCTCTATCATTACACCCTCCTCCCAGTGTCACCTACCTTGTCCCCATGACTATAATTTTGCCTTTTGGGCAATGTGATATAAGTGCAGTCAAACATACTGCCTTTTTACACTCAACATAATGCCCTTGAGATCAGTCCAGGAGGTTGTGTATAAACAGCCTCCTCCTTTTTATTACTGAATAGTGTTCTATTGTATGAATATGCCAGTTTACTTATCCATTTGTCAAAACACAGTTGATTATTCCTGGTCTTTGATTATCAGCAATGGAAATTCTATAAGCACTCATTTCTAGGTTTTAGAATGAACAATATTTATTTTTATTGGGTCAATACCTGGGAGTGGGATTGCTGGAGCATATGATAAGAGACTGCCAGAATGTTTTCCAAAGTGGCTATACAATCTCACCAGCTATGCATGATAGCTTCAGTTGCTCTTCCTCCTTTTCAGAAATTGGTATTGTCGGGGGAGACAAGAAGGCTGGAAAGTAGGAGGAGGTGACATTTCAACCTGTACCCTAAAGTGAGCTGATAACCTACCAAAGAACTCCGATCACCCATGAAATCAGCCTGAGATCAGAATTATACACATCTGGATCTCTACAGGGGCAGAAGATGCCAGTGGGCAGGTGAAGCGGAGTGGGAATGTTGGACTGATATCGGAAGCTAAACAAAAGAGGGAGGGAGCCACCAGAGGCCACCGTTTGGAAAGTAATACCCCTAATATGAGAGTGCCCTGCATCTGGGAATGAGCATTAACTTGGAGACTGGTTGAAAGCACTCAGAAAGAGCAAAGGATGGGGGTGGGGGAGAGAATTGTGGGAATCAGGGTGGCTAGGGACAGGGGCGGCTTAAGTCCCCAGACCCAGGACAGCCTCCCCTGGTGCTGAGCGAGAGAGTATGCAGCAGAGAAACCAGGTCTTGGTCCCTGAGCTGCCAGTGTGCCCAAGAACACATGGGGTCCAGCTCCTGTGAGGGTGTAGGAGTCTCACTAGCCGGCAGAATGCCGAGCCATGCTACAGAGCCTGAGACATGCACGCCCCTCACCCTCCCCTGAGAGAGGTGCGTTAAGGCCCAGCCTGGTGCTCTTGGACCCACACCCTGCTCTCAGAGCCTGAGACACACACCAGACACAGAGCCTCCCCTGAAAGAGGTGCACACATGCCCAGTGCTCGTGGATCCAGAAAGACCAAGCACTCCCAGCCTGGGCCAGCCAGAAAATCTGAGTGTGTGATCACTGCTTAGAACCTCTCTGGCAGTCCAGAGCTGCCCAGACAGCCGCTGCTGCCATGATTTTGGGTACAAGCAGAAGATCCTGCATTCCCAGGGAATGCGACTCAGAACCTGCACTGCCAGTGGCCAAGGGGGAATTTATTTGGACTCTGCAACACCCACAGGGACCAGACTGAGCCTTCTCTCTGAGAGGGGGATCAGGGTGCAGTTGGCTTTCCTTTAAACCTACAAAAACCATCAAAAACGGTCAAGGCGAGAGAGGAAAAAAAAAGTGAACAAACATAAAAACCTCCAGAGAACAAAAGCCTGAAAAAAACCGGTTTCCTCAGATCCCGCTCACTTGAAGGGGGGTGGGAGGACTTAACTCAGGGAACATCATTGACTGAAAAACCACGTGGCAGGCCCCTCCCCCAGAAAACAGACCAGGAAAGAAAAAAAAAAAAAAAAGACTACAAGAGAACAACCACCACTACTTCTTAGTACAACTTTTATTTTTAACTCGTTCCCACTATTCTAGTTAATTTTTTTAAATATATAGATAATTTTTTAACCTATTTACCATCACAGTGAGCTGTCCAGTACATCAAATTCCATAATAACCTTCTAACCTGAAATTTTTGATATATACACCTGTGTTTTTCTTTTGCATTTCTATTTTTTTAATGTTTTTTTCTAAATTTTAGTTTAGTTTAGTCTAGTTTATTCCTTTTTTATTTTTATTTTCTAATATTCATATAGAGTTAAACTTCAAGGTAATCCCCTTTCCCCAATCAATGCTACCCCTATAGGTAAACCAATTTTTAATCCCCCTTTATCTTAGGAAAGTAGAGTCCTTCAACAAAGTTATCAAGATACATCCAGGAAGAATCAAAACAACCTTCCTCACCCACACTGAGAATTTATAACCACTCTCCCATCTTTTTCTTCCACCAGTGTTTCTGTGTTTTTGTGTTTGCCCTGATAGTATATAAACCTTATGCTTGGGGTTCTTTTTGACTAGGTTCTTTCTTTATTTGCATATATATTTTTTCTTTTCTCTCTCTCTTCTCATATACTTTCACCAGTCTTTTTGTTTGTCTGTTTTTGTTTGTATACTTCATAAATCTTACCTTGGGGCCCATTTGGGCTGAACCTTCTCTCTTATTTTCCCTTTCTTCCTGTCTCTCTCTGTCTCTCTTTTTTTTTCTTTTTCTTGTCTTTTTTCTCTCATTTGGGTGGGGAACCCTCATTGCTCAGAAGTGTTCCAGGGTGCACCTTGACTGCATCACAGTCGATACATCTAGCTACATCCATTCAGTCATCTCTCACCAAAATGACTAGGAGGAGGAATGCCCAACAGAACAAAAATACAGAGGATGGGCCTTCTGCAACAGAGCCAATGGCTATCAATATAAACAATACGTTGGAAAGAGAATTCAGGCTAAAAATTATCCAGGCAATAGCTAGGTTGGAGAAAGCCATGGAAGACCAAACGGAATTGATTAGGGCAGAACTGAAAGCGACCAGGAATGATGTTCACAAGGTTATGGCAGAGCTGAAAGCTACCAGAGATGAGGTTCACAATGATCTCAATGAGTTCCAATCTAATATAAACACTCTCAACGCTAGAGTAACTGAGACAGAAGATGGAATTAGTGATCTGGAGGACAAACAGAGAGAAAGGATCAGGAGGAAGCCTGGAACAAACAGCTTAGAAGCCACGGAAACAGAAGCAGGGAAATAAATGATGCCATGAAGCATTCCAATGTCAGAATTATTGGAATCCCTGAAGGGGAGGAGAAAGAAAGATGTCTAGAAGATATAGTGGAACAAGTCCTTCATGAAAATTTTCCCAATCTCGTGAATGGAACCAGCGTTCATGTACTAGAGGCCCAACGATCTCCATGCAAGATTATAGATTCTAAAAAATCATCAAAGCACCTCGTAGTCAAATTGAGGAATCATAATTGTAGATATAAACTCTTAAAAGCCGCTAGGACAAAGAGGCTCCTTACTTACAGAGGAAAGCCCATCAGAATAACATCAGACCTATCAAGCCAGAAAAGGCTGGCAAGATATATTCAGGTCACTAAATGAGAAGAACATGCAGCCAAGAATACTTTATCCAGCAAGACTGACATTCAAAATGGATGGAGAGATAAAGAGTTTCCAAGACCGGCAAGGCTTAAAAGACTATGCAACCACCAAGCCGACACTGCAGGAAATATTAAGGGGGGTTGTAAAAAAGAGGAAAAATTCTTAGAATAGCATTGAACAGAAATATAGAGACAATTTACAGAAAGAAAGACTTCAGAGGTAACACGATGTCAGTAAAAACTTTTCTATCAATAATCACTCTCAATGTGAATGGCCTAAATGTGCCCATCAAATGACACAAGGTCACAGATTGGATAAAATGACAGGACCCGTCCATATGTTGTCTACAAGAGACTCATTTTAAACCTAAAGATACATCCAGAACTGCAAGTGAAGGGATGGAGAAGCATCTTTCATGCCAATGGGCCTCAAAACAAGACCATGGTAGCGATTCTCATATCAGATAAATTAGATTGTAAACTAAATACTGTAGACAGAGATACAGAAAGACACTACATAATACTTTTTTTTTAAGATTTTATTTATTTATTTGACAGAGAGAGAGAGAGAAAAAGATCAAAAGTAGGCAGAGAGGCTGGCAGAGAGACGGGGGGGAAGGAGGCTCATTGCTGAACAGACAGCCCACTGCGGGGCTCGATCCCAGTATCCTGAGATCATGACCAAAGGCAGATGCATAACCCACTGTGCAACCCAGGTGCCCAAGGACACTACATAATTCTTAAAGGAACTATCCACCAAGATGATCTAACAATTACAAATATCTATGCCCCCAATATGGGAGCAGCCATTACATAAAAAAAAAAAAAACTGTTAATCAAGATAAAGAGATATATTGATATAAATACATTAATAGTAGGAGATCTTAACACGCCTCTCTCAGAAATAGACAGATCATTGAAGCAGAAAATCAATAAAGAAACAAGAGTATTGAATGACACATTTGACCAGATGGACCACATTGATATACACAGAACATTCCACCCTAAAACAACAGGATACTCATTCTTCTCAAGTGCACCTGGAACCTTCTCCAGAATAGACCACATACTGGGTCACAAATCAGGACTCAAACAATACCAACAGACTGAGATTACTCCCTGCATATTCTCAGATCACAATGCTTTGAAACTGGAGCTCAATCACAAGGAAAAGTTCAGAAGGAACTCAAACACCTGGAAACTAAATCCACCTTGCTTAAGAATGCTTGGATCAACAAGGAGATCAAAGAAGAACTGAAACAATTCATGGAAACCAATGAGAATGAAGACACTTCTGTCCAAAATATATGTGATACAGCAAAGGCGGTCCTAAGGGGGAAATACATAGCCATCCAAGCCTCCCTCAAAAAAATTGAAAAATCCAGAATACACTAGCTGTCTCTGTATCTTAAAGAACTGGAGAATCAACAACAAATCAAACCAACTCCACACATAAGAAAGGAAATCATCAAGATTAGATCTGAGATCAATGAGGTAGAAACCAGAGATACAGTAGAACATATCAGTGAAACTAGAAGCTGGTTTTTTGAAAGAATCAATAAGATCGATAAACCATTGGCCACAGTAATCCAAAAGAAAAGAGAGAAGGCCCAAATTAATAAAATTATTAATAAAAAGGGAGAGATCACAACAAACACCAAAGAAGTCGAAAAAAATCATCAGAAGTTATTATCAACAGTTATATGCCAATAAGCTAAGCAACCTAGATGAAATGGATGTATTCCTGGAAAACCATAAACTCCCAAAATTGAACCAGGAAGAAATGGACAACCTGAATAGACCAATATCTAGTAACGAGATTGAAGCAATGATCAAAAGCCTCCCAAAAAACAAGAGCCCAGAACCTGATGGAATCCCTGGGGAGTTCTACCAAACCTTCAAAGAAGAAATAACACCTATTCTTCTGAAACTGTTTCAAAAATTGAAGCAGAAGGAAAACTCCCAGACTCTTTCTATGAAGCCAGCATTACCCTGATCCCCAAACCAGGCAAAGACCCTACCAAAAAGGAGAATTTCAGACCAATATCACTGATGAATATGGATACTAAGATTCTCAACAAGATCCTAGCAAAAAGGATCCAACAGCACATTAAAAAGATTATCCACCATGACCAGGTGGAATTCATCCCTGGGCTACAAGGATGGTTCAACATTCCCAAATCAATCAATGTGAGAGAGAACAAATTAATATGAGAAGAGAGAAGAACCACATGGTCCTCTCAATTGATTCCGCAAAAGCATTTGAAAAAATCCAGCATCTGTTCCTGATTAAAATGCTTCAAAGTATAGGGATAGAGGGAACATTCCTGAACTTCATCAAATCTATCTATGAAAGATCCACAGCAAATATCATACTCAATGGGAAAAAACTCCACAGTCTTCCTGTTGAGATCAGGAACATGACAAGGATGCCCACTCTCACCACTCTTGTTCAACATAGTATTAGAAGTCTTAGCAACAGCAATCAGACAACAAAGAGAAATAAAATGTATCCAAATTGGCAAGGAAGAAGTCAAACTCTCTCTCTTCGCAGATGACATGATTATATGGAAAACCCAAAAGACTCCACCCCCAAACTACTAGCACTCATACAGCAATTCAGCAATGTGTTGGGATACAAAGTCAATGTACAGAAATCAGTGGCTTTCTTATATACTAACAATGAAAATACAGAAAGGGAAATTAGAGAATCAATTCCATTTACTATAGCACCAAGAACCATAAGATAGCTGGGAAAAAACCTAACCAAAGAGGTAAAGAATCTGTACTTGAGGAACTACAGAACACTCATGAAAGAAACTGAAGAAGACACAAAAAGGTGGAAGACCATTCCATGCTCTTGGATCGGAAGAATAAACATTGTTAAAATGTCTATGCTGCCTATACAGTACAAAATCTATACTTTTAATGCGATTCTGGTCAAAATTCCACTGGTATTTTTCAAAGACCTGGAGCAAATAATCCAAAAATTTGTATGGAATCAGAAGAGACCCCTAATCACTAAGGAAATGTTGAAAAACAAAAAGAAAACTGGGGGCAACATGTTACCTGATTTCAAGCTTTACTACAAAGCTGTGATCACCAAGACAGCCTGGTACTGGTATAAAAATAGACACAGAGACCAGTGGAACAGGGGAGAGAGCCAAGATATGGACCCTCAACTCTATGGTCAAATAATCTTTGACATAACAGGAAAAAAATATACAGTGGGTAAAAGGCAGTCTCTTCAATAAATGGTGCTGGGAAAACTGGACAGCTACATGTAGAAGAATGAAACTCAACCATTCTCTTACACCGTACACAAAGATAAACTCAAAATGTATAAAAGACCTCAACGTGAGAAAGAAATCCATCAGAATCCTAGAGAACATGGGCAGTAACCTCTTCGATATCAGCCACAGCAACTTCTTTCAAGATATGTCTCCAAAGGCTAAGGAAACCAAAGTGAAGATGAACTTTTGGGATTTCATCAAGATCAAAAGCTTCTGCACAGCAAAGGAAACAGTCAACAAAACAAAGAGGTAACCCACGGAATGGGAGAAGATATTTGCAAATGACAGTACAGACAAAAAGTTGATATCTAGGATCTATAAAGAACTCCTCAAACTCAACACACACTAAACAGACAATCATATAAAAAAAAGTGGGCAGAAGCTATGAACAGACACTTCTCCAATGAAGACATACAAATGGCTATCAGTCATGTGAAAAAATGTTCCTCAACACTAGCCATCAGGGAGATTCAAATTAAAACCACATTGAGATATCTCCTTACACCAGTTAGAATTGGCCAAAATTAGCAAAACAGGAAAGAACATGTGTTGGAGAGAATGTGGAAAAAGGGTAACCCTCTTCCACTGTTGGTGAGAATGCAAGTTTGTGCAGCCACTTTGGAAAACAGTGTGGAGATTTCTTAAGAAATTAAAAATAGAGCTTCCATATGATCCTGCAATTGCACTCCTGGGTATGTACCCCAAAGATATAGATGGAGTGAAAAGAAGGGACATATGTATCCCAGTGTTTATAGCAGCAATGGCCATGGTCACCAAATTGTTGAAAGAACCAAGATGCCCTTCAACAGACAAATGGATAAGGAAGATGTGGTCCATATACACAATGGAGTTTTATGCCTCCATCAGAAAAGATGAATACCCAGCTTTTGTAGCAACATGGATGGGACTGGAAGAGATTATGCTGAGTGAAATAATTCAAGCAGAGAGAGTCCATTATCCTATGGTTTCACTTATTTGTGTGGAGCATAACAAATAGCATGGAGGACAAGGGGAGATGGGGAGGAGAAGGGAGTTGAGGGACACTGGAAGGGGAGGTGAAACATGAGAGACTATGGACTCTGAAAAACAATCTGAGGGTTTTGAAGGGGTTGAGGGGTGGGGGGTTGGGGTACCAGGTGGTGGGTTCTAGATAGGGCATGGATTGCATGGAGCACTGGGTGTGGTGCAAAAACAATGAATACTGTTACGCTGAAAAGAAATTTTAAAAAAAATTAAAAAGAAAAAAAGAAATTGGTATTGTCAATATGTTGTTTGTTTCTTTTAAGGTTTTTAAAATTTATTTCTTTTCAGCATAACAAAATTTATTGATTATGCACCACACCCAGTGATCCATGCATATGTGCCCTCCATAATGCCCACCACATGTTGTCTGTTTTTCTTGTGATGAGAACTTTTGATTTTTATTGGGGTGTAATTGACATTTAATTATATTAGCTTTAGGTGTATAATATAATAATTCTGTATTTGTGTATATTGCAAAAGGTACACCACAATAGGTCTAGCTAACACCTGTTACCATATATAGTTATAAATGTTTTTCTTCTGATGACTTTTAGAGTTGACTCTCTTAGCAACTTTCAAATACGCAATGCAGTATTATTAACTGTGTAACCATGGTGTACAATACAACCCCATGACTTATTTATTTCATATCTGAAAATTTGTAACTATTGCCCCTTTTCACCCATGTCACCTATCCCTATCCCTCAACTTTGGCAAACACCAATCTATTTTGTATCTATATGCTCATCTTGTTGTTTTGTTATTCTTTTGGTTATATTCTTCATCCAAGCCATTATCATAGTGGTGTAGTACTAACTTTTATGGTTTCAATTTGCATTTCTTATCAGTTATTTTTTAATGTTCCCATGCAACTCTAATACATAGCTAGAGTTGCTAATCACTGAAAAAACTAAAGCTTGTTTGCTTAACAAGGCCAGGTCTCTACCACAAAATCTATTAATGTACCTGCACATATATGCTTTATTTCTAACTGTTACAATTAGTGAATTGTCCAAGTTCTCACCAACTGCTCCATCTACACCCCATCCACACACTGGATTTTGCCCCTTCTTCCTTATTGAATGGCACTGTTTATGTAGCTATAATTTTTTAATTAATTATTTTATTAACATATAATGTATTATTTGCCCTAGGGTACAGATTTGTGAATTGTCAGGCTTACACACTTCACAGTACTCACCATAGCACATACCCTCCCCAATGCTGAGTCTTAGGAGTGTAAACACGTGAAGTCACATACCAACTTTATTAACATAAAAAGATCTTTTAAAAAAAGGATTTAAAGTACAAATTCAAAGGGATACATGTATCTCAATGTTCACAGCAAGATTATCTATAACAGCCAAATTATGGAAATAGCCCAAGCATCCATCAACTGATGACTGACAAAGATGTGATATAGTAGCTACACAATAGAACATTACTCAGCCATAAAAAAGAACAAAATCTTGCTATTTGCAATGACATGGATGAAGCTAGAGAGTATAATGCTAAGGGAAATAAATCAGTCAGAGAAAGACAAATACAATATGATTTCATTCATTTGTGGAATTTAAGTAATAAAACAAATGAATAAATGTGGGGAAAAGAGAGTGAGAAAAATCAAGAAAAAAATTTTAATTGACATATAATGTGTCATTTACCCTAGGGGTACATGTTAGTGAATCGTCAAGCTTACTCACTTCACAGCACTCACCATAGCACATACCCTCCCCAATGTCCATAACCCAACCACCCTCTCCACACCCCCTCCCCCCAGCAACCCTCAGTTTCTTTTTGAGATTAAGAGTCTCTTATGGTTTGTCTTCCTCCCAGTCCCATCTTGTTGCATTTTTTCCTTCACTAGCCCCTAAACCCTCCACTCTACCTCTCAAATTCCTCATATCAGAGAGATTATATGATAATTGTCTTTCTCTGATTGACTTATTTTGCTCAGCATAATACCCTCTAGTTCCAGTCTCATCATTGCAAATGGCAATATTTCATTTCTTTTGATGGTTCCATAGTAGTCCACTGTGTATATATACCACTTCTTCTTTATCCATTCATCTGTTGGTGGACATTTAGGTTCTTTCCATTGTTAAGCTATTGTGGACATTGTTGCTATAATTATTATTTGGATCACTACATTTGTATTTTTAGGGTAAAAACCCAATAGTGCAATTGCTGGGTCATAGGGTAGCTCTATTTTTAACTTTTTGAGGAAGCTCCATGCTGTTTTCCAGAGTGGTTCACCAGCTTGCATTCTCACCAATAGTGTAGGATGGTTCCCCTTTCTCCACATCCTCACCAACACCTGTTATTTCTTGACTTGTTAATTTTAGCCATTCTGTGAGGTGGTATCGCACTGTGGTTCTGATTTGTATTTCCCTGATGCTGAGTGATGTCGAATACTTTTTCACATGCCTGTTGGCCATCTGGATGTATCTCATTGTGGTTTTGATTTGTATTTACCTGATGCTGAGTGAGCTGAACAGATGTCTCGTGTTGAGCACTTTTTCATGTGTTTGTTAGCCATCTGGGTGTCTTCTTTGCAGAAATGTCTGTTCATGTCCTCTGCCCATTTCTTGATTGGATTATTTGTTCTATGGGTTTTGAGTTTGAGAAGTTCTTTATAGATTTTGAATACTAGCCCTTTATCTGATATGTCATTTGTGAATATCTTCTCCCATTCTGCCAGTTGTCTTTTGGTTTTGTTGACTATTTGCTTTGCTGGGAAAAAGGTTTTGTTCTTGATGAAGTCCCAATAGTTTATTTTTGCCCTTGCTTCCCTTGCCTTTGGTGATGTTCCTAGGAAGAAATTGCTGTGGCTGAGGTCAAAGAGGTTGCTGCCTGTGTTCTCCTTAAGGATTTGGATGGATTCCTGTCTCACATTGAGGTCGTTCGTCCATTTTGAGTCTATTTTTGCATGTGGTATAAGGAACTGGTCTGGTTTTATTTTTCTGCATGTGGCTGTCCAATTTTCTGGACACCATTTCTTGAAGAGACTGTCGTTTTTCCATTGGACATTCTTTCCTGCTTTGTTGAAGATTAGTTGACCATAGAGTTGAGGGCCCATTTCTGGGCTCTCTAATCTGTTCCATTGATCTATGTGTCTGTTTCTGTGCCAGTACCATACTGTCTTGATGACAGCTTTGTTGTAAAGCTTGAAGTCGGAATTGTGATGCCATCAACTTTGGCTTTCTTTTTCAACATTTCTCTGGCTATTCAGGGTCCTTTCTTGTTCCATATAAATTTTAGCATTATTTGCTCCATTTCTTTGAAAAAACAAAAAAGGATGGTATTTTGATAAGGATTGCATTAAATGTGTAGATTGCTTTAGGTGGCATAGACATCTTCACAGTATTTGTTCTTCCAATCCAGGAGCATGGAACGTTTCCCATTTCTTTGTGTCTTCCTCAATTTCTTTCATGAGTACTTTATAGTTTTCTGAGTACAGATTCTTTGCCTCTTTGGTTAGGTTTATTCCTAGGTATCTTATGGTTTTGGGAGCAATTGTAAATGGGACTGACTCCCTAATTTCTCTTTCTTATGTCTTGCTGTTGGTGTAGAGAAATGCAACAGACTTCTGTGCATTGATTTTATATCCTGACACTTTACTGAATTCCTGTATGAGTTCTAAGCAGCTTGGGAGTGGAGTCATTGGGGTTTTCCACATAAAGCATCATATCTTCAAAGAGTGAGAGTTTGACTTCTTCTTTGCCAGTTCGGATGCTTTTTATTCCTTTTTGTTGTCTAATGGCTAAGGCTAGGACCTCTAGTACTATGTTGAATAGCAGTGGTGATAGTGGACATCCCTGCAGTGTTCCTGACCTTAAGGAAAAGCTCTCAGTTTTTTTCCCCATTGAGAATGATATTCGCTATGGGTTTTTCATAGATGTCTTTGATGATTTTGAGGTATGTATACTTTGGAGAGTTTTGATCAAGAAAGGATGCTGTACTTTGTCGAAAGCTTTTTCAGCATCCATTGAGGGTATCATATGGTTCTTATTTTTTTCTTTTATTAATGTATTGTATCACATTGATTTGTGGATGTTGAACCAACCTTGCAGCCCTGGAATAAATCCCACTTGGTCGTGGTGCATAATCCTTTTAAAGTACTGTTGGATCCATTGGCTAGTATTTTGGTGAGAATGTTCACATCCGTGTTCATCAAGGATATTGGTCTGTAATTCTCCTTTTTAGTGGGGTCTTTGTCTGGTTTGGGGATCAAGGTAGTGCTGACTAAAATGAGTTTCTTGTGGACAACATATTGATGGGCATTTTTTTTTTCTTAATCCATTCTGAAGCCCTTTTGATTAGGGTATTTAGCTCATTTGCATTTAGGGTAACTATTGAGAGATATGAATTTAGTGCCATTGTGTTGCCTATAATGTGACTCTTACTATATATTGTCTCTGTTCCTTTCTGGTTACTACTTTTAGTCTCTCTCTTTGCTTACAAGACCCCTTTCAATATTTCCTGTAGAGCTGGTTTGGTGTTTGCAAATTCTTTCAGTTTTTGTTTGACCTAGAAGCTTTTTATCTCTCCTTCAAGTTTCAATGATAGCCTAGCTGGATATAGTATTCTTGGATGCATGTTTTTCTCATTTAGTGCTCTGAATATATCATGCCAGGTCTCTGTGGATAAGTCTGCTGCCAATCTAATATTTCTACCATTGTATATTACAGACTTCTTGTCCCAGGCTGCTTTCAGGATTTTCACTTTGTCACTAAAGACTTGTAAATTTTACTATTAGATGATGGGGTGTGAACCTATTTTTATTGATTTTGAGGATGGTTCTCTGTGCCTCCTGGATTTTGATGCTTCTTCCCTTTGCCATTTTAGGGAAACCCTGTGCTATAATTTGTTCCAATATACCTTCTGCTTCTCCCTTTCTTCTTTTTCTGGAATCTCAATTATTCTAATATTGTTTTTGTTTTATGGTATCACTTCTCTCTAGAATTCTCCCCTCATGGTCCAGTAGGCATTTGTCTCTCTTTTGCTCAGCTTCTTTATTCTCTGTCATTTGGTCTTCTGTATCACTAATTCTCTCCTCTGCCTCATTTATCCTAGCAGTAAGAGCCTCCATTTATGATTACACCTCATTAATAGCCTTTTTTTATTTAGCCTTATTTATTTAGATTTTAGTTCTTTTATTTCTCCAGAAAGGAATTCTCTAATATCTTCCATGCCTTTCTTGAGCCCAGCTAGCACCTTGAGAATTGTCATTCTTAACTCTCATTCTGACATATTACCAATGTCTGTATTGATTAGGTCCCTACCCATAGGTACTGCCTCTTGTTTTGTGTGTGTGTGTGTGTGGTGAGTTTTCCTGCTTTGTCATTTTATCCAGATAAGCATATATGAATGAGAGAACAAAATACTAAAAGGGTGGCAAAGACCCCAGAAAAATGTATGCTAGCCAAACCAGAAGAGATACAAAACTGGGGGAAGAAAAAAGGGGGGAAGAAAGAAAAAAAAGAATATATATATTTTTTCTTTTTCTATAATATAATATAATATAAAAAGAATATAATAATAATGTATTATAATTAATAATATAATATTATTTATTAATTAATTATATTATATGTATTATATATATAGAGAGAGAGACTGAATAGAACAGAGCCTCCCACTTGATTTTGGGTGTATTTCGGTCTCTTAGAAGAAACTACCTCCCAAAATTTTAAAGAAAAAAACATATATATATATATATATATATATATATATATATATACACAAAAATAAGGGTAAACATGATGAAGGCATGGAATATGACTGTAAAGATGATAAGTTTAAAAAATTCTAAAAAAGGAATTTATAAGATAAGTTGGTTGGAAAAAGAAAAAAAAGAGGAAGGAATGTGCTCAGGCTGGAGACTAGAGCAAAGCCATGTTCTAGATTAGGGTATATTTTGATCTATTAGAAGAAATTTTATCCCAAAAGTTTTAGGAAAAAAAACCCTATATGTATACAAAAAATAAGGTAAAATACAATGAGGGATAAAATATGACTATAACAATGAAGTTTTAAAAAGGTCTTTTTTTTTCTTTTTCTTTAGAAAGGTATTATTAATATAAACTAGTTTTTAAAATAAAAAAACCTTAAAAGAGGAAAGAGGAAAGGTTAAAAAAAATAGAATAAGAAAAAAATTAAATAAAAAAAAATAACTTTGCAGGACTCAAGGATCATGGGGGGAATGCCATGAATTCTATGCAGTGCTTTCCCCTAGCTCTGGAGTTCCACTGTTCTCCTTGATCAATGAGCGTAGTCTTGGTTGGATGTTCTTGCTGATCTTCTGTTGGCAGGGTCTGTTGCAATAATTCTCAAATGTTTTTGCCCAAGATGTAATTATCACCTCCCGTGCTGTGGACCAGGTTAAGTAATCTGCTCAGATTTGCTCTTGGGAGCTTTTGTTCCCTGAACACTTTCAATACTACTATGGAGGACAGGAATGAAAATGGTGGCCTTCCAGTCTCTGGCCTAGAGGAGTCAAGAGCTCAGGGCTCCGAGACTCCTCAGTGCACACTCAGAGATAAGCAATCATTCCTGTTTCCCTGGTCTCCGGCCGCACTCAGAGCTCACCCAGCTTGTGACCGATTGTTTCTATCTCTGGTGCACAGTCCCATTTGGAGTCTCCAAACCCAGAAGATTCCTGTTCCACTGCTCCTCCTTGAGAAGGAAAGTAAGTCTCCCTGGATCTGCCACTTGTGGGGTCCCTGCTCAAAGAGCAGTGGCCAGACTTTTCTTTGGATCACTTTTTAAGGTAACCCTGATCTAAAAGCTTGCTCCTTGGCTCTTTCTCTGTAGTTGGCTTCCCCCCTTTGATACCTGGCATCTCTGCCACACTCAGACATCGATCTTTCTGTGACCCCAGGGGACCTGAGACCAAGCTGTTCCCATGAAGGCTCCACCCATGTTTAGCCTCTGGAGCAATGTCCTTCAGTGGAACAGATTTCTAAAAGTTCTGATTTTGTGTTCCACTGTTTTGTCACTTGCTGGGAGCCAGCCCCTCCCCCTGTGGTCTATCTTCCTGTCACTTCAGATTCACTTCCCCACACATCTTACCTTTCAAAAAGTCATCAGTTTTCCATTTCTAGAATACTGCTCTTCTTGTCCTCTATCTCCTATTGAGTTTGTAGGTGTTTATAATGGTTTAATACCTAGAACTCAGAGTTCAAGCACTCTCAGTTCTAGCTGAATTCCTGGGATCTGATGTCATTTCAGTCTGCTACTCCTCTGCCATCTTGCCCCCTCCCACTTTCCTCTAAATCTTAACATTATCATTTATTTCCTATAGCTGGATCACATTATTTTATATAAATATAAATATATATGTATATATATATACATATACATATATATATTTACCTCACATCAGTCTCTAGCTACCACTCCACTTCTTTGCTCTGTTTCAACAAAAGTCTGTTTAAATAGCTGTCCATATTTACAATCTCCACAACCTTTCCCATTCCATCTTTTCTGGCCATCTTCTTTATATTTACTACAATCAGACTTTTACCTCCTTCCTCCAGTCCATGAAATCTACTCTTGTCAAACACGCCAGCTGCCTTCATGAGCCAAGCTCAGAGTTCAAGCAGCCTCAGTTCTTCATGAATTCAATTTTAATCTTCATAATTGATCACCATTTCTCTTTCTTTATTTTCTTTCTACCCTACATGTAGGCTACTCTCCCATTTCAGTAGGTAGTCTGTCCTCACTTCTTTTTGTGGTTCATTCTCATCTTTCTGACTTCTACAATTTGGTGTGGTTCTGGGCTTAGTTTTCCAATGGGTTCTCTTAACATTCACTTTCTAGATGATCTTATTCTATTTTATAGCCTCAAATACAATATATATGGTGACTTCTGACCTTATATCTCTTGGCTTATATGTTCAAATGTCTAATAGGCATTTTAAAAATATGTGCATTAGTGAATTCTTAATTTCCAAATTATCTTTCTTCCATCTGGCCTTCTTTATTTCAAGAAAATAACAATTTAGGGGCGCCTGGGTGGCTCAGTGGGTTAAGCTGCTGCCTTCGGCTCAGGTCATGATCTCGGGGTCCTGGGATTGAGTCCCGCATCGGGCTCTCTGCTCAGCAGGGAGCCTGCTTCCTCCTCTCTCTCTCTGCCTGCCTCTCTGCCTACTTGTGATCTCTCTCTGTCAAATAAATAAAATCTTAAAAAAAAATTAAAAAAAAAGAAAATAACAATTTAATTCTTCCATCTACTAAGGCTAAAAATGTTGGAATCATACTTGATTTCTTCTTCTCATTCCTTACATCCATTCAACCAGTAAATCCTATAGCTCTATCTTTGAGTAGATCTAGAAGACAAATAATTCTATTTCCTTTGTTACATCTTAGTATAATTATTGCAATACCTGTATAAATAATCCCCTTGTTTCTACTTTCCTCCTTCAGTTTATTCTTCAAACAGATCAAGAATAAACATTAAAAACATTAAAACTTTAAAAAATTAGACAATATTTCTTTTCTATGTAAGAAGCTCCAGTGCCTCTCCACCTCATTGTGAATAAAATACAAAACCCACTGATCTTCCCATGACCTTTTTGTAGCTGCCCTGCTAACCTCTTTTCTACCCCTCCTCCACCTTCCCTTCCCATTCTACTCATAAGCATTTACTATGGCTGGTAGCTTACAACAGATACCATTGAAGTTGTGTTCTTAGTGAGTCAGATTCGGGGGAACAGGGAAGAAATTGTATTTAGTGTAATCACTGGCTATTCTGAACAACCTTCCACCTTGTAGGGCCTGTACTTGCTTTTTCTTCTGTTCAGATGCCCTTCCTAAAGATATATGTTTTGCTCTTCCCTCCCTTTATTCAGGTCTCTGTTCAAATTCCTTCTATCAAAGAGGCTTCCCTGACCATCCTTTCTAAAATGTCATCTCTCCTTTGTCACTCTTACCCAGTTTAGCTTTTCTTCATGGCATTTAACACCACCTCATGTAAAATCAACTCCTCTTGAAGTCCCCTATACCTTCCACTTGAATATAAGCCATAGCCAGACAATGATCTTTCTGGGTATTCCAGGTTTTGTTTCTTGATTTATACCATGTGCCCAATATTAGTGTGAGTACATTGAAAGAGTTTAATATGAGTTGAATGAGTAAGTGAATGCTGTTCACTCACATAACAATTTAGTGATAATTTTTCTTTCTAAACTTTCCCTAAATTCATTGAAGCAGGATTATAATGTGTTTTTCCTAACCACATTTCCAAGTAATGACTCTCAAACCCTAAGTCACACTAGGGATGCTCTAGGTCTACATCAGTTTATAATGACATCACTTCAAAGGAGACTCCTAGCTACCCTATGACCCAGCAGTTACACTCATATATTTACCTCAAAGAATACATATGTAGTGATCCAAAGGGGGACCTGCACCCCAATGTTTATAGGAGCAATATCCACAATGGCCAAACTATGGAAAGAGCCCAATGACAGATGAATGTATAAAGAAGACGTGGTATATAAATACAATGGAATACTACTAAAACGTTAAAAAAAATCTTGCTATTTGTAATGATGTAGATGAAACTAGAAGGTATTATGCTAAGCAAAATAAGTCAATCAGAGAAAGAAAATCATCATATGATCTCACTGGCATGTGGAATTTAAGAAACAGAGAATCATAGGGGAGGAGAGGAAAAACAAAAACAAAAACAAAAGAAAACAAGATAAAACCAGAGAGGGAGACAAACATTGAAAGACTCAATCATAAAAAATAAACTGAGGGTTACTAGAGGGGAGGGAGGAGAAGGTATAGGGTATAATGGGCATTAAGGAGGGCACATGATACAATAAGTGCTGGGTATTATAAGACTGGTGAATCACCTCTGAAACTAATAATAAATTATGTTAATGAAATGAATTAAATTTAAAAATGGAAAAATTATTATCAACTTCAAGGAAGATAAAATACAATGTTTTTGAATAATTATAACCTGTCTTATATTGTAAAGAATAAGAATTCTATGCAAATTCACCTTATAGATGTGTAAATAATTTTCATGGAATAACATAACTATGTAAGTTTATTATATGACAAAATAATTTACAAAATACTTGATATAAAGAACTGGGTGTCGTGCATAAATAATGAATCTTGAAACTCTGAAAAAGTAAAATTAAATTTAAATAAAGTTTTGTGTGTATAAATAAACAAATAAATAAAATCTTAAAAAAAAAAACAAAACTGAAAAAACAAAGGAGACTCCTATTTGGAAAATTCAGGTGAGTGGAAATTAACCATAGATGGAGTGCCCTGGGACTAGCGTTCACATACAAAAACATATGCATAAATATTTGCAAACATTCACCTACACACACACACATAAACTCATGCACTCACACATAGCAGTTTGGCATCTATGGTAAATAATATATTTTGTAACAATGTAAAATATATTGAAGCAGGATTATAATGTGTTTATTTATTTATTTATTTATATAATGTGTTTATTTATTTATTTAATGTGTTGATTTATCCTCTGAAACATGCTTTTTAGTTTTAAAATATTAAAAATAAAAATTGGGTGAAGCCCATGCAGGAAAGCGTGGTCTCAGTTCCCACAGTGACACAGAAGGATCAGGTGTGTCTGAGTGTCACAGAGCTCAGCGGTATTAGAGTGGAGAAGCCAGCTACAGAGATGGACCTGAGGAGTGAGCTCTCAACTCAGGGTTACCTCAAATTGTGATCCATGGCCAGGCCACTGCTCTGTGAGCAGGGACCCCACAAGATCCAGAGAGGGCCCCCCCCCCGGAAGAGCTCAGGGATCTGTGGGGTTTGGACACTCCAGGCAGGGCCGTATGCCAGAGACAGAGATATTTGGCCACAGGCTGGGTGAGCTTGGACAGCAGCCAGAGGTCAAGGAGATGGAAGTGATTGAGCGCTTTTCTCCGAGGGTGCACTGAAGAGTGGGGCCCTGAGCTCTTGGCTCCTCTGGGCCAGAGATTGGGAAGCTTCCATTTTTATTCCCATCCTCCAGAACTCTACAGAAAGTATTCAAGAAACAAAGGCTCCCGAAAGCGAGCCCGAGCAGATTACTTAGCCTGGCCCCTGGTAAGGGCGGTGCAATCCCGCCTTGGGCAAAGACACTTGAGAATCACTACAACAGGCCCCTCCCAAAAATATCAGAAAGAAATCCAGCCACAACCAAGTTCACTTACCAAGGAGGACAGCCAAATTCCAGAGGAGGAGAAAGCATAGCATGGAATTCATGGCTTCTCCCCAAGATTCTTTAGTCTTGCCAAGTTAATTAATTTTTTTAATTTTATTTTTTTCTTCTGCTATTTTTAAAAAATTTTACCCTTTCCTTTTTTAACATTTTTTAGCTAGTTTATCTTAACAATACCTTTCAAAAAATATCTTTTTTTGAACCTTCATTATTATAGTCATATTTTATCCTTCATTGTATCTAACTTTACTTTTTGTATAAACATAGGGTTTTTTTCTTCTAAAAAAATTTGGGATACAACCTCTTCTAATAGATCAAAATATACACTAAATCTAGCACAGGGCTTTGTTCTAGTGTCCAGCCTAAGAAAATTCTCTCCACTTTCTTTTTCTTTATTCTCCCAACCAACTTATCTTATCAACTCCTTTTTTAGAAATTAAAAAAAATTTTTCATCATTATAATTATATCCCATCCCTTCATCATGTTTACCCTTATATATGATTTTCATTCTTTAAAATATTGGGAGGTAGTTTCTTCTAAGAGACCAAAATATCCCAAAATTAAGTGGGTGACCCTGTTCTATTCACCAGTCTAATATGTATATATTTTTTTCTTTTTTATATTTTTTCTTTATTTTTAATTTTGTTTTAAAATTTCTTTTCTGAACTTCTTTTTACCTCTTTTCTTCATCCCACAATTTGGGATCTTTTCTGATTTGGTTAAAGCACATTTTCCTGGGGTCTTTGTCACCTTTTTAGTATTTTATTCTCTCCTTCATATATTCTTATCAGGATAAAATGACAAAGCAGAAAAACTCACCACACACACACACACACACACACACACACACAAAAGAACGCGAGGCAGTACTGAAGACCAGGGACCTAATCAAGACAGACATTGGTAATATGTCCGATCTAGAGTCCAGAATGATGATTCTTAAGGTGCTAGCCAGGCTCGAAAAAGGCATGGGGGACATTAGAGAAACCTGTCTGGAGAAATAAAATCCCTTTCTGGAGAAATAAAAGAACTAAAATCTAACCAAGTTGAAATAAAAAAAAAGTTATTAATGAGGTGCAATCATAAATAGAGGCTCTTACTGCTAGGATAAATGTGGCAGAAGAGAAAATTAGTAATATAGAAGACCAAATGACAGAGAATAAAGAAGCTGAGCAAAAGGGAGACAAACAACTACTGGACCACAAGGGGAGAATTTGAGAGACAAGTGATACCATAAGATGAAACCACATTAGAATAATTGGGATTCCAGAAGAAGGAGAGAGGAGAGCAGAACGTAAATTGGAGAGAATTATTGCAGAGAATTTCCCTAATATGGCAAGGGAACAAGTATCAAAATCCAGGAGGTGCAGAGAATTCCCCTCAAAATCAATAAGAACAGGTCCACACCCCATCATCTAATAGTAAAATTCACAAGTCTTAGCTAAAAAGAGAAAATCCTGAAAGTAGCCCGGGACAAGAAGTCTGTAACATACAATGGTAGAAATATTAGATTGGCAGCAGACTTATCCACAGAGACCTGGCAGGCCAGAAAGAACTGGCATGATATATTCAGAGCACTAAATGAGAAAAACATGCAGCCAAGAATACTATATCCAGCTAGGCTATCATTGAAAATTGAAGGAGAGATAAAAAGCTTCCAGGTAAAACAAAAATTGAAAGAATTTACAAACACCAAACCAGCTCTACAGGAAATATTGAAAGGGGTCCTCTAAGCAAAGAGAGAGCCTAAAAGTAGTAGACCAGAAAGGAACAGAGACAGTATACAGTAAGAGTCACCTTACAGGCCACACAATGGCACTAAATTCATATCTCTCAATAGTTACCCTGAATGTAAATGGGCTAAATGTCCAAATCAAAAGACACAGGGTATCATAATGGATAAAAAAACAAAACCCATTAATATGCTGTCTACAAGAAACTCATTTTAGACCCAAAGACACCTCCAGATTTAAAGTGAGGGGGTGGAAAACAATTTACTATGCTAAAGGACATCAAAAGAAAGCTGGGTGGCAATCCTTATGTCAGATAAATTAGATTTTAAGCCAAAGACTATGTTAAGAGATGAGGAAAGACACTATATAATATTCAAAGGGCTTGTCCAACAAAAAGATCTAACAATTTTAAATATCTATGCCCCTAACATGGGAGCAGCCAACTATATAAACCAATTAATAACAAAATCGAAGAAATACATCACATACATACATTAATAGTAGGGGACTTTAACACTGCCCTCACTGAAATGGACAGATCATCCAAGCAAAAGATCAACAAGGAAATAAAGGCCTCAAATGACACACTGGACCAGATGGACATTACAGATATATAAAGAACATTCCATCCCAAAGCAACAGAATATACATTCTTCTCTAGTGCACATGGAACATTCTCCAGAATAGATCACATCCTGAGTCCTAAATCAGGTCTCAACCAGTATCAAAAGTTTGGGATCATTCCCTGAATATTTTCATACCACAATGCTCTGAAGCTAGAACTCAATCACAAGAGGAATTTGGAAAGACTCCAAATACATGGAGACTAAAGAGCATCCTTCTAAAGAATGAATGGGTCAACCAGGAAATTAAAAAATAATCAAAAAAGTTCATGGAAACGAATGACAATGAAAACACAATGGTTCAAAATCTGTGGAACACAGAAAGGCAGTCCTGAGAGGAAAATATATAGTGATAAAAGCCTTTCTCAAGAAACAAGAAAGGTCTCAAATACACAATCTTAACCTATACTTAAAGGACCTGGAGAAAGAACAACAAAGAAAGCCTAAACCCAGCAGGAGAAGAGAAATAATAAAGATCAGAGCAGAAATCAATGAAATAGAAATCAAAAAATGAACAAACAAACAAAAAATAGAACAAATCAACAAAACTAGGAGCTGGTTCTTTGAAAGAATTAAGATTGATAAACCCTTGGCCAGAATTATCAAAAAGGAAAGAGAAAGGACCCAAATAAATAAAATCATGAATGAAAGAGGAGAGATCACAACCAACAGCAAAGAAATACAAACAATTATAAGAACATATTATGAGCAATTCTATGCCAGCAAATTTGAAAATCTGGAACAAATGGATGCATTCCTAGAGACATATAAACTACCACAACTGAACCAGGAAGAAATAGAAATCCTAAACAGACCCATAAGCAGTAAGGAGATTGAAGCAGTCATCAAAAATCTCCCAGCAGGGACGCCTGGGTGGCTCAGTTGGTTAAGCAGCTGCCTTCGGCTCAGGTCATGATCCCGGCGTCCTGGGATCGAGTCCCATATCGGGCTCCTTGATCGGCAGGGAGCCTGCTTCTCCCTCTGCCTCTGCCTGCCATTCTGTCTGCCTGTGCTTGCTCTCTCCCCTCTCTCTCTCTCTGATAAATAAATAAAATCTTAAAAAAAAAAAAAATCTCCCAGCAAACAAGAGCCCAGGGCCAGACAACTTCCCAGGGGAATTCTACCAAACATTTCAAGAACAATTAATTCCTATTCTCTTGAAACTGTTCCAAATAATAGAAATGGAAGGAAAACTTCCAAACTCATTTTTATGAGGCCAGCATTACCCTGATCCCAAAACCAGACAAGGATCTCATCAAAAAAGAGAATTACAGACAAATATCCTTAATGAACACATGCAAAAATTCTCACCAAAATACTAGCCAATAGGATCCAACAGTACATTAAAAAAGATTATTCACCATGACCAAGTGGGATTTATTCCAGGACTGAAAGGTTGATTCAACATCTGGAAATCAATCAGTGTGATACAATACATTAATAAAAGAAAGACCAAGAACCATATGATACTCTCAATAGATGTTGAAAAAGCATTTGACAAAACACAGCATCTTTTCCTGATCAAAACTCTGCAAAGTGTAGGGATAGAGGGCACATACCTCAATATCATCAAAGCCATCTGTGAAAAACCGACCACAAATATCATTCTCAATGGAGAAAAACTGAGAGCTTTTCTGCTAAGGTCAGAACACAGCGTGGATGTCCATTATCACCACTGCTATTCAACACTGCACTAGAAGTCCTCAGAAATCAGTCAGCAAAAAGAAATTAAAGGCATCCAAATTGGCAAAGAAGAAGTCAAACTATCACCCTTTGCAGATGATATGATACTATAGGTGGAAAACCCAACATACTCCACTCCAAATCTGCTAGAACTTGTACAGGGATTCAGTAAAGTGTCAGAATATAAAATCAATGTACAGAAATCAGTTGCATTTCTTTACACCAGCAACAATACAGAAGAAAGAGAAATTAAAGAGTCAATCCCATTTACAATTGCACCTAAAACCATAAGATACCTAGGAATAAACCTAACCAAAGTGGCAAAGAATCTATACTCAGAAAACTATAAAGTACTCATGAAAGAAATTGAGGAAGACACAAAGAAATGGAAAAAATGTTTCATGCTCCTGGATTGGAAGAACAAATACTGTGAAAATGTCTATGCCACCTAAAGCAATCTACACATTTAATGCAATCCTTATCAAAATACCATCCTTTTTTGTTTTTTTTTTTTTTTCAAATAAATGGAGCAAATAATTCTAAAATTTATATGGAACAAGAAAGGACCCTGAATAGCCAGAGAAATGTTGAAAAAGAAAGCCAAAGTTGGTGGCATCACAATTCTGACTTCAAGCTTTATTACAAAGTTGTCATCATCAAGACAGTATGGTACTGGCACAGAAACAGACACATAGATTAATGGAACAGACTAGAGAGCCCAGAAATGGGCCCTCAACTCTATGGTCAACTAATCTTCAACAAAGCAGGAAAGAATGTCCAATGGAAAAAAAGACAGTCTCTTCAAGAAATGGAGTTCATAAAATTGGACAGCCACCTGCAGAAAAATGAAACTGGACCATTTCCTTACACCACACACAAAAATAGACTCAAAATGGATGAAAGACCTCAATGTGAGATAGGAATCCATCCAAATCCTTGCAGAGAACACAGGCAGCAACATCTTCAACCTCAGCCACAGCAACTTTTTCCTAGGAACATCACCAAAGGCAAGGGAAGCAAGGGAAAAATCAACTATTGGGACTTCATCAAGATCTTTTGCACAACAAAGGAAACCGTTAACAAACCAAAAGACAACTGGCAGAATGGGAGAAGATAGTCACAAATGACATATCAGATAAAGGGCTAGTATCTGAAATCTATAAAGAACTTCTCAAACTCAACACCCATAGAACAAATAATCCACTCAAGAAATGGGCAGAGGACATGAACAGACATTTCTGCAAAGAAGACATCCCAATGGCCAACAGATACATGAAAAAGTGTTCCACATCACTCGGCATCAGGGAAGTACAAATCAAAACCAAAATGTGATACTACCTCACAGAAATCAGAATGGCTAAAATTAATAAGTCTGGAAATGACAAATATTGGCGAGGATTTGGAGAAAGAGGAACTCTCCTACACTGTTGGTGGGAATGCAAGCTGGTGCAGCCACTCTGGAAACAGCATGAAGCTACCTCAAAAAGTTGAAAATAGAGCTACCCTATGACCCAGCAATTGCACTATGGGGTATTTACCCTAAAGATATAAACATAGTAATCCAAAGTGGCACAGGCACCTGACAATAGCCAAACTATGGAAAGAACTTAGATAACTTAGATGTCCATCAACAGATGAATGGGTAAAGAAGATGTGAGATTATATATATATATATATATATATATATATATACCGTATACATACATATATACACACACACATACATACATATATATATACACACACATATACATATATATTTATATATATATATATATATATACACACACACACACACCAAATATACACTGTATATATACAATGGAATACTATTCAGCCATCAAAAGAAATGAAATCTTGCCATTTACAATGACATGGATGGAACTAGAGGGTATTATGCTTAGTGAAATAAATCAGAGAAAGAAAACTATCATATGATCTCCCTGATATGAGGAAGGGGAATGCAACGTGTGGGTTTGAGGGGTAGAAAAAAGAATAAATGAAACAAGATGGGATCGGGAGGGAGACAAACCATAAGAGACTCTTAATGTTCACAAAACAAACTGAGGGTTGCCGGGGGGAGGGGGTTAGGGAGAGGGTGGTGGGGTTACAGACATTGGGGAGGGTATGTGCTATGGTGAGTGCTGTGAAGTGTGTAAACCTGGAGATTCACAGACCTGTACTCCTGGGGTTAATAATACATTATATGTTAATTTTTTTTTTAAGTAAGATTCTATATCTCTCGAGAGGGTTTCTCTAATATCTTCCATGCCTTTTTCGAGCCCGGCTAGAACCTTGAGAGTGATTCACAGACCTGTACCCCTGGGGATAAAAATATATGTTTATAAAAAATAAAAAATTAAAAAAAAAAAGTTAGATTCTATTCAATGTCATCTGTACAAAAGTCCTCAAACATATATTTTAAATTGATTTCTATTTTTTTTTAACTTTTTATTTTTTATAAACATATATTTCTATACAAAACATCTAGAATGTATTCATATTTTGGTGCTTAAATACATAGGTTCTCACCCATTAAAATTAAATTTGGCCTTCGGAAATGACTAATTTCCTAATGATGACTCTTCAAAATTTGACTACACTTTGTAGTTGAAGAGGAAAGGCCATTAAAGGTTTCTTGGGGAATGATCAGAGGGAATTTTCCTCCAATCTAGGCAAATCTGAACTAGTTTAGCTTGTAACCTCTGTCCCAATTTCTGGTGGACACGTTTAGCTTTAAGGCACTACTTCCCTGTTTCTCCTTTAATTATTTTTCACTTATTATTTTTTTTTTAAGTCAAGTAGCAGCATGATTCATATAATTACTTTCTCCTCCTACAAAGTCTTAGAAAAGGCTTTCCAAATGAGAAGAACAACAAAATGATTATCATGATTATTTACAGCAAGTCAGCCTTAGTTCATTGAATTGCAAAATTCCACTTTCTGCTTTTAATGCTGTGTTTCTCTTCTAAATGGAGTTAGGTGGGATTTACATTAAGCATTAAGTTTCTGGTTCATGTCCACCTCCAATAACTCATTCCTTGTGACCTAAAGAGCAGGTTTCCATCCAGTAAACAGTTATGAGTGGAAACTTTTATTAGGATATAGATATTTTAGCATTCACAAAGTATTTTCCTTACTAATTGCTGAAAGTAAATAATTATCACAAGTTAAACTACAAAAAAGAAAAAGATAGGTTAATAGTAGGAGGACTGTTGGAGCTCAGAAATGTTACTCTATGATTAAGCGATAAGCCTTAAGTCACCTAAAATCAGTGAGCCTTACTTTGGTCATCTGTAAAATGGTAATTAAAAATTATATATTGTATAGAATGGTAATTAAGAATATATATTTTTTTGTCTACTTTGTTTTGAGGATGAAATAAGCAATATTTTGTAAGCTTGCTTAGTCATAAGAACTACTTGAGGTGCTTATTTAAAAAAAATATTTATAATCATTTACCCAGATTCCTATGTTTTCCAGAGAACTGAGTAATTCTTATCACTAGATAGGTTTGAAAAACAACAAGATAATAGAAAATATAATTTATCTTCTGGAGAAGATTACAGAAATATAAGATGCTTGCTTATCTGATAGTGCCTTATAACTGTACAAAAAATTCTTTTAAAATTTATTTTACATTTGTCCTTTATCTTCTCAGAGTAAAGATTGTTTTGCTATTGTTATTGTTGTTGCTTTTGTTGCTTAAGACCTAGGATCTAGTCTCAACCCTGCTAAGTAGTTGGGTAATTTGAGTGATTTGTTTCATTTCTCTGGGTCTCACTTTCTTATCTACAAATCGACTAGGTGGTATCCATGCCTGATATCCTATTTTCCCTTGATAATCCTCTTTCCAACTCCTAGATTTCAAGTGCTTAGTATTGTGAAGTATTTTATTATTCCAGAGATAACATATTGTCATTATTAAGAAGTTGTCATAATCCTTTGGACATGTACACAGTTTTCCAAAAAGAGTTCCAGATGGCTAACAGGCACATGAGAAAATGCTCAATATCACTCACTATCAAGGAAATACAAATAAAAACCATGATTAGATACTACTCACACTTGTCAAAATGGCTAAAATTAATAACACAAGAAATAAGAGGTATTTGTGAGGATGTTGAGAAAGGGGACCCTCTTACACTTGCAGTGAGAATGCAAACTGGCACAGCCACTCTGGAGAACAGTATTGAGTTTCCTGAAAAAGTAAAAAATAGAACTACCCTATAATCCAGCAATTGCACTACTAAGTATTTACCCAAAGGGTACAAAAACACAGATTCAAAGGGGTATATGCAACCCAATGTTTATAGCACCATTATCAACAATAGCCAAACTATGGAGAGAGTCCAAATACCCATCAACCGATGAATAGATCAAGTTGACAATATATGTATATATATACACACACACACACACACATACTTATATATATACACATATGTATACACACATATATATGTACATATGTGTATATATGTGTGTATGTGTAATCTAATATTACTGTGTGTGTATATATGTGTGTATGTGTAATCTAATATTACTCAGCCATCAAAAAGAATGAAATCTTGCCATTTGCAACAACATGGCTGGAGCTAGACTATATTATCTTAAGTGAAATAGGTCTGTCAGAGAAAAAAAAAATACCTAATGATTTCACTAGTATGTGAAACTTAAGAAAACAGATGAACATATTGGGGGGGGGGGGAATAAACCATAAGAGACTCTTAACAATGGAGAACAAAATGAGAGTTGATGGAAGGAGGTGGGTGGAGTGATGGGATAGGCGGGTGATGGGTATTAAGGAGGGCATGTTTTGTGATGAGCACTGGGTGTTGGATGTAAGTGGTAAATTTGATGAATTACTCAATTCTACCCCAGAAGCAAATATTGCACTGTATATTAGCTAAGTAAAAGGAAGAAGAAGAAGAAGAAGAAGAAGAAGAAGAAGGAGAAGGAGAAGGAGAAGGAGAAGGAGAAGGAGAAGGAGAAGGAGAAGGAGAAGGAGAAGAAGAAGAAGGAGAAGAAGAAGAAGGGAGAAGAAAGAAAGGAAGAAAGAAAGAAGAAAGAAAGAAAGAAATGAGGTAGAAATTGGAGCTTGTGGGTTCCTTAGTCAGTTAAGGCTTTGACTCTTGATTCTAAATCAGTTCATGATCTTAGGGTCATAGATTGAGCCCCCATATCTGGTTCTGTGTTCAGTGTGGAGTCTGCTTGGGATTCTCTCTCACTTTCCCTCTGCCCTTCCTCCCACTCATTTGGCTCACTAAATTAAATATAGAAAGAAATAAAGAAATAAATAAAAAAATAAAATCTTAAAAAAAAAGAAAGAAAGTAGGGATTTATTTTCTTCCAGATGACTCACTAGCTTGTTGTCCCCAATGAATAAACCATCATTCCTCCAATGACTTGAAATACTTTTTAAATTATATATCAAATTCATACAAATATTGTCATATTCCAAAATATCTATTTAATTATATTGATTGATCTATAATTATACATCATGCCATAATTGTTTCCATTACTATAACTTTATAATATATTTTAATAACTGGTAGGATTTGTACCTTGATACTCTTCTATTCAAATTTTTTCTAGGTATTCTCCCTGGTTTATTTTCTTTATTACAATTTAAGAGAAGCTAGCCTAGAAGGTAAAAAAAAAAAAAAAAAAATTAAGTTGGTATTTTTACTGGGATCATACTAATTAAGAAGAATTTTTTTAAAGATTTTATTTATTTATTTGACAGACAGAGATAACAAGTAGTCAGAGAGGAGACAGAGAGGGTGGGGGAAGCAGGCTCCCTGCTGAACAGAGAGCCCAATGTGGGGCTGGATCTCAGGACCCTGAGACCATGACCTGAGCCGAAGGCAAAGAGGCTTTAACCCACTGAGCCACCCAGGTGCCCTAATTAAGAATAATTTTGAGGAGACTTGACCTCTTTACAATATTGAGGGTTTCTTTTATCCTAATATAAGTTATATCTTTCCACTTATTCAAACCTTCTTGGGTAGTGGGAGCAGAGAGAAATGGAAATGCAGGGAAAAGACAGTAAGACTGAAAATCTGTAAAAGAAACACTCTGAGAACCTGAGAAGATCTATTGTTTGGAATCAAGAGAAGAGTAATAAGACTGGGTGGTATGGGTTAGGTTGTTGAAGAGCCTTGAGTGCCAAGTTAAGGAATGTGGTCTTCATTCATGCTATTAAGAGACCTGCTCCAGGAAGATTCTTAAGAACTGTCAGTCATTCTCAGCCAGGGGTTATTTTGCACCTAGGGCAAATTTGACAATGTCTGGAAACTTTTATGTGTCAGGGTGGCACAGAAGGTGCTACTGGCATCTGGAAATATTGGCCAGGGATGCTACTAAGTACTCTATAATGCAACAGCCTACCACAACAAGGAATGATCCAATCAAAATGTCAGTAGTGGGACACCTGAGTGGCTCGGTGGGTTCATCCTCTGCCTTCAGCTCAGGTCATGATCCCAGGGTCCTGGGATCGAGCCCCACATCAGGCTCTCTGCTCAGCAGGGAGCCTGCTTCCCTCTCTCTCTGCCTGCCTCTCTGCCTACTTGTGGTCTCTTTCTGTCAAATAAATAAATATTTTTTTTTAAATGCCAGTAGTGCCAAGGTTGAAAATCCCTTCACTAGAAGGATTAAAAGACAAACAGACTCCAATCAGGGAAACAATTTAAGAGGCAAATGCAGACATAGTGGGCTCTGACCATGTCTTAATGTAGTTCCTGTTGACATCTCCCCTTTTAGCATCTACTATTCAAAAGCAGAATAGTACCAGTGAAGCTTATTCAGTTCTGCTGGACCCCACCCCTGCAAAGGAATTGTTATTTAGTGGTTTGCATACTTCATACTTAGCTACATTAATTAAGATGTAGAAAAACTTCAATCTAGAAAATGTTTTGAAAAATTCTTACTGTAAAAGTCTTTCAGAATAAAAGCTTGTTTAAAGTTTAAATGCTCAGAATTACAGAAACCACTCTAGGCTAATTTTAGAAATTTGAGTTATTATAAGTGGCTTTTCTGGTCTTGAGAAAAATGAACAGCATTTCCTGCTAAGGAACCACATTCCTAAAAATATTGTAACTCCCACTGTTCAAAGTGGGCACAGTTCCTGGGCCTCTGGAGAAAACTTAGCATAATACACACAAAGAGTAGTCACCAGCAAATAAAAGTGAGAGAAAAGGAAACGTATTACTATATTATATGAAATAACTGAATAATATAATTGATTAACAATAACTAAGTTTATTTTGCATTTAATATATGCAAACATTCTGAACAGATTATCTCCCTGACTTCTCACAACAATGAAATGGTGAGGTAATTATCATCATTACATAGAAGAAAATAAGGCCCAAAGGTAAGTGGATTTCCTGTGGTCACCTAACTAGTATGTAGAGCACAGGGAAATAGGCAGTCTGTCACTGGAATCCATCATGTTAAGGACCGGGGTGCTGGGGAGAGTTGCTTATAAGGAGGTACCAGGCCTTAGAACTCATTGCAAAGCTTCCCAAGGAGTTGCCAAGGAGTGGGACCAGGCATTGGACCCTGCTACTCCTCTTACTACTGATATACAACTCCTACACTCTGTTTTACCCTAACAATATCCTTGAGGAATAAGCATATAGGATCCCATTTCGCAGTCATGGAATTTGAGGATCAGAGTTTACCTGTCTGAGGCCCTATATTCAGTGAGTCCCAGTACTGTGTCTAGAGTGGCCTGATGTTTCTTGTAATATGTCACAGTCTGTATCAGTTATCAATTTATTGCCTCTCAGCTCAAAATTCACCCTTCATCACTTTGTGTAAATGGAGCTGTATTCTGCAAATACATCTCCTTTGCCAGTGGGCACAATGTTATTTTAATTAGTAGAAAATGCTGGAGAGACACTGCCAAAGGAGGGGGCTGTTCTCTTCTTGGTTCTGGAGTGCTCCTTTCTTGAAGCTCTGGCAATTCATGGTCTGTCAAACACACACAACTCCTTCAGCATCCAGCTCCTGCAGAGTCCAGTGACTGGTCACACTAATTGACAATTCTTTGGGCAGCTTTGCAATGAGTTCTGAGGCATAGTACCCCCTTGTAAGCATCTCTCTCCAGTGCCCATGGGGTAGGTTTCCAGCAAGTTCAACCTGCATGTTACCTAAGCAATGTCATGGCCATCCAATGAGTCATGGCTTTGCCCTCCAGCAGGTCTCCATTTCAGCCTTTGGGAGAGTGACTGCTCTTTATGTCTGCAATCCTATATTCTTTAGGTCTCTTTTTCCTCCTCTTTACTAACCAATTCCCCATAAATTCAATGTCCTGATATAATCACTCCTTATTTTAAACTTTATTCAAATGACCGTGTTCTACCTCCTGGTTGTTTGTTTCCCTTCAAAATATCATTTCTTTAAATTTTTATTTTATTTTTTCAGTGTTACAAGATTCGTTGTTTGTACACCACACTGGATGCTCCATGCAATACATGTCCTTCTTAATACTCACCACCAGGCTCACCTGTCCCCCCACTCCCCTCACCTCCAAAACCCTCAGTTCGTTTCTCATCCGTCTCTCATCGGTCATCATCCCTTCGGATTTCCCCAGGACACTTCTCTCATTCACCCAATGTCCTCTGTGTTATTCCTTAGGCTCCACAAGTAAGTGAAACCATATGAAAATGAACTTTATCTCCTTGACTTATTTCACTCAGTATAATCTCCTCCAGTCCTGTCCATGTTGATACAAAAAATGGGTATTCATCTTATCGGCTGGACGCATAGTACTCCATTGTATATGTGGACCATATCTTCTTCTTTTTTTTTTTTTTTTTTGGACTGTATCTTCTTTATTCATTTGTCTGTTGAAGGGCATCTTGGCTCTTTCCACAGTTTAGTGACTGTGTTTGCTGCCACTATGAACCTTAGGATACAGATGGCCCTTCTTATCACTACATCTGTATCTTTGGGGTAAATACCCAGTAGTGCAACTTCAGGGTAAGAGGGAAGCTCTATTTTTAATTTCTTAAGGAATCTCCACACTGTTTTCCAAAGTAGCTACACCAACTTGCATTCCCACCAACAGTGTAAGAGGGTTCCCCTATCTCCACATCTTCTCCAACACTTGTTGTTTCTTACCTTATTAATTTTGGCCATTCTAACTGGTGTAAGGTGGTATCTCAATTTTGGATGGCTAGATATGATGAACATTTTTTCATGTGTCTGATAGCCATCTGTATGTCTTCATTGGAGAAGTGTCTCTTTATATGTTCTGCCCATTTTTTGACATGACTATCTGTTTTGTGTGTGTTGAGTTTGAGAATTTTTTTATAGATCCTGGATATCAGCCTTTTTTCTGTACTGTCATCTGTGAATATCTTCTCCCATTCTGTGGGTTGCCTCTTTCTTAGTTGACTGTTTCCTTTGCTGTGCAGAAGCTTTTGATCTTGATGAAGCCCCCCAAATTCATTTTCGCTTTTGTTTCCTTTGCCTTTGAAGACATATCTTGAAAGAGGTTGCTGTGGCTGATATCAAAGAGGTTACTGCCTATGTTCTCCTCTAGGATTCTGATGGATTGCTGTCTCACGTTGAGGTCTTTTATCCATTTTGAGTTTATCTTTGTGTACGGTGTAAGAGAATGGTCGAGTTTTATTCTTCTACATATAGCTGTCCAGTTTTCCCAGCACCATTTATTGAAGAGACTGCCTTTTATCCACTGTATATATTTTTCCTGTTTTGTCGAAGATTATTTTCCCATAGAGTTGGGGGTCCATATCTGGGCTCTCTACTCTGTTCCACTGGTCTATGTGTCTGTTTTTATGCCAGTACGATGCTGTCTTGGTGATCACAGCTTTGTAGTAAAGCTTGAAATCAGGCAACGTGCTGCCTCCAGTTTTGTTTTTCTTTTTCAACATTTCCTTAGCAATTCAGGGTCTCTTCTGATTCCATACAAATTTTAGCATTGTTTGCTCCAGCTTTTTGAAAAATGCTGATGGAATTTTGATCAGAATGGCATTAAAAGTATAGATTGCTCTAGGAAGTATAGACATTTTAACAATGTTTATTCTTCTGATCCATGAGGATGGAAAAGTCTTCCATCTGTTTGTGTCTTCTTTGATTTTTTTTTTTTTTATGGAAGTTCTGTAGTTCCTCAAGTACAGATCCTTTAACTCTTTGGTTAGGTTTATTCCCAGGTACCTTATGGTTCTTGGTTCTATAGTAAATGGAATCAATTCTCTAATTTCACTTTCTGCATTTTCATTGTTAGTGTATAAGAAACCAACTGATTTCTGTACATTGATTTTGTATCCTGCCACCTTACTAAACTGCTGTATGAGTTCTAGTAGTTTGGGGGTGGAGTCTTTTGGGTTTTTCATATAAAGTATCATGTCATCTGTGAAGAGAGAGAGTTTGACTTCCTCATTGCCAATTTGGATACCTTTTATTTCTCTTTGTTGTCTGACTTCTATGACCTCTAATACTATGTTGAACAAGAGTGGTGAGAGTGGGCATCCTTGTCGTGTTCCTGATCTCAACAGGAAGGCTGTCAGCTTTTTCCCATTGAGGATGATATTTGCTGTGTATTTTTCATAGATAGATTTGATGAAATTGAGGAATGTTCCCTCTATCCCTATACATTGAAGCGTTTAATTAGGAACATTGCTGGATTTTGTCAAATGCTTTTTCTGCATCAATTGAGAGGACCATGTGGTTCTTCTCTCTTCTCTTACTAATTTGTTCTATCACAGTGATTGATTTGCAAATGTTGAACCATCCTTGTAACCCAGGGATGAATCCCACCTTGTTATGGTGGGTAATCTTTTTAATGTGTTCTTGGATCCTATTTTCTAGAATCTAGGTGAGAATCATAGCATCCATATTCATCAGTGATATTGGTCTGAAATTCTCTTTTTGGTGCAGTTTTTGCCTGGTTTGGGAATCAAGATAATGCTGGCTTCATAAAAAGAGTCTGGATGTTTTCCTTCTGCTTCAATTTTTTGAAACACCTTTGGGAGAATAGGTGTTATTTCTTCTTTGAAGGTTTGGTAGAATTCCCCAGGGAATCCATCAGGTCCTGGGCTCTTGTTTTTTGGGAGGTTTTTAATCACTGCTTCAATATCATTACTAAATATCGGTCTATTCAAGTTGTCAATTTCTTCCCAGTTCAGTTTTGGAATTTATAGTTTTCTAAGAATGCATCCATTTCATCTAGGTGGCTTAACTCACTGGCATATAACTGTTGATAGTAATTTCTGATGATTGTTTCTATTACCTTTGGTATTAGTTGTGATCTCTCCCTTTTCATTCATAATTTTATTAATTTGGGCCTTCTCTCTTTTCTTTTGGATTAGTTTGGCCAATGGTTTTTTTATCTTATTGATTCTTTCAAAAATCCAGCTTCTAGTTTACTGATACATTCTACTGTATCTCTGGTATCTCCCTCATTGATCTTTGCTCTATCTTGATTACTTCCCTTCTTATGTGTGGAGTTGGTTTGATTTGTTATTGATTCTCCAGTTCTTTAAGATGTAGAGACAGCTGGTGTATTTTGGATTTTTCAATTTTTTTGAGGGAGGCTTGGATGGCTATGTAGTTCTCCCTTAGGACTGCCTTTGCTGTATCCCATTGGTTTTGGACCAAAGTGTCTTCATTCTCATTGGTTTCCGTGAATTGTTTAATTTCTTCTTTGATCTCCTGGTTGAACCAAGCATTCCTAAGCAAGGTGGTCTTAAGCTTCCAGGTGTTTGATTTCCTTCCACACTTCTCCTTGTGGTTGAGCTCCAGTTTCAAGGCACTGTGATCTGAGAATATGCAGGGAATAATCTCGATCTTTTGGTATTGGTTGAGCCCTGATTTGTGACCCAATATGTGGTCTATTCTGGAGAAGGTTCCATGTGCACTTGAGGAGAATGAATATTCTGTTGTTTTAGGGTGGAATGTTCTGTATATATCTATGAGGTCCATCTGGTCCAATGTGTCATTTAATGCTCTTGTTTCTTTATTGATTTTGCTTGGATGATCTGTCTGTTACTGAGAGTGGCATGTTAAGATCTCCTACTGTTAGGTTGGCAGGCTCCAGGAATGCAGAAGGAACAATAGAAGTCACTGCTGATCCTGCTATCTTCCAGCCTCCTCCCATCCCCCTTCCTTAACCCTTGACTCTCCTGCCAAAAGGATGTATGCCCAGGTCAAGTCTCCATAGGTAACCTGATACTTATGTAGGAAACAGAGGTATAAGGACTCCCTACCCCATACCCTCTGATCACCAAATACCCTACCATACATGGATGTGAGCCCATGCCCTACCTTGGCCCGATAAAAGAACCCCACCAACTCCCTCGACTTCCCCTTTCCGAGTTGCAGAACCTCACCCGAGAGTGCCCACTTCCTCCCAGCACAACTTTCCTGGCTCCCCTTCTCCTGAGCCCTGAAACTTTGCCGGAGAGTGCCTTTAATAAATCTTGCCTTATGCCCACCTTGCCTGGTGTTGTCTTTACCTCACCTGCGAAACTTTACATTTGGGCTGAAACCCGGGAAGGAGATTGAGCCCCACCCCAGTGGGGAGGCTCTCTCCTCTCCCCAGCTGGACCTGGACCTGCTTTTCCAAATGCCACTTCTGAAGCTATGTTGAGTTTCCCCTGATTCCATGCCTCCCTCTAGAAAGCCCTGCCTTAATCGTGGCCGCATCAGGGCAGACCCTGCCGGTCACCAGGTGACTTCTGGGACTCCAAGAGACTGGGAGATGTCCTAACCTCCACGGCAGTTGACACAGTTTTGTTTTTTTTCCACAACCCAGTGGTGGATGAGGGGACGCCTTCCTCCAGCTGATGGGTTGCCTGCCAACGAATCATGGGGACCTTCCAATCCAAATTAGACTCTAAAATACCCCTGGGGTGCCCCTGGCCAATCTTAAATCCCTGCAACTGGACCAAGACCTGCGAAGGCGATGTCTCATACATTATTGTACCATTGCTTGGCCACAATACCAATTAGACAATCAGTCCCAGTGGCCTCCAAAAGGCACATTTAACTATCAAATTCTCATGGACCTAGACAATCTCTGCAAACGCCAAGGCAAATGGACCAAGGTCCCTTATATCCAGGCTTTCTGGACTCTAGACTTTCACCTTCCCCTCTGCTCTCACTGCTCCACTTCACAGGTCCTCTTGGCCCACTTCCCTCCCCCTACCCTGCCACTCACTGCTCCCAAAGACCTAGAACTCTCCTTCCTGTCTCCCCTCTCTGAACCCACGGAGAGCTTCACCCACCCACCGACAAGAGGGTCCCTGATTCTTCCTCCTCCTCCTCCTTATTGTGATCCCTTACCCAAAGGTCCCTCTCTTCCTACGGCCCCTAACCTCCTTGCTCCAACAACCCCCATTTTGGTCCCTTCCACCCCTACCCCTGTCTCATCCCCTCAACCCCCAAAACCTGAGTCCACTCCTGGTGCAGCCCACCCTGAACCCCCCTCACATCCCCTCCAGCCCCCCTGAACCCCCCTTAATGTCCCCTCCAGCCTCCCCTCCCATCTCCACCCACAAGAATGCTCAAAAACCCTCCCCTGATTTAGTCTGCCCCCTAAGGTAGGTTGCCAGAGTTGAGGGAGTTGTTTGAGTTTATGCACCCTTCTCTCTACAAGACCTTTCCCAAATTGAGAAATATTTGGGCTCTTTTTTTTGCCAACCCTGATAACTAAATAAAGGAATTTCAATATCTGGCCCAGGCCTATGACTTCACCTGGCATTACCTATATGTGGTCCAAACTTCCAAACTACCACCCTCTCCACAAAGGAGAGGGAGCACATTCAGGCTGTAGCCCGAGAATATGCTGATCAGGTCCATCTTACTGATGCCACCATGCCAGTTGGCGCTCATGCAGTCCCAGCCGTGGAGCCTGAATGGGACTACCAAGATGGCCAAGATGGCCGCCAGCGCCATAACCGCATAGTCCAGTGCCTTATCACCAGCATGCGGGCTGCCTCTAATAAGGCAGTCAACTATAATAAACTTAAGGAGGTCAATCAGGAACCAAGTGAGAACACAGCCATGTTTCTTACCCAACTTACTGAGGTACTGACTCAATACACTTGCCTAGACCTGGCTTTTCCGGCAGGCACAACTGTTTTAGCTACTCACCTTATTTCTCAGTCAGCGGCCGACATTTGGAAAAAATTGAAGAAAGTGGAGGAGGGCCCTCAAACTCCCATTTCTGATCTGGTGAAAATGGTATTTAAAGTATTTAACTCCTGAGAGGAGGCAGCAGAATTTAAGCGCCAAGCCAGACTCCAACAGAAGATCCACCTGCAGACCCAAGCCCTGGTAGCAGTCCTGAGGCCAGCAGGTTCTGGGGGTCAACAGAACACCTAACTGCATCTCTCTGGAGGCTTGTTTCAAGTGTGGAGCTGAGGAACACTAAGCCAGTCAATGCCCCAATCCAAAAGCGCCTACTAGGCCATGCCCTCAATGACACATGATGGGCCACTGGAAATTGGATGGCCCCAGCCTCAGGGGATTCCCAGCGCCTCCACACAGGGGAAACCCTAAGACAGTAAGTCCTGCCTTCCAACTTCTCAGATTGGAAGATGACTGACAGAGCCCAAACTCGGACACCCCTCTCACCCATGCTGAGCCCAGGGTCACACTCCAGGTAACAGGTAAGTCCATTTCCTTTCTGTTGGACATGGGAGCTACCCATTCTGTCCTGCCTTCCTACTCGGGTCCTACTCATCTCTCCCCAGTTGCAGTTATGGGAATTGATGGTACTTCCTCCACTCCAAAGGCCACCCCACCCCTTACCTGCAGCCTAGATGGGCTCCCCTTCTCACACTCCTTCCTCATTATCCCTTCCTGTCCTGTTCCCCTCCTAGGCAGGGACATCCTCCACAAACTTCAGGCCACCATTCGTCTTTCTCCCTTTCCCTCGATTTCTGCTCACCTCATCCTCCCTCTACACCCCTCTGACTCATCCCCTATCCCGGACTGTCTCCCCTCTGTAGACCTGCAGGTCTGGGACATTTCCAGACCTATAGTAGCAACCCACCATACCCCTGTCAGGATACAACTCAAGGACAAGTCTACATTTCCATCCCACCCACAGTTCCCTTTCTCAACGACCCACCAGTGAGGAATTAAGCCCATCATCGACCGCCTTCATCTCAAGGACGCATTCTTCACTATCCCCCTTCATCTGGACTCCTATTTCCTCTTCACCTTCACCTAGGAGGACCCGGAAACGCATGTTTCTGGACAGCTAACCTGGACCATCCTGTCCCAGGGCTTCCGAGATAGCCCTCACATCTTTGGTCAGGCCCTGGTCAAAGATCTCCAACAGTGCACCCTCACGGCCAGGACTCTCCTCCAATATGTAGATGATCTCCTCCTCTGCAGCCCTTCCCACCTTTCCTCTCAGGAAGATACTGCCACTCTGCTCAATTTCCTTGGCTCCAAGGGATACCAAGTGTCACCTGCCAAGGCCCAACTCTGTACTCCCTTGGTCACCTACTTGGGAATATTACTAACTCCCACTTCTAAATCTCTTACAGGAGAACATATCCACCTTCTACAAGACCTACAACCCCCTCAGAACGCTAATGATATACTGTCATCTCTAGGACTGGTGGGATTTTTAGACACTAGATCCCCAATTTTGCTATTCTGGCCTGGCCTTTATACAGGGCTGCCAAAGACATACCCCAGGGACCTCTAACTGACCCAGGCTCCGTCAGATGTCTGTTCTACCAGCTCAGGAGCCACCTCATTTCAGGACCGAGGCTGGCCTTGCCTGACACTTCAAATTCTTTTCATCTTTTCACTGATGAATGGTCTGGGCTGGCCACCGGCCTCCTGGCCCAACCGACTGGTTCCACCTACTGGGTGGTGGCCTATCTCTCCAAGCAACCAGATGTCACTGTGGAGAGATGGCTGCCCTGCCTCAGGGACCTAGTGGCAGCCGCTTCTCTTACAAAGAAGACCCTCAAACCGACCTTAGGACAGCCCATCATGGTCTTCTCCCCCCATCGACTGATGGACTTAGTCAGCCACAAATCCTTGGCACAACTCACTCCTTCCTGTCTCCAACTCTACCACCTGCTATTCATAGAAAACCCCCAGGTCACACTCTCTGTGCCCCTCGCCTAAATCCCGCCATTGTCTTGCTGACGCCTTCCTCTACCCCCACTCCTTTCCACTCCTGCCCTCATCTTCTGGAAGAACTCTCTCCCTCCCATCCAGAACTTTTGGACCACCCACTGCCTGACTCCATCGCACTCTGTTCATGGATGGGAGCTCCCTCATAGCTCCAGATGGACGGTGACATGCGGCCTATGCAGTGCTCACCCTGGACACTGTCATAGAAGTGGCCCCCCTTCCCATTGGGACTATTTCTCAAAAGGCAGAACTCATGGCTCTCACCAGGGCCCTTCACTTATCTGAGGACCAACGGGTCACTCTTTATTCTGACTCCAAATATGCTTTCCTTATTACCCATACTCACTCTGTCCTCTGGCGAGAAAGGGATTTCTCACGACCAAGGGAAACCCCATAGTCAATGGGCCTCTTATTACCAAACTCCTTGAGGCTCTCAATTAATCTACTGAGGTGGCTATTGTCCACTGCCATGGCCATCAGGCCTCCAAGGACCCCATCTCTTTGGGGAACAACAAGGCCAACTCTACTGCCTGATAGATGGCCTTAAACTCCTCTATGGCCCCTCTCCTGTTTCTCAACACTCCTCACAGTCCCTTGTACACTGATAAGGAGACTCGGGCCCTCAAAACATAGGTGGCAGGTTGGGTGACAAGGGATGGTATTTTTTTTAGGATAAAATTGCCCTTCCAAACAGCCTAATCCACACCCTCATTACTGACATCCACCAGTCTCTCCACATGGGTCCAAAGGCCCTATGCCAATTTCTCTGACCTCTCTTTCACCACCCCCTCCTCCAAAAACCATTAAGGAGGTACACCAGGCCTACAGAAACTGTTCTGCAGTTAATGCCCAGGGCGGCCTCTGTAGACCAAGTTCCACCCACCAGCTCTGAGGGCATCAGCCAGGTGAGGACTGGCAACTTGACTTCACTCACATGCCTTGACACAAAACCTTTAGATATCTACTAACTCTCGTGGACACCGTCACAGGCTGGATCGAGGCATTCCCCACCGCTAGGGAAACAGCAGACATGGTAGCCGCAATTCTCATTGAGCACATCATCCCGAGGTTTGGACTCCCTCGAACCCTACAATTGGACAACAGACCAGCCTTCATTTCCAGCATCACACAACAAATCTCCGAAAGCCTCAACATCACCTGGAGACTCCATATCCCATATTACCCCCAATCCTCAGATAATGTGGAGAGGGCCAACAGCCTCCTCAAGGAACAACTCACTAAACTCACTCTTGAAACCTGCCTCTCTTGGCCACTCACCCGCCTTAGGGCCTCCCCTTGGAGCCCATCAGGACTCAGCCCCATTGAGCTCCTGTATGGCAGGCCCTTTCTACTCAATCACAACCTGCCTGCCTCTCCTCCACCCCTCCTATCCTATCTGCCCTATCTGACTCTCCTTAGGTGACTTCCTAAGGGCTCATACAGATTCAACTATCCCCATCCCTGACAGCCCGGGCAGAGACTTCCCCCAGGCCTTAAATCCTGGGGACCAAGTTCTCCTATGAGAACTTCACCCAAAGCCCTTCCACCCCAATGGATCGGCCCCATACTGTTATTCTCACAACTCCCACAGCGACAAAACTCCTAGGACACCACCCGTGGGTACACATCTCCAACCTAAAACCAGCCCCACCACAGGATGGCTGGACTTCCCAAACCCTGGGGCCTACTTGGTTGCGGATTTCCTCACTCTCCCCTTCCTCCTAACCCTCCCTAGCCATTTGTCCACCACACCCACACCCGAGTTCAGGTGGTGCTTTTACCTGAGGGAAAACTGGACCCATGGGGAGACTGCACGGTCTAGCCTACTAGCTACCACTGATTGCCAACCCAGAGGGCGCCAAGCCTCTATCAACTTCACCATCTCTGCCTTCCTTTCCATTCGGCCAGGGCACTCCAACCCCGCTATCTGCTTCGTCTATGACCAAACCCATCCTAACTGTCAAACATACGGGGTCCAGACAAATGGGGGCTGCCCATATACCTCCTGCAAAATGCGTAAGGCCTGACTAGATATTTGTGGAAACCAGCGCTCCCGATATCGCTTCACCACTGATTGGAGTAGTGCTTGGTACCTCACCATCCCTGACCCTTGGGATCCACGATGGGCTACTGGAGTTGAGGCCAAACTTTACACATGGCCCTCTGATTCATATCCAATGACCTCCTTGCACATCTACTGGACCTATGTTAGAAAAATTCCCCCAAATCCTCAGTACCTCCAGAGCCAGTCGCGGTCCATCCAGGCCCAAGAACAAGCAATCCGAAATGCCATACACCCCTCTCCCTCTCAGGATTCTGACCCATTTTCCAGGCTCAAAATTATTCAGCAAGGCCTTACTCTGACCAACCTTTCTGGTATGGGCAACCTGTCCCACTGCTTCATCTGTGCAGCTCTCGGGGCCAACCCTCTTATCGCGGTACCCTTACCACACCCTTTTGAAATAACCACTTCCACTCTTACCTCTTCGGCAATTGCCACTCTACAGAACGTTCCCCTATTTGTTAATCCTCAAAACCCAGTACTCCCGTTCTGTTACTCATCCCCAACCCCTTCCTTATGCAATTTGACTAATTCATCCTCCCTTACTCATGCTCCTATGGGAGGTTTCTTTTGGTGCAATGGCAGTCTGTCGAAAACCCCCAAGTTCTCAGACACCCTCCTGTGCATCCCAATATCCCTAGTCCCCAACTAACCATCTATATACAAGCTGTAGTGGTTATCCTCACTGAGCCCCTCCAGTGACAGAAAAGGGCTGTGTTTCTTCCCCTGGTTATTGGGGTGTCCTTGGCATCTTCCCTAATGGCCACCAGTCTGGGCACTGGGGTCCTAGCTCACTCCATAGACGCCACCTGAGATTTATTTGAACAGCTCCGGACAGCCATGGAGGCCTCAGCTGAGTCCTTGGCATCCCTACAATGACAGATTACCTCAGTGGCCTAGGTAGCCCTACAGATCCGGCGAGCCCTGGACCTGCTCACCTCAGACAAGGGAGGAACCTGTGTATTCCTCGATGAAGAATTCTGCTATTATATCAACAAATCCGGTATAGTCAAAACCAATATCAGTGCCCTGGCAAAAATCCATAACTCCCTTGACCAGCATCGCACTGTAATAAACCCCTCTCAATGGTGGCTCTCCCCTTTAATGACCTGGCTCCTTCCAACCCTAAGTCCCCTTATTATCCTCTGCCTATTAGCACTAATTGCCCCCTGTGTTCTTCACTTCATTCAGGGTTGCATCCGCGAGGTTTCTAGGGTCACTATCAACCAACAACTCCTGCATCCCTATACCGGACTAACTACATCCAAAGGACCCTATGACAATGCCCCTTTGCCAGCAGGAAGTAGCCATTTCTGAGTCGCTGCCACTATTATACCAAAAAGGTCAGAATGTTGGGTTGGTGGGCTCTGGGAGTGCAGAAAGAACAATAGAAATGACTGCCAGTCCGCCATCTTCTAGCCTCCTCCCCCCACCCTTCCTTAACCCTTGACTCTCCCGCCAAAAGAATGTATGCCCAGGTCAAGTCTCCATAGGTAACCTGATACCTATGCAGGAAACAGAGGTATCAGGATCCCCTACCCCATATCCTCTGATCACCAAATACCCTACCATACATGGATGTGAGACCATGCCCTACCTTGGCCCAATAAAATAAACCCACCAACTCCCTCCCAGAGCGACTTCCTTGACTTCCCCTTTCCAAGTTGCAGAACCTCACCTGAGAGTGCCCACCTCCTCCTGGCTCCCCTTCTCCTGAGCCCTGAAACTTTGCTGGAGAGTGCCTTTAATAAATCTTGCCTTATGCCCACCTTGCCTGGTGTTGTGTTTACCTCACTTGCGAGGTTTACACCTACTATTAATGTATTCATGTCAATATGACTCTTTATCTTGATTAGCAGTTTTCTTATGTAATTGGCTGCTCCCATACTGGCGACATAAATATTTATAATAGATCCTCTTGGTGTTTAGTCGCTTTAAGAATGATGTAGTGTCCTTCTCTATCTCTGACTACAGTCTTTAGTTTAAAATCTAATTTATCTGATATGAGAAGGGCTACCCCAGCCTTCTTTTGAGGCTCATTGGCATGAAAGATGCTTCTCCATCCCTTTACCCTCAGTCTGGGTTTATTCTTAGGTTTGAAATGGGTCTCTTGTAGACAACATATGGATGGGTCCTGTCATTTTATCCAGTATGCAACTCTATGTTGTGTTATGGGCACATTTAGGCCATTCACGTTAAGAGTGATTATTGAGAGATGTGTTTTTATTGACATCATGTTACCTGTGAAGTCTTTGTTTCTATAGATTGTCTCCATTTATTTCTGTTCAATGGTATTCTTAGGATTTTTCCTCTTTTATAGAACCCCCTTTATATTTCCTGCAGTGTCGGCTTGGTGGTCACATTCTCTTTTAAACCTTGTCAGTCTTAGAAGCTCTTATCTCTCCATCCATTTTGGATGTCAGTCTTGCTGGATAAAGTGTTCTTGACTGTATTTTTTTTTTCATTTAGTGCCCTGAATATATCTTGCCAGCCCTTTCTGGCTTGCCAGGTTTCTGTGGACAAGGTTGACATTATTCTGATGGGCTTTCTTCTGTCCATAAGAAATCTCTTCCCCTTAGCTGCTTTCAAGAGCTCCTGTCTATAATTATGATTAATCTTTTTCACTATCAGGGGTCTAGAGGTCTTTCTAGATTCTATAATCTTGGGGGGGGTACTGTTTTGCGTATGGAATGCTGGTTCCATTCATGAGATTGGGAAAATTTTCAAGAATTTGTTCAACTCTATCTTCTAGTCTTCTTTCTTTCTCCTCCCCCCCAGGTATTCCAATAATTTTGTCGTTGGCATGTTTCATGTGTCATTTATTTCCCTAATTCTATTTTCATGGCTTCTAAGCTCTTTGTTCCAGGCTTCTTCCTGATCCTTTTTTTTCTATGTGTTTGTCCTCCAGATCACTAATTCTATCTCCTGTCTCAGTTACTCTAGCTGTCAGAGAATTTAGATTAGATTGGAACTCATTGAGAACATTGTGAACATAATTCCTGGTGGCTTTCACTTCTGCCCTAATCAATTCCATTTTATCATTAAAAGCTTTCTCCAACCTAGCTATTGCCTGAATAATTGTTAGCCTGAATTCCCTTTCCAACATACTGTCTGTGTCCATATCCAATAACTCTGATGCAGGAGGCCCAGTCTCTGATTTTTTCTTCTGTTGGGCATTCTTCCTCCTAGTCATTTCAGTGAGAGATAGCTGAACAGATATGTAGCTGAATGTATCGACTGTGGTGCAGGCAAGGCACACCCTGGAGCACTTCAGAGCAATTGAGAGTCCCCACCAAAAAGAAAGAAAAAGGAAAAGAAAAGAGAAAGAGAGACAGGAGAAAAAAAAAAAAAAAAGATAAAGTAAAGGAGAATGTCCAGCCTAAATGAGCCCCAAGGTAAGATTTATGAAGTATACAAACAAAAACAGACAAACAAAAAGACTGCAAAAGTAGATGAAAAGAGAAAAAATAAATTAATTAAAAAATAACCTCATCAAAAGGAACCCCAAGTGAGATTAAGAGTCACTTATGGTTTGTCTCCCCGGTTGCTGGGGGGAGGGGGGTTGGGAGAAGGGGGGTGGGATTATGGACATTGGGGAGGGTATGTGCTTTGGTGAGTGCTGTGAAGTGTGTAAACCAGGCGATTCACAGACCTGTACCCCTGGGGATAAAAATATATTATGTTTATAAAAAAATTAAAAAATTTAAAAAAAGAACCCCAAGTATAAGACTTATATACTACCAAAACAAAAACAAATACACAGAAACACTGACAGAAGAAAAAGATGGGAGAGTGATTATAAATTCTCAGTGTGAGCATGGAAGGTTATTTTGATTCTTCCTGGATGTATCTTGATATCTTTATTAAGGGACTCAAATTTCCTATGATAAAGGGGGATTAAAACTGGTTTACCTATATGGGTAGCACTGATTGGGGAAAGGGGATATTTTGAAGTTTATCTCTATATGAATATTTGAAAATAATAATAATAAAATAAAATAAAATAAAAAATAGAAAAGCAAATGAAAAACATGGGTATATCTATCAAAAAGTTCAGGCTAAAATGTTATTATGAAATTTGATGTACTGAATATCTCAATGTGATGGTAAATAGGTTAAAAATTATATATATTAAAAAAATGGAAAGAACCAGAACAGTGGGAACAAATTAAAAATAAAAGTTGTATCTATGATGTAGTGGTGGTTGTCCTCTTTGTCTGTTTTTTTTTTTCCTTTTTTTTTTTTTTTTTTGGTTTGCTTTCTGGGGGAGGGGGGGTTTTCAGGCAATATTCTTCCTAGAGTTTAGTCCTCCTGCCCCTGCCAAGGGGATGGGCTCTGAGGAAACCGGTTTTTCAGGCTTTTGTTCTCTGGAGGGTTTTTGTTTGTTTGTTTGTCCATTTGTTTTCTCTCCCCTTGGTGGCTTTTGGTAGTTTTTGGAGGTTTAGAGGAAAGCAAACAGCACCCAGACCTCCCTCTCAGAGAGAAGCCTCAGTTTCTTCCCCTCTCTGTGCTTCAGAGCATATAAATTCCCTCTCTGCCACTGGCAGAGCACATTCCCAGTCACGGTCTCTGGGGTCACAGGAACTCTCCCTTTTACCCAAAACCACAAGAAATACTAACTGATAAATACTAGCCATGGCTGTCTCTGCAGGTCCAGACTGCCAGAGTTGTCCCAAGCTGAGATAGAACACTGAGGTTTTCAAGCTGGCCCTGGGCTGGGAGTGCTCAGACTCTCTGGGTCCTAGAGAGCACCGGCTGGAGCCTGCATGCACCTCTCTCAGACTGGTTATGCAGTATGCAAGCATAGAGTGCACAAGTCTGTGGTTCCAACTGGCTGGTGAGGCTCCCTCACCCTCACAGCTGCCACCCAGAGGCTCTCTGGTGTGCCGGTGGTGGCTCGGGGACCAAGACCGGGCTTCTTCGGTGCACTCTCTCTGGCTAATAGCCAGTGGTGGCTGTTCTGGGTCTGTGGGCTTAAGCCCCTGTCCCTAATTAACAATTCCCCCAATTTCTCCCCATGATCCTTTGCTCTTTTTGAGTGTTTTCAACCAGACTCCAAATTAATGCTGGTTGCCAATCACAGGGCACTCTCATATTTGGGTATTACTTTCCAATGGGTCGCTTCTGGTGGCTCCCTCCCCCTTTTGTTTATCTTCCGGTATCAGTCTAATGTTCCCACTCTGCTTTACCTGCCCACTGATGTCTTCTGCTCCTGTAGAGATCCAGAAGTGTATAATTCTAATCTCAGGCTGATTTCATGGGTGATCAGAGTTCTTTGGTAGGTAATCAGCTCACTTTAGGGAACAGGTTGAAACATTGCCTCCTCCTACTTCTCTGCCAACTTGTCTTCTCAGTGATGAACATTTTTTCATGTGTCTGTTGGTCATTTGTATGTCTTCACTGGAGAAGTGTCTGTTCATGTCTTCTGCCCATTTTTTAACGTGATTATCTGTTTTGCGTGTGTTGAGTTTGAGGAGTTCTTTATAGATCTTGGATATCAGCCCTTCATAGTGTCATTTGTGGGGAGAATATCTTCTCCCATTGTGTGGGTTGTCTGTTTCATTGACAGTTTCTTTTGTTGTGGAGAAGCTTTTGATATTGATGAAGTCCCAAAAATCCTTTTCCACTTTTGTTTCCTTTGCCTTTGGAGACATGTTTTGAAAGAAGTTATTGTGGCCGATGTCAAGGAGGTTACTGCCTAGGTTCTCTAGGATTTTGATAGATTCCTGCTTCATATTGAGGTCTTTTATCCATTTCGAGTTTATCTTTGTGTATGGTGTAGGAGAATGGTCACGTTTCATTCTTCTATACATAGTTGTCCAGTTTTCCCTTCACAATATCTTATTAAAAGTAAGATCAGAAAATGACCTGGCACTGCATAACACTAGCAATAGGATCACGAAGCCAGGAGCCAAGAGAAATTTGCTTTTATCTTCTTTTCTTGGTCTGTTATTTAAGTTTCATGGAGTGTAGGAGGAAAGAATAGACCGTATTGCACTTTTTATGACTGATATCCATGAAATAAATAAATATTAGGTTTTTTTCAGTATTCAAAAACAATTCAAAAACCTGTTTATTTCTAAACTTATGTTTCAAATATATCTCTAAGTACAATAACCAGCATCCAATTCTCCAACCATGGACTATCAATGGGTTATGTTTTTCATCATTTGTAATCTCAGTATGTCCCTTCATGAGTGCTTTTGATCACCAGCTCTCATGAGAACAATGCAGCTCACATGCACACAGCAACCTTACATATGTTAGGTCATTAAGCTATAAAAAAAGCTCCTGGGACATCCACAGCAAGTTTCACTGCCCCTTTTTCAGACAAGCAAAACCTGTCACTGGGAAGTTAAATGACTCAATGTCAAGTGATAAACATCAAAGCTGCAAGTTAAGACTAAAATCCAGACCTTCCAAGTTTATTGTTCTTGTTCTATTCTCTCCTTGTTTCTTAGACAGAAGTTTTATCCTCTGTTAAGGAATTTCAAAGATAAGCATATGGCAGTGTGTGGAAGACTATTTGGCTGCTGCATTGTTCTTCTAGCACCCCTCATATCACTGTTGAGCAGAAGGCATCTCATGTACTGGACCAGCGACACCCCCCAGCCCAAAACAGAAGCAGGGACGGAGGGTGTGCAAGGGCTGGGTGTGAGTGGGGCCATGAAAATGCTATTGCATAATCTGAATGGAAATTTAAGGTACTTTCCCAGCAGAGCATCAAAGCTGCACAGGAAAGGGAGTGTGCGTGTAGGAAGGGAAGGAGGTGGGGGCACGGATCAACAGCCATTTTTCTGCCCTGCTTGGATACTAGCAAGGTCTTGTGGAAAAAAGTGGCCGCAATCTGAAGGGGCGTGCAAGCTGCCCTCATATTGTGACTTAGGACTTGTACAGTAGCAGAGAACTAGTATCAGTTTTTAGATAAGTTTTGGATATATCATATTCACACCAGACCATTTTGGTTTACACCTACTCTAGAGCAATTAATTTCTTATTCAATTATTCTTATTCAGTTATTTTTAGTACAGTGTTCACTTTCAAAATTAAATTACACAGTCACCTGTTAGGACTACCACAGAGAGTAGTCTACCATAGACAGTGGATACAGATCCTGGGCTAAGGGTTGTGTAATGATGCCACCACTTTGAATGTGAATGTTCATTCTCTCTGGAGAAACACTTTGGGTAGAATTGATATTCTTTGAGTTTTCCTCATTTTGTGGAAAAATTCTTTCCTATTTTCACTACTGATTCAGCTGTTTCTCTGATTATCAGCACCTCCATCCAAGGTTTGGCAGAGTAAAATCAAATTTATTATCTAATTCTGTATCTTGCAAAGTAGCTAAAGACACATTTATAAATTAATCAATCAATAATATTTTTTATTTTTTAACAAATTATGGTGGAGTTGAGTAAGATTCAAACTAAGAAAGAAATCTAAATGGGAAAGAAGTATATGCAGATGTGAAAATTTCCAGGTGAAATGTGTGTGTAACCAGAACACCTGTAGGTGTCACCAGCTTGTAACAATAATGACAGCAGTGAAGATGACACTAGTAGTGACTAGCATTTATTAAACACCATGGACCATTGCTATTCTATGCATTTTATATGCATTATCCCACTTACCCCCAATACGGTCATATAAAATATATATAAATTTGAAATGAAACATTTAATATAATATGGAAAATGTAATAGATACTTCTACTCTAGGACATCTTCACTCTCCCACACTCTCTCTATGAAAGACCTCCTAACCATACCCCCACACCCCAGCTCCAGTCATTTCTGGAACCATGGAAAGTTTCAGAAGTACTTGTGTTTTTCTTTTCTTTTTTACTTTTTCAAACTTCACATTTTGAAATAATTTCAGACTTACCTAGAAGTTGCAAAAATACTACAAATAATTCTAGTATATTTTCACCCAGATTCCCCAAACTCTAACATTTTATACAACCATCATCCAATGACCACAATGAATAAGGTAACATCACATAAAAACATTATTATCTAGTCTATTAATGACTCACTAATGTAACTTTTTCTGCTCCAATATCCCATCCAGAATCACATATTCTGTTTTTGTTGTCACTTCTCCTTAGTAACTTTGAATTTGACACAGTTCTTTAGTCTTTCTTTGACTTTCTCAACACTAATACTTTTGCAGAGATTGTATACAGAGTTCTTAAGTTTTTGATTGTTTGATGAATCCTCATGATTAAATTCGTTACACATTGGGGGGAAGATTATCACAGAATTGATATGTGTACTTCTCAGTGCATATTAGGACATACATGATATCATTTGCCCCTTTAAAGGTGATGTTGATTTTGACTGTTTATTTCTGTGCTGTCTACTAAGTTTCTCCATAGTAAAGTTCGTATTTATTTTCATTTTGTGATTAATAAGTATCTTGTAGGGAGATATTTTGAGAACATATAAACACCATGTTTTCATAACACTTTGTCAATTAAGTTTAGTTTATATTGATGATTCTTTCCTGTAACAGTAATCACTGTTACATTTGCCAAATGTTTTATTTTTATTTTATTTTTATCAGTCCCTTAGCATTTATTAGTTGGAATCCTACACTAAGAAAGAGATTTCTCTTCTCCTGAATTTATTTTATGATTCTTTATTTATATCAGTATGACATAAGGATCCTTATTTTATTCCATATGTTCTATAATCATTTCAGATTTGGCCACTGGGAGTTCTTTCATGTTGGTGCCAATAGGACTCATGCCCTTTTGAGGCTCTTTCCTTACGGAGGTCTGTGTCTGAGAAGCCATTTTTTGTGAAGGGTGCTGTGCCACCACCACTATCTGAAAACACTGCTTTCCTAACTCTGTATCCTGTTGGGTGCTCCTGCCACCTGTTACTCTTCCTGCTTTGCTTCTCCTCTGAGGGTGCTGGCTGCACTGGGTTCCAGGGCAGGAAGGAGACATTGCTCAGCTCTATGTGCAGCTGTGTCACTGGGCCTCGAACAGCATTACCCATATCACTCAGTCACACATCAAATGTGTGTGTTTTCAGGAAGTGACTTCAGCTTTTAAATTTTTTAACTCATGCAGAGACTTTCAGGAGTTCTAACAGGAATGTGGGGAGTCTAGACACTTTGGAACAACTGACTTCTACAGAAAAAAATTGGAAAGAGTCATGAAAAGTTGAACAATAAACTGAGATGGAAGGAGAGTCTCCAAAACCAAATGTATTAGGAACCCCCCTATTGGAGCAATAATCAGTTTATCAATCTCTTTCTATCAGAGTAATAGTGAGCATTCCTCATACCACATGCAAATAGTTTTTGTTTTCCCCCTCAAATGGCCTTTATATCCATACCTGTCTTGTTCTTGATGCAAAACAACGGTGTTGTTATTGTTTAAATCCATTTGAGGATGAGAAAACTGAGGCACTTATAAGATCATATGGGCTAAAGTGAGTATCTATACCTGATATAAGTGTCTGATTCTCCAGTTCAGTTCTCCCTTAGGTCACACTGCTGACCAAGTCACTTTCCTTTTCCTGGCTGGATTACTCTATTATACAAAGCTGTAGTTGGCCTCAAATTATTTTTATTCTGAGAGGCATATCAAAAACAGTTGGGGAGATGATACAAGATTTAAAGACAAAGCAGATTTTTTGTGAGAACGCAAATTGGTACAACCATTCGGGAGAACAGTATGAAGTTTCCTTGAAAATTTAAAAGTAGAACTACCCTGTGATCCAGCAACTGCACTACTAGGCATTTACTGAAAGAGTACAAAAATACTAATTCAAAGGGATGCATGCATCCCAATGTTTATAGCAGCATTATCAACAACAGCAAAATTATAAAAACAGCCCAAGTGATGACTGAAAAGAAGGTGTGGTGTATGTTGGTGGCAATGCAAACTAGTACAGCCACTCTGGAAAACAGTAGATTTCTCAAAAAGTTAAAAATAGAGCTAACCTATGACCCAGCAATTGCACTTCTAGGTATTTATCAAAAGAATACAACCATAGTGATTTGAAGTGTCATGTGAATCCCAATGTTTCCAGAAATGAATGTCCACAATGGCCAAACTGTGGAAAGAACCCATCATCAGATGACTATTATAACCACCATTTTTATAGCTCATTTACTCAGAGAAGAAAAGAAAAGAAAAGAGAAGAAGAAAATAGGTTCACATTTTATAGGATCTTCCTGTTAGTGTTCAGGAAGTACTGTAGACGGAAGTAAGGAGACCTGGATTTGCATTCTGACTCTGTCATCTACTAGTTAAGTGATCTGGGCATGACAGTGAGCCTCATGAAATGTTTGAATTTTCATTTACATACTGGAGCAAATAATACCTGCCCTGTTCAATCTGGATCAAGTGAGAGGATTTCTATATGTTGTAAAGTATTGTCAAAATTTAAGATGATATTATTATTATTTGCCATGAGGGGCTTTCACTTGAATATCCTAAGCTAAATTTCCATCTCTCCAAGACCAAAGAAGACTTTGTCTGTGTTTTTGTTTGTCTCAGACCCCCAAGGTGGTAGAAGGTTGCCAAAAGTGCTGTTGTTCCCCTTCTCAGAACTGAATGTGCTGTGTGGCTCAAGATCCTTCAGCAGAGACTTCCAGAAACAGAGCTCTCTGTCCTGATCTGAGCACAGCTTGACATATGATAAGACATAATACAATGTTATTGCTTCAACAGACCCAGTTTCAGGCCAAGCAGTTTTTCAGCCAACTTCCTGTCCTGGGGCTCTACAGAGCAGGGGTGATTTGACCATGGACCACACTCCAGAAACCATTGGCTTTAGTGTCAGAAATGACTACATCTTTACCACATCTAGGGCACTGAAGTAGCAGACTTTAGGGAAAATCATAGCAGATACTGCTTGCCATTGGTTTGGATTTTTTCTTGATTTGGGCTTGCAGAACTGTGTGGAGAAATTTATCAGGTCCTCTTTCACCTAAAAGGATGTGTCTCTAGCTTTCCTTGCCAAACATAATGAAATTTCTTTACCACAGCTCTCAGGGGGAAAAATGGTCATATATTTTAGGAGCATTTGGCTCAGCACTGTGAATTATGAAATGATTTTGAAAGAACTATCCAGTGATATCCTGTTTGGATAGAAAGAGAATGTGTTTTTTTGTTGTTGTTTTGTTTTTTAGTGGAAAAGTGAATCTTACAAAATTGGGCAATTCCCTCTGCTCTCTCTAGTTCTCATCCCCTGTATGTAGGAGGACAACATAGAAATTGTCTTCTATCAGTGCCTTTGTGCTTTGCTTCCTACTAGGCAGAGAAAACAGATTCCACTAGTGAGAACTTTAATTCCATGATGATCTCTCAAATGCAGTGTATCTCCTCAAAATTGTATGTCTCTAGGACTTTGAGATATATGTTTATGGTCTCTCTGGGCTGTGAGATGGTTCTTGGCTCTCCTCATGCTGTTCTCTCATTTTCTAAGTCCAAACAAGATAAAGATTTTGAAAGGGCCCCTGGATTTCTGCACCCTAAACAAGATTGTGCCATCTCCTCAATTCTGAGAGAAAACAAAGTCAGGAATTAACAGCTATCATATGGCAACTGCAATGCAAGACCTGAAGCAAGCCCTGGTTCAGGCTCTACTTCTCCCAGGAGGGAACACTGCTGCAGCCTCCTCTCCAGTCAGCCCATCTCCTACTGCACCCTCTCTGTCTTGCATAATCCTGTCAACATCATCTCCCCAGACCATCACTGTCATGGAGCTCCTTTCCTACCATCAGTAAGAAAAAGGCCAACATTCCCCAACCTGGATTTCAAGGCTTCTTACGACCCAGAGTCAGCACACCACCCCTTCTTTGGCTCCTGTTTTGCTCAACATGAGACTTATTTCCTATCCCATTGCCTCTCTCTTCCTATTGTCACTGGTGTTTTGCTCAAAGTATCTGTTTGCTTTCTCAAGATATATTTATGAGTTTTTTTTTTTCCTACCTGAAAATCAGCTTCTATTCTTTTCTTTTTTGGTGTCAAGTTTTTATTTAAATTCCAGTTAGTTATATATAGAGTAATATTGGTTTCAGCAGTAGAACTTAGTGATTCATCACTTACATGGATGTTCATCATAACACATACTCACATATCACCCATTAACCCATCCCCAACTCACCTCCCTCCATCAACCCTGAGTTTGTTCTCTATCATTAAAAGTTAAGTGTCTTGGGGTACCTGGGTGGCTTTGTGGGTTAAGCCTCTGCCTCTGGCTCAGATCAAGGTCTCAGGTTCCTGGGATTGAACTCCGTATCGGCAGGGAGCCTGCTTCCCCTCTCTCTCTGTGCCTGCCTCTCTGCTTACTTGTGATCTCTGTCTGTCAAATAAATAAATAAATAAATCTTAAAAAAAAAAAAAAGAATTAAGAATCTCTTTGGTTTGCTTCCTTCTCTTTTTCTTTTTTTTCCCCTTCCCTTATTTTCATCTGTTTTGTTTCTTAAATTCCACAGGAGTGAAATCATATGGTATTTGTTTTTCTCTAACTGACTTATTTTGCATAGCATAAAATCAGCTTCTTGAGAGTGCAGCTCAAACCTTATAGCTTCAATAGTAACTGTCTCAGAAATTTTCTGTATTTTTTACTTCAGTCAACCAATCAAACTCCCACAATTTTACTCTTCAATAATGCTATGGACTGAATGTCTGCTTTCCTCTAAAATTCATTTGTTGAAGCCCTACCTATTAATGTGATGTTATTTGGAGAGGGACCTAGGGGAAATAATTAGGATTTTAAGGGGTCATGAAGGCAGGTACCCTAGCCTAATAAGATTAGTGCTCTTATAAGATTATAAGATATGAGTTTTCTCTATTCTCTCTCTCTCTCTCTCTCTCTCTCTCCCACACACACCCTCCCTTCCTCTCTTCTTCCCTTTCCTCCCTGTAGGCAGGCATTAAGGAAAGGATATGTGAGAACAAGACAAGATGGTGGCCATCAGTAAGCCAGAGAGAGGGCCATTACTAGAACCTAACCATGCTGGCTCCTAATCTCCAGGAAGACTTACAACCACCAAAACTGGAAGAAACAAATTTCTGTTGTTTAAGCTAGCTAGTTTATAGTATTTTGTTAAGGCAGCCTGAGCTGACTCCAACAAGTAGTTTAAGTCTTTTGCTGGATAACATTTTCTCTTACTTAACTTCTTACCTTCCAAACAGGATAACTTACCCTCTTGGAGAGCAAAGCCTTAAACATCTTGGCATCCCCCCACACAAGATATTCAAGACTTGATATTCAAGATATTAATTGTTCTTAATTGAATTCAACTTAGACTTTCAGGCTAATTGAAGAAAATATATCTAAATTTATGAAAGTATGTTTTTTAACATAATTCAAGAGGTCCAGCTCTATATCCTTGAGATCATATCTTAAGTAGAATAATGTTTCCTAAAAAGACTGTTCAAGAAAACCCTTTTTTGAGTCTATAATGTATAAATAGATATCATTTGTCAGTTCCCTTAGTAATTGGATTATCATATGTAGTCCTTATTCCTGACAACATTTAAATTAGTTTTCCTTCTTCTGACACAGTTTAAAACTCCATCCTTCCATCTTGTTTACATGGAATTATTCACAAAAGCTCTTTCTTCATAATCACAAAGGTTAATGTCAGTTTATCCTCAATCCTGAACCACTGTGACTTTGTAGGAAGTTAAGTCAGAATTGAGAGGTTTAACAATATAAGAATTTTATAAACTAATTTTTCTTTCTTAATCAGTCCACAATTTGCAAAAGCTTCATTTTTCCTTAGTGTGTCCTCTATTATGTAAGAAAGGGGGGGGGGGGAGCCCTCCAAAATGACTAAGGGTTTGTTTCTCACTCTTCCCCTACATCTAAGGTGGGGTTCTGACTCTTTGAAATGTGTCCTGAAACAATTCCCAGAATAGCAGGAAGGAAGTGACTGACTTCTGGGAACTCATTGCATTTCCACCTAGAAATTGAGGAAGGCCAGGTAGCCCAGAGATGTCAGCAGCTGATGAAAATAAGTGTGTGAGTATTAGACAAGTGATCTAATTCAATGGGGTGTTTTCCCCCATGGGGAAAAAATCCACTATGCTTTTCTGTTTTCATGTGAATGTTAGTTTGTCAGATGTTATCCATAGAAAGTGTATGATTAACAGCTCACTCTATTAATCATGAGGACCTAGGTCTGATTTAGGATGTCCTCCCACTTCTCTACTGCAGTGGCTGCTTTCTGGAGATTCTGTCTCCTGCCTCTCTGACCAGTGTTCTCTACCGTCCCTGCACTTACTGGCCCCAAGTGATTGCTCAGCATCCTTATTCAGAAATATTATATGGCCTTTAAGAATCTACAACATTAACTCCAAATGTCTTCAGAACACTTTTGAAAGCCCTCCATAATGTCTCTTTGTTAACCTGTTCAAGCTTCTTTCTTATTACATCTCATAGATATTATCCATAACCCCAGTATGTCTAGTCCTTCCTACACTTGCTCAAGCTGTTCTCCTTCCACGTGTTTTTTCCCTCTTTACCAGCCTGGCCAATGTTGTGCCAAACTACAGTGGAGTCGAGGTAAAAGTAAAAATACACACCCTTATAGACATTTATCAAAGTATGCTCTGATCTTTGGAATCGAATGCAAAAGTTAATAAAAGCTCTACAATAAAAAAAAAAATATATGACTGTCTATAAAGCTCTGCATTGCCCACTCTGTCTCCAGGTCATTGTCAATCCCCATTATTTATATGGTAAGCAACTAGGAACCCAGGAACTGATTGAAACTGACTGTTCCCATTATATAAGAACATGGCAATACTGGGTGCCTGGGTGGCTCCAGTGGTTAAGCATGTACCTTTGGCTCAGGTGATGATCCCAGAGTCCTGGAATTGAGTCCCGCATCAGGGTCCCTGCTCAGTGCGAAGTTTGCTTTTCCCTCTCCCTCTGCCCCCTGCTTGTGATCAATTTCTTTCTCACACTCTCTCTTTCTCAAATAAACAAATAAATCTTTTAGAAAAAGGAATGCAGCATTACAAAACAAACAAACATCTTTATTGAAATTTTGATGTTCTGTTCATCATGGACTTTTTTGTGTTCAATTTTTTAAAAATTTCATTAAAATATTATTTATCCTGACAACAGAGTTTTTCCTCTTTTTTATATTTCATTTCTTTTTCTTTGAGTATAGTTGACACACAATGTTACATTAGTTTCAGGTGTGCAACTTAGTGATTTGACAAGTTTATACATTATGCTATGTTCACCACAAGTGTATCTGCTATCTGTCACTGTACAATGCTATTACATTATCATTGACTCTATTCCTTATGCTGTGCCTTTTATGCCCATAATTTACTCATCCCATAACTGAAGGCCTCTCACCTTCACCTATTTTGCTCAACTACCCACCTCCCTCCCCTCTGGCAACCATGCATGTGTTCTCTATATTTATAGGTCTGATTTGGCTTTTTGTTTGTTTATTTGTAATTGTTTTTAAATTACACTAGTGAGTGGAATCATATGGTATTTGTCTTTCTTAGTCGTTATTTCACTTGTTATAATACCCTCTAAGTCATCCACATTGTCTCAAATGGCACAACCTCATCCTTTTTTTATGGATGCATAATGTCTTATTATAGACAGATATGCATACATTTTCCTTATTCTTTCATCTGGTAACCGAGTTTTTTAGTAGTACTCTTTTACATTTTGCACCCTAGTCAAAGTGCCTTAATAACCTTACCCAAATACCTACCCTGAATCTGTCAAAATAAGGCTCTCACAGCCCTGTTTAGATGCTATTTCCTCTAATGAGCCTTACCAGATCAAATTTATTGGAATCAATATCTCCATCAACAAACTTCCACAGTAGGCTGCTTGGGTCTGTATCTTGGCTCTAGTTATGCTCTTTTCCAGGTTTTTGGCATGTGTATCTTGCTTACTTACCAGCTGAGGTCTCCTGGAGAAGTAGGTTCACACTTTTTTCATCTCTATATTCTTTGTCATGCTTAACACAACACTCTGCATTTGTAACTATTCAATTAGTTTTGGTCTGATTGAATAACAAATTCTAATCCTGACCTTTAATCCCAATTAGATGTTATTTGTTGTAAAATATGATTTAGTATAATTTCTCTTATTGCAGTTGAGTGGAATTTGGTTCCCAAAGTTCTGAGGATACTAGTTAAAAAGTAGACTCATTATATTTGGGCTGAAATGTAAGTGTACAGCACAGAAATGCCTCATAACGGCCTCCTGCTCTTCTCTGTTAGTGTCTCTTTCCAATGAGCCTCTTCCTACTTCTCCCCATTTGATCAGTGAGGGATTACCCACAATGTAGGCTGCCCACATTCTTTATTCTCTTTGCTAAAGAACTAGACCTGGGGCTCAATGCTTTCAGGGTTTTTCATATTTGTGCTTGTTCCTGATACTCTCCACTGATCTCTCTCTTCCCAGATAATGTCTCTCACATGGGATAGGCCACTTTTTTTTTTCCAGATTACTGAAAAAGAAGGGAGCTCCTGATCTTTCCTAGTGAGACCCAAGGTGCAACTGTCCCTGATTTGAAAGCCTTTGTGTTTACCAGTAATTCCCTAGGGAATTTAAAGACATTTCTCCATACAGTTAATGGCATGCTTTTACATCCTTAAGATGCCATGTATAATAACTGAAGCAACTCATAGTAGTGTAAACAAATTTTTAAACCAAGATAATAAATTAACAACTGAATAACTGTCTAAGTAAAGTGACCTCAGTGACTTTTCTACCGCCCTAAAGGTAAAATATTCTTAGACTCTAGGGAAGAAGGAAGAAGAAATGGGCCCTTTTATTTGTAGTAGGGTACTTCTGAAGAGTTTCAGTTAAGGTCACAGAGGACTAAAACTGAAGATAAATTCCCCTAAATCAAGGACTTTGACTGATGCGATGTTTCTAGGACCAAGAAGCATTGAGACACCTTTTAGACTCTGTTACAGTTTGCTACTGCCTGCTGTGGACACATACCACAGACTCTCTTGACTGTGTGACATGGCTTCCTGGTAGCCACTGCTGATATAGCCAAAGCATTCAGTCCAAGTCACTGAACAAAGCCCAGAAATCCCTCAAGAGAAGTAACCACAATGCCATTAATGAATTACAATAGCCTTTAACTTAGGTTAACACTGAACTTGCTCTCTTCAAACTTTGCCTCAGCCAATCTACAGATTCCCAGAGAACATCACCAGGATGCTCTTGTTCTCAACCCTAATTTGACAAGCCTCATTTACATGTCCCAAGTAAGAAAGTATGATGGGTAGTTTTGCTAGAATAATTCCCTACAGGGCCTCTCCAAACCAGAGATAAGCCTTGAGAAGTCTCTTTAGGAAAGATTTTCTCAATATTCTAAATCCCACTTTTCCTGTATCATATCAGTGGGTGAGAAATGCAAGTGGCACAAACATTTGTAACTCTGTGAGACTGAACACACCAAATTCAAAGGCTGATGGGATTTAGGCACTAACTGAAACACACATGCTAGGCCATATATTCAACCTGATCTGTCCCCAGTACTATGATCTATCAGTGTATCTCTTTCCAAGCCCATTTTAATTGCTATTCCATCTTGGTCTTTGTCTCTCAAGTAAACGAGTCAAATTTAAATTCATTCATTCATGTCCTAATGTATTCACTGCCTCATCAACATGTTGTGAGTAACTTCTGTATCCAAAGCACTGGTCAGTTGCTATGAGGGGATCAGAGATGACTCATGAGGTCCTGAGAGCCCTGTCAGCTGCCACTCTTCTCCCTGTCATCCCCTCTCACTGCTAGTGCCCTTTAGGTTCAAATTTCTTTTTACCCTTACCTCTATCTATAATTCCCTAGATTAAGGAGGGAATTAGGAGAAGTTTTAGAGATTTATCCTTACAGGAAAGGGAAAAACAAGATTCCTAAAACTAGCAGACAAGTTTGGACTAGCTAAATACTACTAGGCACCATGAACTGTGTACAAGTAGAGAAATTGTCTGTAGGACCTGTGCCAGGAGAATCCCCCAGTTAGCTCCTGTGGAGTTCAATACAGGCCAATGTACTGACTCAGGAAGGGCTTTCTAAGAAAGATGCCAGGACCGGTATTTTTCTAATGGAAATCATGCTGTTTTTCTTGTAACTGGTTCACTCCACTCCCTCCCTAAGCTTATCAAATGAGACTGTTCATAGCTGGGTTTTTGAGTGGTCAGTCTGCCTAGCTCTCTAGTAAATATCAAGCACACTGCTGTAACTAGAAGTTCCATTTCATGGCTAGGAACAGCCCAGACATTGATGTATGTAGAAAATATCTGAAGGTACAGATAAAAACAGAAATAAACTGCCAACACCATTTGAGAAGGAAAAAGTCTTATTGTCAGGAACCCCTTATTAAGTATGAAAATAAGAAACTTAGAATGTACTCACCGCATCTGAGGGCAACATTTCAGGCGCAATGCTCCTAAGCCTCACCATGGCCCCTGAAAAAAACAGAGTTTAATTTCATTTTCCCACAGGAGAAAACTGAGGCACAGAGGTGATCTAGCTTGCCTAGTATTACTGTAGACAGGGACGGTGACCCAAGACTATCTGGCTCCACATCTATCTCAAATCTTTCTCAGAAATCAAAACCTTCATAAAATCTCTTCCCCTGGGACATGCAAGAGCCAGGCTGCCCATTCAGGCAAGAAGGAGACCATAGCCAACTTGGTAGGATTTCAGTGGTGCTATGGTTGAAAACTTTCCTTCAACAACTTGCCAGCAGGGATGCCTGGGTGGCTCAGTTGGTTAAGCTGCTACCTTTGGCTCAGGTCATGATCCCAGGGTCCTGGGATTGAGTCCCACATCAGGCTCCTTGCTCAGTGGGGAGCCTGATTCTCTCTCTGCTTCTGCCTGCCACTCTGCCTGCTTGTGTTCTCCCTCTCTCCCGCTCTCTCTCTCTGACCAATACATAAATAAATAAAATCTTAAAAAAAAATGAACAACTTGCCAGCAGTGACTGCTGGTAATCATATCATAATTGGTTCTTTGGTCATTTACCTTGTATTAATCTCATTCACTCTCTTCCTATTTGTTGGCTTCTTCCCCTCAGCTCCCATAAAATTTCCACTCTCTCCATTTTAAACAAACAAACAAACAAAGAAAAACTTTCTGCACCTCTACCTGCCCCCATATTTACCGCCTCCTCTTTGGTGTTCCAATCTGGAAAAGTGGTATCACAGTGCTTCTGTATCTTTTTATACTCCTATGTCCAGTTCCTATATCCACTAACCCAAGCCTTCCTAGGAGACTTAGTTGTCACCTATAATGGTATCTTTTCAGCCTCCTTCCTTCCTGGCCTTTACTTGTCATTCAGTGTTACTGATCACCACCTAGTTACCCTGTCTTTTTTCCTCATCTTTAGGCAAACTCATTTTTTTACAGATTTGTAGATGCTGCTCTATTTCTCCCTGTTCTTTTCCTGTGTGTCTCACAGGCACTAATTTAAAGTTTATCCCTTTGCTGCTTCTTCACCTTTATTCAAACTCTTGGCCAAAGGCATCACCATAGAAATCATGCCAGAAACTGGAGTCAGGAGGCCATATTTTTTGACACCTCCTTCTTTTTTTCTTTTTTCTTTTTTTTTATTTTTTTATTTATTTTCAGCATAACAGTATTCATTGTTTTTGCACCACACCCAGTGCTCCATGCAATCTGTGCCCTTTATAATACCCACCACCTGGTTCCCCCAACCTCCCAACCCCCACCATTTCAAACCCCTCAGATTGTTTTTCAGAGTCCACAGTCTCTCATGGTTCACCTCCCCTTCCAATTTCCCCCAACTCCCTTCTCCTCTCTAACTCCCCATGTCCTCCATGCTATTTGTTATGCTCCACAAATAAGTAAAACCATAGGATAATTGAGTCTCTCTCCTTGACTTATTTCACTCAGCATAATCTCTTCCAGTCCCGTCCATGTTGCTACAAAAGTTGGGTATTCATCCTTTCTGATGGAGGCATAATACTCCATCGTATATATGGACCACATCTTCCTTATCTATTCTTCCGTTGAAGGGCATCTTGGTTCTCTCCACAGTTTGGCGACCATGGCCATTGCTGCTATAAACTTTGGGGTACAGATGGCCCTTCTTTTCACTACATCTGTATCTTTGGGGTTAATACCCAGTAGTGCAATTGCAGGGTCATAGGGAAGCTCTATTTTTAATTTCTTGAGGAATCTCCACACTGTTCTCCAAAGAGGCTGCACCAACTTGCATCCCCACCAACAGTGTAAGAGGGTTCGCCTTTCTCCACATCCCCTCCAATACATGTTGTTTCCTGTCTTGCTAATTTTGGCCATTCTAACTGGTTGACACCTCCTTCTATTCTTTAGTCTCCACATTCACCCACACAAAGTCCTATAAATTCTACTTTCTTTTACTTATCCTTTGTCCTATGTTATCTCAGCTACTGCCCTTTTTTAGTTATTCCCTTTATTCACTTTAATAAAGAGACATCCAATGGATATTCCTGCTTATGATATATCCTTACCTCAGTGGAACCTTTATATGGTTGTCAAAGTAATCCTTTAACAATGAAAACACAGCCATGTCAGGACATGAATGAAAGCCTTAAATAATCCTGATTCCCTATAGCTTAATGTCTGAATTCCATGGATTGCCTTTAAGCCTCTTTACAGAGTCCTTTACTGGATGGCCTACAAACACTCCCACCATTGGCATAGCTCTTCAGGCCCTCAGAAAGACCTGTCACTCCCAAAAATCTGTGCCTCCCCATCTGTGTTGCTCACCTCCCCTTTGTGAGAAGCACACTCTTATTTATCTTCCAAGGTTTAACCCAAATATCACCTCCTCTAGCCAAGTCCCTCTCTTCTTCTCCAAGTCCTTCCCCCCAAAATTGTTGAACTGAGGTGCCCTTTGTGTATCTGCAACACTTTCATTTATGTGAATAAAGCCCCAGCCACAAGGCCTTCTTTAATGAGTTGTTGGATAGGTAAGAACCAGGTTTTGTCAAACTTTGTTTTTCTAGTACAGTAACTGATATAGGAGCCAAATAAATGATAATGATAATGATAATCATGAAAATACATAACTAAATGAATGAACTAATATATTTAAATTCTTCTTTTAAGGGCTTTCAGGAAGGAGGGAAAAAAAGACAGGGAGATAGAAAAAATAGGAAGCCGAAGAAATGGACAGGATAGCATAACTTAGCTTATCAGATCACCACCTGTATTTAAGTGATAGGACTAGTTAAGTTTTATTTCACGGAAAATCAGTTGGCATTTTAGTACTGAAGAGCTGCCTCAGGAACCCCCAGGCCAGGTAAGAATCATCAGACAACTGATCCTAGTCCTAAAAGTGGGAGTGTATATACTCAGCCTCTGGATGCCTGTGCATTCTGAATTTAAAGGAGATAGAAAAATGATCAAAACAAACACTTCACAATTTTTCCCTTGAGCATTTTTGTGGAGTAATGCTTTTCTATGCCTAAAGAAAACTCGATAAAATTGAAAAAGCTGGAAGATTCCAAGGAGAGGCCTAAGTTTCCAGTGTGGTCAGGGCTCCTTCTGGTGGCTCTCTATAAAATTAATCTTTCCTAGTCCTAACTTCTTACTCATTTACTCAACATTCTCTGTCTTCATCAACTATTGTATATATATTAGTTTTATATTGCTATTGTAACAAATTATCACAAGTGCAATGACTTTAAACAATATAAATATATTATCTTATAGTTCTACAGTGCCCAAGGCCCCAAAGATGGGCCACTTTACAGGAAAATTATTTTAAGCTGAAGGCAATCGAGACAGGTTGTTGGGAAGGAGAAATACCTGTCTCCTCATCAAGTTGACATGAGACAGATTAACAGGAAAAAAATCAAATTTAATAATTTAATAATGACCATCACCCAGTTACTGCATCCCCTCACCCACCTTCCCTTCAGCAACCCCCAGTTTTGTTCCCACAGTTAAGTCATTCATGGTTTGGAAAGACATCCAATTTAGATTCTTCTGTGTGGTTAAGGGAGGGACAGAAGGTTCTTTTGAGCCAACAGGGTCTCAGGTCACTTCAGTTCAAAGTAATCCACATGCCAAAGTGGCACATTCATGGTTGGGGAGGTGGTAGCTCTCCTGATCTCCTTCAGTTCCCCTATATGAAACTTCCATGAGTGTATCACATATTAAAAGTTGAGCTGGAAGGTTGTTTCATCTCATTGATCTAGTAGCTTTGTTCTGACAATAGATCAGTTTAGTTAAACCCATATCAGAAAACAGTGATGCAGGTATATTCTCAAAGCTAGGCCTATGGTTCAAGTAATCAGGTATTAAATAAAAAAGCATTTCTATGGAAATAAAGGAAAAACAATAGCCAATTGGATCAAATATTAAGCCAGTATCTGAGTTCTAAGGATAGTCATTTGAGAAGATTTCTAGATGTCAGACTTTAAGCATCTTTACATAGAGTGAGGGCAGATAGAGGCAATCTGACAGATGTTCCCAATTTGTAATTCAAATGTCTCTGGTGATCTTGTCAGTAGCCCAAAAAGCAACAAGCACAAAGACTGTCTATAAAATAGTTATTATGGTGATTTCTTTACATCAAGTAATTGATATTTAGTTTGCAGGTCTTCAGGAAAAAAAAAAAAAAGGCAGTTTTAGTTCCTAAATGATTCCAAGTCAGAAAATTGGAAGAAATATCAAAATGTTAGCTAGGCACTGGAGGACACTAGAAGAAATCAGGATCTAATCAAGTTTATAACAAATGGTGTTAAAATCTAATAACTACAAAGATGTGTTATTGAAACATATTTTCTCTCTATAACCACTCTCATTTTTACTAAAGATAGTCTAATCGACACTAATGTGTTTGCAAAATAAGTCTGGTCTCAAAAAGATCTGGTTTGATTATTTACTTAAATGTAGCAAGAATAGAGAACTGCTATATACACTCTTAAAACTTGTTTGTTGAGGGGGAAAAAACAAAACAAAACAAAAATAAACTACTGGGAATTCATCAAGATAAAAAGCTTCTGGGAAACAAACTGAGTGTTGTGGAAAAGGAGGTGGGTTGGGGGGTGATACAACTGGGGTCATGGAGATTAAAGAAGGTACGTGATGTGATGACTGCTTGGTGTTATATGCAATTAATAAATCATTGAGCATTATATAAAAAACTCAGGATGTATTAAAATAAAAAAAAAAGCTTCTACACAGTGAAGGGAAAAACTAGCAAAATAAATGGCAACCTTGGAAATGGGAGAAAATATAAATGACATATCTGATAAAGGGTTACTATTCAAAATCCATAAAGAATTTATCAAGTGCAGCACCCAAAAAAACAAACAATCCAGTTAAAAAATGTGCAGAAGACATGAATAAACATTTTTTTCAAAGAAGACATCCAGATGGCTAACAGACACATGAAAAGATGCTCAACATGTACTCATCAACAAGGAGATACAAATCAAAACCACAATGAGATACTACCTCATGTTGATTAGAATGGTAAAAATTAACACCTCAGTAACCAAAAAACATCAGCAAGGATGTGGAGAAAGGGGAACACTTTTACATTGTTGGTGGGAATACTAACTGGTGCAGCCACTCTGGAAAATAGTATAGATGTCCCTCAAAAAGTTGAAAATAGGACTTCCCTATGGTCCAGCAATCACACTACTAGGTATTTAACCAAAGGATATAAAAATATGAATTCTAAGAAATACATGAACTCCAATGTTTATAGCAGCATTATCTGTAATGGCCCAATTATAGAAATAGTCCAAATGTGTCCATTGACTGTTGAATGAATGAAAAAAAAAAAGTGGTGTGCATGCACACACACACACAGGAATATTATTTGGCAATAAAAAATGAAATTTTGCCATTCCCAACAACATGGATTGATCTAGAGAGTATAATGCTAATAGAAATAAGCCAGTCAGAGAAAGACAAATACCATATGATCTCACTTATATTTAGAATTCTAGAAAAAAAATGAACATAGTGTAGGGGAGGAAGAGAGTAAAACCAAAAAACAGACTCTCAACTGCAGAGAACAAACTGAGTGTTGCTGGAGGGGAGGTGGGCAAGGGGATGGGTTAAATAGGTGATGGGTATTAAGGAATGCACCTGTGATGAACACTGAGTGTTGTATGTAAGTAATGAATCACTAAATACTATGCTTGAAACTAATGTTACATTTTATGTTAAGTAACTAGAATTGAATAAAAACTTGGGAAGGAAAAAAATAAATAAAACTTGTTTGGGGGAACTTTTCATAAGGAATCTCTAGATTGAAATTTAATAACCTCTGGAGGCCAAAAACCAAGCCAAATGCTTGCTATCAGACTTTGCCTATGATATCTATAGATTTGGATGAAATACTCTCTTCTCAAGATCCCCAAAATATCCGGAGGTTCCTATACCTGCCAAGAAATGACTTTCTTTAGTCATCTGGTAAGTATGTTGGGAACTTTGTAAGCAAGGTATCTAGCTAATATTTCCAAGGCAGCTTTATTGGCTCCATAAGGTCAACCTTAGATCCTTAAAACCTTCTGATCATATCTGAATCTATGCAGGTCTTTCTCAAATATGACATTCTGGACAAAGCCTTGGTAATATAACCTATTTCCAATTGTGTCTGATCAGAAAGAGAGCAGATTCTAATTGAACTTATGCAAATGAATATATTGCCATAAAAATATAAGAATATTTGTTGAGAGTTTCTGAATTCTGGAGAATTCATGTAAGGAGAAAAAATAATTGATTTAATTTGTTCACAAAGGTGTATTTTGTCAAGTTGTTGTCAGTTCATTAAGGAAAACTGTTTTCTATTCCCCACAACCAAGGAAGAACTTTGTAGAAGAAGGACCAGTGGGAAAGCGCAGCCAAAATACAACAGCAGAGTGTACACAGCATACATCAGAAATAGCCCTGGGGATAAAAATATATGTTTATAAAAAATAAAAAATAAAAACAACAACAACAACAAAAAAAAAAAAAACCCAAAAAAAAAAAAAAAAAAAGAAATACCTCCTGGAGTTTTTGTTGTTGTGGTTGTTATTGTTATTTTCCTCATGTTTTTTCTTTTCTTTTCTTTTCCTTTCTTCCTTTATTTTCTGAACACAATGACAAGACAGAGAAATTCATTCCAAAGGAAAGAACAATAGGTAGTCCTCAGTGTCAGAGATTTAATCAATATGGATATAAGTAAGATGTCTGAAATAGAACTTAAAACAGTGATTGCATAGAAACTGGATGGGCTTGCAAAATTATAGAAAACACAAGAAAACCCTTTACTGAAGTCCAGCAGGAAAAGAGAAATAAAAAAGGTTAGAGCCGAAATCAATGACATAGAAATTAAAAAACCAAACAAACAAAAACCTCAATAGAACAGATCAATCAAACTTAAGGCTGGTTCTTTGAAAGAGTTAATAAGATTGATAAAGCCCAGACCAGACTTACCAAAAATAAAAGAGAAAGGACCCAAATTAATGAAATCATGAATGAAAGAGGAGAGATCACACTGGAAACTACAGAAATACAAATACTTCTGAAAGAATATTGTGAGAAATGGTATGGGGGGGAGGAGACACAATGGCAGAGAAGTAGGAGGTGCTGTTTCAACCAGTCTTCTAAAGTGAGCTGATTACCTACCAAAGAACTCTGATCACCTATGAAATCATCCTAAGATCAGAATTATACACTTCTGGATCTCTATGAAGGTGGAAGACTCCAGTGGACAGGTAAAGTGGAGTGGGAACATCAGACTGATATTGGAAGATAAACAAAAGGGGGAGGGAGCCACCAGAAGTTACTCATTGAAAAGTAATACCCCAATACTAGAGTGCGCTGTGGTTGGGGACCAGCATTAACTTGGAGTCTGATTGAAAACACTCAAAAAGAGCAAAAGATCTTTAGGGGAATGTTTGTGGAATCGGGCGGTTAGGGACAGGAACTTAAGCCCATGGACCCAGGATGGCCACTGCTGGTGTGGAACCAGAGAGCCAATGAAGAAGCCAGGTCTTGGTCCCTGAGCCACTGGCTCGCCTAAGAGCATCTCGGTGATGGCACCCATGAGGGAGTCTGGTGTGGATGCACCAGCTGGCACTCTCTAGAACTACAGCCTTTTGCGTTCTGCACATGCAAGGCAAGACCATGGTCTGATTGCGCTCCACATGCTCCCCTGAGAAAGGTCCATGCAGGCACTAGCAGGCACTCTCTAGGACCCAGAGATTCTGAACACTCCCAGCCCAAGCCAGTGTGAAAATCTCAGTGGGCTGTCTCTGGTTGGGACCTCTCTGGAGGTCTGGACCTACCCAGACAACCAAGGCGAGTATTTCTCATGGTTTGGGGTACAAGTGGGAGTTCCTGTGACCCCAGAGACTCTGACTGTGGAGTGCTCTGCCAGTGGCAGAGGGGGAATTTATGTTCTCTGGAGCACCCAGAAGGGAACAAGCTGAGGCTTCTCTCTGATAGAGAGGTCTGGGTGCAGTTTGCTTTCCTCTAAACCTCCAAGGAACCACCAATAGCCACAAAGGGGAGAAATAACAAACAAACAAACAAACAAACAAAATAACTCCAGAAAACAAAAGCCTGAAAAACTGGGTTTCCTCAGAGCCCAGCCCCTTGATGAGGGTATGAGGACTCAACTCTAGCAAGACTGCCAGAAAAGACATGAGGCAGGCCCCTCCCCAGAAAGCCAGCCAAAAAAAAAAAAAAAAAAAGAGAGAGAGAGAAACAAGAAATAAACAAACAACAACAAAACAAGAGGACAACCACCACTGCTTCTTAGATACAACTTTTATTTTTAATTTGTTCCCACTATTTTTGTTCTTTTCATTTTCTTATGGTTTTAATTTTCATTTTATTTTATTATTTTATTATTGCTTTTTATTGTTTTCATTTAAATTTTTTATTTTCTTAATTATTTTTTATTTTTTATTTATTTTCAGCATAACAGTATTCATTATTTTTGCATGACACGCAGTGCTCCATGCAATCCATGCCCTCTCTAATACCCACGACCTGGTGCCCACACCCTTCCAGCCCCCTCCCCTTCAAAACCCTCAGATTGTTTTTCAGAGTCCACAGTCTCTCATGGTTCACCTCCCTTGCCAATTTCCCTCAACTCCCTTCTCCTCTCCATCTCCCCTTGTCCTCCATGCTATTTGTTATGCTCCACAAATAAGTAAAACCATATAATAGTTGACTCAGCTTGACTTATTTCACTCAGCATAATCTCTTCCAGTCCCATCCATGTTGCTACAAAACTTGGATATTCATCCTTTCTGATGGAGGCATAATACTCCATAGTGTATATGGACCACATCTTCCTTATCCACTCGTCCCTGAAGGGCATGTTGGTTCTCTCCACAGTTTGGCGACCATAGCCATTGCTGCTATAAACATTGGGGTACAGATGGCCCTTCTTTTCACTACATCTGTATCTTTGGGGTAAATACCCAGTAGTGCAATTTCAGGGTCATAGGGAAGTTCTATTTTTAATTTTTTGAGGAATCTCCACACTGTTCTCCAAAGAGGCTACTTGCATTCCCACCAACAGTGTAAAAGGGTTCCCCTTTCTCCACAACCTCTCCAACACATGTTGTTTCCTGTCTTGCTAATTTTGGCCATTCTAACTGATGTAAGGTGATATCTCGATGTGGTTTTAATTTGAATCTCCCTGATGTCTAGTGATGATGAACATTTTTTCATGTGTCTGAAAGCCATTTGTATGTCTTCATTGGAGAAGTGTCTGTTCATAACTTCTGCCCATTTTTTTGATATGATTGCCTGTTTTGTATGTGTTGAGTTTGAGGAGTTCTTTATAGATCCTGGATACTAACCTTTTGTCTGTACTATCATTTGCAAATATCTTCTCCCATTCGTGGGTTGCCTTTTTGTTTTGTTTACTGTTTCCTTTGCTGTGCGAAGCTTTTGATCTTGATGAAGTCCCAACCAAAAGTTCATCTTTGCTTTTGTTTCCTTTGCCTTTGGAAACTTATCTTGAAAGAGGTTGCTGTGGCTGATAGCGAAGAGGTTACTGCCTATGGTCTCCTCTAGGATTCTGATGGATTTCTGTCTCACGTTGAGGTCTTTTATCCATTTTGAATTTATTTTTGTGTATGCTGTAAGAGAATGCTCGATTTCGTTCTTCTACATATAGCTGTCCAGTTTTCCCAGCACCATTCATTGAAGAGACTGTCTTTTTTCCACTGTATATTTTTTCCTGATTTGTCGAAGATTATTTGACCATAGAGTTGAGGGTCCATATCTGGGCTCTCTCCTCTGTTCCACTGGTCTATGTGTCTGCTTTTATGCCAGCATCATGCTGTCTTGGTGATCACAGCTTTGTAATAAAGCTTGAAATCAGGTAACATGATGCCCCCAGTTTTCTTTTTGTTTTCCAACAGTTCCTTAGCGATTCAAGGTCTTTTCTTATTCCATACAAATATTAGGATTATTTGCTCCAGCTCTTTGAAAAATACTGGTGTAATTTTGGTCGGAATGTCTTTAAAAGTATAGATTGCTCTAGGCAGTATAGACATTTTAAAATGTTTATTCTTCCAATCCAAGAGCATGGACTGGTCTTCCATCTTTCTGTGTCTTCTTCAATTTCTTTCATGAGTGTTCTGTAGTTCCTCAAGTACAGATCCTTTACCCCTTTGGTTAGGTCGATTCCCAGGTACCTTATGGTTTTGGGTGCTATAATAAATGGAATCGATTCTCTAATTTCCATTTCTGTATTTTCATTGTTACTGTATAAGAAAGCCACTGATTTCAGTACATTGACTTTGTATCCTGCCACATTGCTGAATTGCTGTATGAGTTCTAGTAGTTTGGGGGTGGAGTCTTTTGGTTTTTCCATATAAAGAATAATGTCATCTTCAAAGAGAAAGAATTTTACTTCTTCCTTGTCAATTTGGATACCTTTTATTTCTCTTTGTTGTCTGACTGCTGTTGCTAGGAGTTCTAATACTATGTTGAACAAGAGTGGTGAGAGTGGGCATCTTTGTGTTCCTGATCTCAACGGGAAGGCTTCAAGCTTTTTCCCATTGAGGATGATATTTGCTGTGGGTCTTTCATTGATAGATTTGATGAAGTTCAGGAGTGTTCCCTCTATCCCTATACTTTGAAGCGTTTTAATCAGGAACAGATGCTGGATTTTTTTCAAATGCTTTTTCTGCATCAATTGAGAGGGCCATGTGGTTCTTCTCTCTTCTCATATTAATTTGTTCTATCACATTGATTGATTTGGGAATGTTGAACCATCCTTGTAGCCCAGGGATGAATCCCACCTGGTCATGGTGGATAATCTTTTTAATGTGCTGTTGGATTCTGTTTGCTAGGATCCTGTTGAGAATCTTAGCATCCATATTCATCAGTGATATTGGTCTGAAATTCTCCTTTTTGGTAGGGTCTTTGCCTGATTTGGGGATCAGGGTAATGCTGGCTTCATAGGCAGAGTCAGGAAGTTTTCCTTCTGCTTCAATTTTTGAAACAGTTTCAGGAGAATAGATGTTATTTTTTCTTTGAAAGTTTGGTAGAATTCTCCAGGGAATCCATCAGGTCCTGGGCTCTTGTTTTTTGGGAGGTTTTTGATCACTGCTTCAATCTCGTTACTAGATATTTGCCTATTCAGGTTGTCAATTTCCTCCTGGTTCAATTTTGGTAGTTTATAGCTTTCCAGGAATGCATCCATTTCATCTAGGTTGCTTAGCTTATTGGCATATAACTGTTGATAATAACTTCTGATGATTGTTTCTACTTCCTTGGTGTTCGTTGTGAACTCTCTCTTTTCATTCATAATTTTATGAATTTGGGCTTTCTCTCTTTTCTTTTGATTAGTGTGGCCAATGGTTTATCGATCTTATTGATTCTTTCAAAAAACCAGCTTCTAGTTTCTTTGATACGTTCTACTGTATCTCTGGTTTCTACCTCATTGATCTCTGCTCTAATCTTGATGATTTCCCTTCTTATGTGTGGGGTTGGTTTGATTTGTTGTTGATTCTCCAGTTCTTTAAGATGTAGAGACAGCTGGTGTGTTCTGGATTTTTCAATATTTTTTGAGGGAGGCTTGGATGGTTATGTATTTCCCCCTTAGGACCGCCTTTGCTGTATCCCATAGGCTTTGACTGAAGAGTCTTCATTCTCATAGGTTTCCATGAGTTGTTTCAGTTCTTTGATCACCTGGTTGATCCAAGCATTCCTAAGCAAGGTGGTCTTTAGCTTCCAGGTGTTTGAGTTCCTTCTGGACTTTCCTTGTGATTGAGCTCCAGTTTCAAAGCATTGTGATCTGAGAATGTGCAGGGAATAATCTCAGTCTTTTGGTATTGGTTGAGTCCTGATTTGTAGACCCAGTATGTGGTTTATTCCTGAGAAGTTTCCATGTGCACTTGAGAAGAATGAGTATTCTGTTGTTATGGGATGGAATGTTCTGTATATATCTATGAGGTCCATCTGGTCCAATGTGTCATTCAATGCTCTTGCTTCTTTATTGATTTTCTGCTTCAATGATCTGTCTATTTCTGAGAGAGGTGTGTTAAGATCTCCAACAATTAGTATATTCATATCAATATGACTCTTTATCTTGACTAACAGTTTTCTTATGTAATTGGCTGCTCCTATATTGGGGGCATAGATATTTACAATTGTTAGATCATCTTGGTGGATAGTCCCTTTAAGAATGATGTAGTGTCTTTCTGTATCTGTGACTACAGTCTTTAGTTTAAAATCTAATTTATCGGATATGAGAATTGCTACCCCGGCCTTCTTTTGAGGCCCATTGGCATGAAAGATGCTTCTACATCCTTTCACTTTCAGTCTGGGTGTATCTTTAGGTTCAAAATGGGTCTCTTGTAGACAACATATGGATGGGTCCTGTCATTTTATCCAATCTGCAACCCTGTGCCATTTTATGGGCACTTTTAGGTCATTCACATTGAGAGTGATTATTGGTAGATACGTTTTATTGACGTCGTGTTACCTTTGAAGTTTCTCTTTTATAGATTTTCTCTATATTTCTGTTCAATGCTATTCTTGGGATTTTTCCTCTTTTATAGAACCCCCCTAATATATCCTGCAGTGTTGGCTTGGTTGCATAGTCTTTTAAGCCTTGCCGATCTTAGAAACTCTTTATCTCTCCATCCATTTTGAATGTCAGTCTTGCTGTATATTCTTCACTGCATGTTCTTCTCATTTAGTGCCCTGAATATATCTTGCCAGCCCTTTCTGGCTTGCCAGGTCTCTGTGGACAGGTCTGATGTTATTCTGATGGTCTTTCCTCTGTAAATAAGGAGGCTCTTTGTCCTAGCAGCTTTCAAGAGTTTCTATCTACAATTATGATTCCTCAATTTGACTACGAGGTGCCTTGATGTTTTTTTGGAATCTATAATCTTACATGGATATCGTTTGGTCTCTAGTACATGAATGCTGGTTCCATTTGTGAGATTGGGAAAAATTTCATGAAGAACTTGTTCCACTATGTCTTCTAGACTCCTTTCTTTCTGCTCCCCTTCAGGGATTCCAATAATTCTGACGTTGGAATGTTTCATGGCATCATTTATTTCCATGATTCTGTTTTCATGGCCTCTAAGCTGTTTGTTCCAGGCTTCCTCCTGATCCTTTCTCTCTGTTTTTCCTCCAGATCACTAATTCTATCTTCTATCTCAGTTACCATAGCTTTTAGAGAATTTAGATTAGATTGGAACTCATTGAGAGCATTGTGAACCTCATCCCTGGTAGCTTTCAGCTCTGCCCTAACATCGTGAACTTCATCCCTCGTCACTTTCAGTTCTGCCCTAATCAATTCCGTTTGGTCATCCATGGCTTTCTCTAACCTAGCTATTGCCTAGATAATTGTTTGCCTGAACTCTCTTTCTAACATATTGTCTATGTTGATAGTTGTTAGCTCTGTTGCAGAAAGCCCATCCTCTGCATTTTTGCTCTCTTAGGCATCCCTCCTCCTAGTCATTTCGGTGAGAGATGACTGAACGGATGTAGCTGGATGTATCTGCCGTGGTGCAGTCAAGGTGCACCCTGGAATGCTTCTGAGCAATCAAGGCTCATCAAATGAGAGATATAAGAAAAGAAAAAGAAAAGAGAGAGAGAGGGAGAGAGAGAGAAAGGAACATAAAAAAGAAGGTTCAGCTCAAATGGGCTCCAAAGTAAGATTGATGAAGTATACAAACAAAAACAGACAAACAAAAAGACTGATGAAAGTATATGACAAGAGGGGGAGACAAGATGGCAGGGAAGTAGGAGGAGGCACCCTTTCAACCTGTACCCTAAAGTGAGCTGATTACCTTCCAAAGAACTCTGATCACCCACGAAATCAGGCTGAGATCAGAATTATACACGTCTGGATCTCTCCTGGAGCAGAAGACACCAGTGGGCAGGTAAAGCAGAGTGGGAAAGTCGGACTTATATCAGAAGATAAACAAAAGGGGGAGGGAGCCACCAGAGGTGACCCATTGGAAAGTAATATCCCAATACGAGAGTGCCCTGCCCTGGGGACCAGCATTAACTTGGGAGTCTGGTAAAAAGCACTCAAAAAAGAGCAAAGGATCACCAGGGGGAAATTGCGGGAATAGGGGCGTTAGGGTCGGGGCTTAAGTCCCCAGACCCAGGACAGACACCCCTGGTGCAGAGCCAGAGAGAGTGCAGCAGAGAAACCAGGTCTCGGTCCCTGAACCACCAGTGGGCCTGAGAGTGCATGGCACCCGGCTCCGGTGAGGGGCTGAGAGCCTCGTCAGCCAACAGAAGCACAGCCTTTTTGCAGTCCCCACGCGAGTGCCCTGCTGTGCCATCAGAGTCCGAGACTCTGAATCCCCAGGGACCGTGACTGGGAACCTGCTCTGCCAGCGGCCAAGGGGGGGATTTATCTGGGCTCTGCATCCAGACAGAGGCTTCTCTCTGAGAGGGAGGTCAGGGTGCAGTTTGCTTTCCTCTAAACCTACAAAAACCATCAAAAGCCATCAAGGTGAGAGAGAAAAACAACAAATATAAAAACCTCCAGAGAACAAAAGCCTGAAAAAAACAGTTTCCTCAGAGCCCACCTCCTTGAGGGGAGCGGGAGGACTTAACTGAGAGAACATCTTTGACTGAAAACCCACGTGGCAGGCCCCTCCCAGGAAAGGAAAAAAAAAAGACGACAAGAGAACAACCACCACTACTTCATAGGACGATATTTATTATTAATTCAATCCCACTATTCTGGCTCATTTTTTATAGTTAATATTTTATTATTATATAGATAATTTTTTAACCTATTTACCATCACAGTGAGATGTCCAGTACATCAAATTCCATAATAACCTTCTAACCTGAACTTTTTGATATATACACCGGTGTTTTCCTTCTGCATTTCTATTTTTTAAATTTCTCTTTTTAAATTTTAGTTTAGTTTAGTCTAGTTTATTCCTTTTTTTAATTTTTATTTTCTAATATTCATATACAGTTAAACTTCAAGGTAATCCCCTTTCCCCAATCAATGCCACCCCTATAGGTAAACCAATTCCTAATCCCCCCTTATCTTAGGAAAGTTGAGTCCTTTAACAAAGATATCAAGATACATCCAGGAAGAATCAAAACAACCTTCCTCACCCACACTGGGAATTTACAACCACTCTCCCATCTTTTTCTTCCACCAGTATTTCTGTGTTTTTGTGTTTGTCCTAATAGTATATAAATCTTAACACTCAGGGTTCTTTTTGACGAGGTTCTTCCTTTATTTGCATATATATATATATATATATATATATATATATATATATGCATATATATGTATTCTCTTGTCATATACTTTTATCAGTCTTTTTGTTTGTCTGTGTCTGTTTGTATACTTCATAAAACTTACCTTGGGGCCCATTTGGGCTGAACCTTCTCTTTTATCTCAACTTTCTTTCCTGTCTCTCTCCCTCTCTCTTTTTTCTTTTCTTTTTCTTTTTCCTCTCATTTGGGTGGGGAACCTTGATTTCTCAGAAGGATTCCAGGGTGCACCACAGTCGATACACCCAGCTACACCCATTCAGCCATCTCTCACCAAAATGACTAGGAGGAGGAATGCCCAACAGAAGAAAAATACAGAGGATGGACCTTCTGCAACAGAGCTAATGGCTATCAACATAGACAATATGTAGGAAAGAGAATTCAGGCTAACAATTATCCAAGGAATAGCTAGGTTGGAGAAAGCCATGGGTGACCAAAGGGAATTGATTAGGCCGAACTGAAAACAACCAGAGATCATGTTTTCAATATTAGGGCAGAGCTGAAAGCTACCAGGGATGAGGTTCACAATGATCTCAATGAGTTCCAATCAATTCTAAATTCTCTCAACACTAGAGTAACTGAGACAGAAGATAGAATTAGTGATCTGGAGGACAAACAGATAGAGAGAAAGGATCAGGAGAAAGCCTGGTCAAACAGCTTAGAAGCCATGAAAACAGAATCAGGGAAATAAATGATGCCATGAAACATTCCAACGTCAGAATTATTGGAATCCCTGAAGGGTAGGAGAAAGAAAGAAGTCTAGAAGATATAGTGCAACAAGTTCTTCATGAAAATTTTCCAAATCTTGTGAATGGAACCAGCGTTCATGTACTAGAGGCTGAAAGGTTTCCCCCCAAGATTACAGATTCTCAAAAGTCTTCGAGACACCTAATAGTAAGAATGAAGAATTATAATTGTAGGCAGAACCTCTTGAAAGCAGCTAGGACAAAGAAGATCCTTATGTACAGAGAAAAGCCCATCAGAATAACGTCAGACCTGTCCACAGAGACCTGGCAAGCCAGAAAGGGCTGGCCAGATATATTCAGGGCACTAAATGAGAAGAACATGCAGCCAAGAATACTTTATCCAGCAAGACTGACATTCAAAATGGATGGAGAGATAAAGAGTTTCTAAGATTGGCAAGGCTTAAGAGACTGTGAAAACACCAAGCCGATACTGCAGGAAATATTAAGGGGGCTACTTTAAAGGAGGAAAAAGCCCAAGAATAGCATTGAACAGAAATATAGAGACAATCTACAGAAAGAAAGACTTCAAAGGTAACACGATGTCAATAAAAACGTATCTATCAATAATCACCTTCAATGTGAATGACCTAAATGCGCCCATAAAACAGCACAGGGTTGCAGACTGGCTAAAATGACAGGACCCATCTATATGTTGTTTACAAGAGACCCATTTTGAACCCAAAGATACACCCAGACTGAAAGTGAAGGGATGGAGAAGCATCTATCATGCCAATGGGCCTCAAAAGAAGGCCAGGGTAGTGATTCTCATATCAGATAAATTAGATTTTAAGCTAAAGACTATAATCACAGATACAGAAGGACACTACATCATTCTTAAAGGGACTATCCACCAAGATGATCTAACAATTGTAAATATCTATGCCCCCAATATAGGAGCAGCCAATTACATAAGAAAACTGTTAATCAAGATAAAGAGTCATATTGATATGAATAAACTAATCATTGGAGATCTTAACATGCTTCTCTCAGAAATAGACAGATCATTGAAGCAGAAAATCAATAAAGAAACAGGAGCATTGAATGACACATTGGACCAGATGGACCTCATAGATATATACAGAACATTCCATCCTATAACAACAGAATACTCATTCTTCTCAAGGGCACATGGAACCTTCTCCAGAATAGACCACATACTGGATCACAAATCAGGACTCAACAAATACCAAAAGACTGAGATTATTCCCTGCACATTCTCAGATCACAGTGCTTTGAAACAAGAGCTCAATCACAAGGAAAAGTTCAGGAGGAACTCAAACACCTGGAAGCTAAAGACCACCTTGCTTAGAAATGCTTGGATCAACCAGGAGATCAAAGAAGAACTGAAACAACTCATGGAAACCTATGAGAATGAAAACACTTCGATCCAAAACCTAAGGGATACAGCAAAGGCGGTCCTAAGGGGGAAATACATAACCATCCAAGCCTCCCTCAAGAAAACTGAAAAATTCAGTGTACAACAATGTCTATACACTTTAAGGAACTGGAGAATCAACAACAAATTAAGCCTACTCCACATACAAAAAGGTAAATAATCAAGATTAAAGCAGAGATCGATGACATAGAAACTAGAGTTACAGTAGAACACATCAGTGAAACTAGAAGCAGTCATTTTGAAAGAACCAATAAAGTCGATAAACCATTGGCCAAACAAATCCAAAATAAATAGAGAGAGAGAGAGAGAGAAGGCCCAAATTAGTAAAATTATAAATGAAAAAGGAAAGATCACAACTAACACCAAGGAAATAGAAAAAATCATCAGATATTACTATCAACAATTATATGCCAATAAATTTAGCAAAATAGATGAAATGGATGCATTCCTAAGAAACTATAAACTTCCAAAATTGAACCAGGAAGAAATTGACAACATGAATAGACTGATACCTAGTAATGAGATTGAAGCAGTGATAAAAAACCTCTCAAAACACAAGAGCCTAGGACCTGACGGATTCCCTGGGGAATTCTACCAAATTTTCAAAGAAGAAATAACACCTATTCTCCTACAGCTGTTTCAGAAAATTGAAGCAGAAGGAGAGCTTCCAGACTCTTTATGAAGCGAGCATTACACTGATCCCCAAACCTGACAAAGACCCCACGAAAGTGGAGAATTTCAGACAAATATCCCTGATGAATATGGATGCTAATATTCTCAACAGGATGCTAGCAAATAGGATCCAACAGCACATTAAAAAGGTTATCCACTATGACCAGGTTGGATTCATCCCTGGGTTAAAGGATGGTTCAACATTCGCAAATCAATCAATGTACTGGGACAAATCAATAAGAGAAGAGAGAAAAACCACATGGTCCTCTCAAATGATGCAGAAAAAGCATTTGACAAAATCAAGCATCCATTCCTGATTATAAAGCTTCAAAGTATAGGAATAGAGGAAACATTCCTCAACTTCATGAAATCTATCTATGAAAAATCCACAGCAAATATCCTCCTCAATGGGAAAAAGCTCACAGCCTTCCTGTTGAGATCAGGAACATAACAAGGATGCCCACTCTCACCACTTTGTTCAACATAGATTAGAAGTCCTCGCAACAGCAACCTGACAACAAAGAGAAATAAAAGGTATCCAAATTGGCAGTGAAGAAGTCAAACTCTCTCTCTTCACAGAGGACCTATACTTTATATGGAAAACCCAAAAGACTCCACCCCCAAACTCCTAGAACTCATGCAGCACTTAAGTAATGTGGCAGGATACAAAGTCAATGTACAGAAATCATTGCTTTTTTATACACGAAAAATGAAAATACAGAAATGGAAATTAGAGAATCGATTCCATTTACTATAGCACCAAGAACCATAAGACACCTGGGATAAACCTAACCAAAGAGGTGAAGGATCTGTACTGAAGAAATGGCAGAACACTGATGAAAGAAATCGAAGAAGACAAAAAAAAGATGGAAGAACACTGCATGGTCATGTATTGGAAAAACAAACATTGTTAAAATGTTTATATTGCCTAGAGCAAACTATACTTTCAATGCCATTCTGATCAAAATTCCATTTTTCAAAGCATTGTAGCAAACAATCCTTATATTTGTATGCAATCCGAAGAGACCCCAAATTGCTAAGGAAATGTTGAAAAAAACAAACAAACAAAAAAAGTGGTGGCATCACCTTGCTTGGTTTCAAGTTTTTATACTACAAAGCTGTGATCACCAAGACAGCATGGTACTGACATAAAAATAGACACATAGACCAGTGGAATGTAGGAGAGAGCCCAGATATGGACCCTCAACTCTATGTTCAAATAATCTTCGACAAATAGTTAAAAATATACAGTGGAAAAAAGACAGTCTCTTCAATAAATGGTGCTCTGAAAATCAGACAGCCATATGTAGAAGAATGAAACTCAACCACTCTCTTACACCATACACACAGATAAACTCAAAATGGATAAAAGACCTCAACGTGAGTGGTAAACCATCAGAATCCTAGATGAGAATATAGGCAGTAACCTCTTCGACGTGGGCCACAGCAACTTCTTTCGAGTTATGTCTCAAAGGCAAAGGAAATAAAAGTGAACATAAACTTTTGGGACTTCATCAAGATCAAAAGGTTCTGCACAGTAAGGGAAACAGTCAAGAAAACAAAGAGGCAACCCACGGAATGGGAGAAAATATTTGCAAATGACAGTACAGACAAAAGGTTGATATCCAGGATCTAAAGAACTCCTCAAACTCAACACACACAAAACAGACAATCATATCAAAAAATGGGCAGAAGATATGAACAGACACTTCTCCAATGAAGACATACAAATGGCTCTCAGACACATGAAAAAATGTTCATCATCACTAGACATCAGGGAGATTCAAATTAAAACCACATCAAGATACCACCTTACACCAGTTAGAATGGCCAAAATTAGCAAGACAGGAAACAACATGTGTTGGAGAGGATGTGGAGAAAGGGGAACCCTCTTACACTGTTGGTGGGAATGCACGTTGGTGCAGCCTCTTTGGAGAACAGTGTGGAAATTCCTCAAGAAATTGAAAATAGAGCTTCCCTATGACCCTGAAATTGCTCTACTGGGTATTTACCCCAAAGATACAGATGTAGTGAAAAGAAGGGCCATCTTAACCCCAATGTTTATAGCAGCAATGGCCATGGTCGCCAAACTGTGGAAAGAACCAAGATGCCCTTCAATGGACGAATGGATAAGGAAGATGTGGTCCATATACACTATGGAGTATTATGCCTCCATCAGAAAGGATGAATACCCAACGTTTTGTAGCAACATGGACAGGACTGGAAGAGATTATGCTGGGTGAAATAAGTCAAGCAGAGAGAATCAATTATCCTATGGTTTCACTTATTTGTGGAGCATAACAAATAGCATGGAGGACAAGGGGAGTTAGAGAGGAGAAGGGAGTTGGGGGAAATTGGAAGTGGAGGTGAACCATGAGAGACTATGGACTCTGAAAAACAGTCTGAGGGTTTTGAAGGGGCGGGGGGTGGGAGGTGGGGGGAACCAGGTGGTGGGTATTGGAGACAGAGCGTATTGCATGGAGCACTGGGTGTGGTGCAAAAACAATGAATACTGTTATGCTGAAAAGAAATTAAAAAATTAAAAAAATTAAATAAAATGAGGCTGGTACTTTGGAAAAGAGTGTAGAGGTTCCTCAAAAAATTAAAAGGAGAGCTACCCTATGACCCAGCAATTGCACTACTTGGTATTTACCACAAAGATACAAATGTAGTAAAAGAAGGGCCATATGCACACTAACGTTCATAGCAGCAATGTCCACAATAGCTAAACTGTGGGAAGAGCTGAGAAGAGAGGCCCTTCAACAGATGATGGGCAAAGAAGATATGGCTCATATATACAAAGGAATATTTCCCAGCCACTAGAAAGGATGAGTACCCAACTTTTACATCATCATGGATGGGACTGGAGGAGATTATGCTGAATGAAATAAGGAGAGAAAATCATAATATGGCTTCACTTACTTGTGGAACATAAGGAATAACATGGAGGACATTAGGAGAAGGGAGGCAAAAATGAAGGGGGAGAACCAGAGAGGGAGACAAACCATGAGGGACTGCAGATTCTGAGAGACAAACTGAGGGTTTTAGAGGGGAGGGGGTAGGGAATGGGTTGGCCTAGTGATGGTTATTAAAGGCATGTATTGCATGGAGCACTGTTATACTTAAACAATGAATCTTGGAACACTACATCAAAAACTAATGACATCCTGTATGATAACTAACATGACATAATATAAAATAATAATAAAAAAGAAAAAATAAAATGTCTGGTTATTTAAAGAGAAAATTCAGGGAAAAATCTAAATTTAAAAAAAAAAAAGTTGTGGGCGCCTGGGTGGCTCAGTGGGTTGGGCCGCTGCCTTCGGCTCAGGTCATGATCTCAGGGTCCTGGGATCGAGTCCCGCATCGGGTTCTCTGCTCTGCGGGGAGCCTGCTTCTCTCTCTCTCTCTCTCTCTCTCTCTGCCTGCCTCTCTGTCTACTTGTGATCTCTCTCTGTCAGATAAATGAATAAAATATTAAAAAAAAAAAAAAGTTGTCATATGTTTGCAGGAAGAGATGCAAGATGGTGGAAACGTAGGAGACACTGTTTCAACCAGTCCCCTAAAGTGAGCTAAAAATCTACCAGAACACTCTGAACATCCATGAAATCAGCCTGAGATGTAAGATTATACACTTCTGGACTTCCATGGAATCAGAATACATCAGTGGAGAGGTAACATGGAGTGGTAACCCTCTAACTGATAGCAGAGAATAAACAGAAATGGGAGGGAGCCACCAGAAGCGACCCATTGGAAAGTAATACTCCAATACAAAAGTGCCTGTGATTGGGGACCAGCATTAACTTGGAGACTGGTTAAAAGCACTCAAAAAGGGCAAAAGATCTTAAGGGGAAACTGGTAGAGTCAGGTGGTCAAGGGCACAGGCCTAAGCCCACGGCCTGGATGGTGCTGACAACCACCCATGCCAGAGAGAGCTTGGCGGGGACCCCAGTCCATGGTGCCTGAGACTGTGGCTTTCCACTATTTGGGCTGTGTATACTCCTGCCCCCGCCTGAGAGAGCTCATTGTGAGCACTGGGCTGTGGTCTCTAGACCGAGCCTTCTGTGGCCTGTGTAGCAGCAGGGTCTGAATGCATTCAGCCTGCGCCTGAAAGAAACCAGCATAGTCTCCAGTCAGGTTCCTTTGGCCTTCAGCTTTCCATGACCTGCAACTCCACCAGGTGTGAGTGCAGTTGGCATAGGTGTGGACCCCATACAGCACTCCCAGCAATAGCAACCACCAGGGTTCAGGCACACATGAACCAATATCGCTTGCACTTTTAGTGGCATGGGGGTGCAGAGATGAGCCGGGGCCTTGGGAGGCCACTGAGAGTGGATGGGAGTGTGCAATGTATGTGGGAGATTGAGGTCTTCAGCCAAATTTGCAGAGGGGGTGTCTGTGTGCTCTGGACCACCCAGAGTGGAGCAAACTGAGGCACCTCTCTGAGATGGAGGTCTCGGTGTGGACAGTTTTCTTTCCACTACACTTCTGAAAAGCTGAAAAAGCTATCAAGGAACAAAAACGTCGAGAGAACAAAATCCTGAAGAACTCTGGTTTCCACAGAGCCCAGCCTCTGGATAGGCAGCAGGGTGACTTACCCAAGAAGGACTGACTGAAAAAAAATGCACAGAAGACAAGCTTGTCTTTCCCAGCTGACAAGCTGAAAGAACAAGGGGACAACCACCATAGGGTCCCTATAAAATGGTAAAATCCCAACATGAGGAGAAAAAAATACATTAAGCTCCCAGTACTGCCCCCAAACCTGCATATTTCATAAATACAACTTTTCTTTTACTCTTTTTTCTTTCAAAAAAAATTGTTCTCATGATTCTTATTCTTTTAATTTTTAAAAATTTTTTTCATTTATTTATTTTCAGCATAACAGTATCATTATTTTTTCACCACACCCAGTGCTCCATGCAATCCATGCCCTCTTTAATACCCACCACCTGGTACCCCGACCTCCCACCCCCGCGCCAATTCAAACCCCTCAGATTGTTTTTCAGAGTCCATAGTCTCTCATGATTCACCTCCCCTTCCAATTTCCCCCAAGTCCCTTCTCCTCTCTAACTCCCCATGTCCTCCATGCTTTTTGTTATGCTCCACAAATAAGTGAAACCATACGATAATTGACTCTCTCTGCTTGACTTATTTCACTCAGCATAATTAGCAAGACAGGAAACAACATGTGTTGGAGAGGATGTGGAGAAAGGGGAACCCTCTTACACTGTTGGTGGGAATGCACGTTGGTGCAGCCTCTTTGGAGAACAGTGTGGAGATTCCTCAAGAAATTAAAAATAGAACTTCCCTATGACCCTGCCATTGTACTCCTGGGTATTTATCCCAAAGATACAGATGTAGTGAAAAGAAGGGCCATCTGTACCCTAATGTTTATAGCAGCAATGGCCATGGTCGCCAAACTGTGGAAAGAACCAAGATGCCCTTCAACGGATGAATGGATAAGGAAGATGTGGTCCATATACACTATGGAGTATTATGCCTCCATCAGAAAGGACGAATACCCAACTTTTGTAGCAACATGGATGGGATTGGAAGAGATTAAAATTTTTTTTTATTTCTTTTCAGCATAACAGTATTCATTGTTTTTGCACCATACCCAGTGCTCCATAAAACCTGTGCCCTCTGTAATACCCACTACCTGGTTCCCCCAACCTCCCAACCCCTGCCCCTTCAAAACCCTCAGATTGCTTTTCAGAGTCCATAGTCTCTCATGGTTCACCTCTCCTTCCAATTTCCCTCAACTTCCTTCTCCTCTCCATTTCCCCTTGTCCTCCGTGTTATTAGTTATGCTCCACAAATAAGTGAAACCATATGATAATTGACTCTCTCTGCTTGACTGATTTCACTCAGCATAATCTCTTCCAGTCCCGTTCATGTTGATACAAAAGCTGATTCATGAAATGTATTCATCCTTTCTGATGGAGGCATAATACTCCATAGTGTATATGGACCACATCTTCCTTATCTGTTCATCCGTTGAAGGGCATTTTGGTTCTTTCCAAAGTTTGGCGACCATGGCCAATGCTGCTATGAACATCGGGGTACAGATAGCCTTTCTTCTCACTACATCTGTATCTTTGGGGTAAATACCCAGTAGTGTAATTGCAGAGTCATAGGGAAACTCTATTTTTAATTTCTTAAGGAATCTCCACACTGTTTTCCAAAGTGGCTGCACCAACGTGCATTCCCACCAACAGTGTAAGGTGGTTCCCCTTTCTCCACATCCTCTCCAACACATGCTGTTTCCTCTCTTGTTAATTTTGGCCATTCTAACTGGTGTAAGGTGGTATCTCAATGTGGTTTTGATTTTAATCTCCCTGAAGACTAATGACGTTGAACATTTTTTCATGTGTCTGATAACCATTTGTATGTCTTCATTGGAGAAGTGTCTGTTCAAGTCTTCTTCTCATTTTTTGACATGATTATCTGTTATGTGTGTGTTGAGTTTGTGGAGTTCCTTATAGATCCTTGATATTAGCCTTTTATCTGTGCTGTCATTTGTGAATATCTTCCCCCATTCCCTCGGTTGCCTCTTTGTTTTGTTGACTGTTTCCCTTGCTGTGCAGAAGTTTTTGATTTTGATGAAGTCCCAAAAGTTTATTTTCACTTTTGTTTCCTTTGCCTTTGGAGACATATTTTGAAAGATGTTGTTGTGGCTGATGTCAAAAAGACTACTGCCTGTGTTCTCATCTAGGATTCTGATGGATTCTCACCTCACATCAAGGTCTTTTATCCATTTCAGGTTTTTCTTTGTGTATGGTGTAAGAAAATGGTCGAGTTGCATTCTTCTACACATAGCTGTCCAATATTCCCAGCACCCTTTATTGAAGAAACTGTCTTTTTTTCACTGTATATTTTTCCCTGCTTTGTTGAACTATAGAACACTCATGAAAGAAACTGAAGAAGACACAAAAATATGGAAGAGCATTCCCTACTCGTGGATCAGAAAAATAAACATTGTTAAAATGTCTATACTGCCTAGAGCAATCTATACTTTCAATGTCATTTTGATCAAAATTCCACCAGCATTCTTCAAAGAGCTCTAGAAAACAATCCTAAAATTCGTATGGCAACAGAAGAGACCCCAAATTGCTAAGTAAATATTGAAAAAGAAAAACAAAACCGGGGGCATCACGTTGTCTGATTTCAAGCTTTACTACAAATCTGTGATCACCAAGACAGCATGGTACTGGCATAAAAACAGACACATAGACCAGTGTAACAGAGGAGAGAGCCGAGATATGGACCCTCAAATCTATGGTCAAATAATCTTTGATACAGCATGAAAAAAAATATCCAGTGGGGAAAAAAAAATCCAGTGTATTTTTTATTTTTTTTTACCCTACTTACCATTACAACTAGGCATTTAATATCACATATTCCATAATTACTTTTTTCTTGAACTTTTTCATACATATCCCTGAGTTTCTTTTTCTTTTCTTTTCTTTCTTTATAGATTTAAGCTTCAAGGTAATCTTTTTTCCCTATGCAATACTACCCGATATATAAACCAGTTTTAATTTCTTTTTTTTAATATCCCTGTATCTCTGGATGCTGTGTCCTTTAACAAAGATAAAAAGATTCACCCAGAAAGAACCAAAATAAAATTTCTTGTCTACATTGAGGGTTTATTTTGTAGTTTTATAAAGATTTCATTTATTTATTTGACAGTCAGAGATCACAAGTAGGCAGAGAGGCAGGCAGAGAGAGAGAGAGAAGCAGACTCCCCATCAAGCGGAGAGTTCAATGCAGGGCTCGATCCAGGGACCCTGGGATCATGACTTGAGCTCAAGGCAGAGGCTTTAACCCACTGAGCTACCCAGGTGCCCCAACTTTGAGGGTTTATAACCACCTTCCAAAATTATTCTTCTGTTAGTGCTTCTGTGTATTTGTTTTCATATATTGTACTATATAAATCTTATGCTTGGGGGTTCATTTAGGCTGCATTTTCTTTTTTTTCTTTCTTTCTTTTTCTCTCTTTTTTTTTTTCCTTATTCTTTCTTTTTGCTGGCAGCTTCTGATTACTCTGAAAGTTTCCAGGTGCACCTTGCCTAGATTGTGGTTGATATATTCAGCTATACATCCTTTCAACTACCTCTCACCAAAATGAATAGGAGAGGAACACCCAAGAGAGGAACTATTCATGGACTGTGCCCTCTGCCACAGAACTAATGGATATGTACATAAACAGTATGTAAGGAAGGAAATCAATTAACCTGGCAATGGCTAAGTTGAAGAAGACATTAGTAGCAACATAGAAATTCTAAGAGCAGAAGTGATGGCTGATCTGGCAGTACCAAAAAGTGTTATAAATGAGATCCTCTCTAATGTAAATACTCTGACAACTAGGACAAGCAAGGCAGAGGATCAATTAGTGATCTAGAGGAGAAAAGGATAGAAAAGCAGGAGGAGGCCTGGAAGAAACAGCTTAGAAGCCATGAAAAAAAAATTAAGAAATAAATGATGCCATGAAACGTTACAACATCAGAATTATTGAGATCCCTGAGGGGGGTGAAGAAATAGAGAAGACTAGAGGATATAGTTGAACAAATTCTGGATGAAAATTTCTGCAATCTGGGGAATGGAGCAAGATTCCATGTTCTAGAGGCAGAAAGGACACCTCCCAAAATCAATGAGTCTAAAAAGACATCTATACACTTAATTTTGAAATTCACAAATCATCATTTTAAACAAGAGATCCTAAGGGCAACAAGGGGGAAGAGATTCCTTACATACAGAGGAAGGACCATCTAAATAATGTCAGAACTGTCCACAGAAACCTGGCAAGCCAGAAAGGGCTGACAATACATATTCAGGGCACTAAATGAGAACATGAAGCCAAGAATACATTATTCAGCAAGGTTGACATTGAGAATGGATGGAGAGATAAAGAGCTTCCAAGACAGCCAAGAATTAAAAGAGTATGTGACACCCAAGCCAGAACCACAAGAAATACTTTGTGGGTTCTCTAAAAGGAAAAAGAGCCCAAGAGTGACATAGAAGAGAAATTTACAGAGGCAATACATAGAAACACGGACTTCTCAGTCAACATGATGACAATAAAAACTTATCTTTCAATAATCATTCTCGACATGAATGGCCTAAATGCCCCCATAAAATGGCGCAGGTTGCAGACTGGATAAAATGACAGGACCTGTTTAAATGTCCAAGAGACCCATTTTGAACCTAAGGATACATCCAGACTGAAAGTGAAGGGATGGAGAACCATCTTTCATGCCAACAGGCCTCAAAAGAAAGCTGGGGTACAGATTCTCATATCAGGTAAATTAGATTTTAAGCTAAAGACTTTCATCACAGATACAGAAGGACACTACATCATTCTTAAAGGATCTATCTACCAAGAAGATCTAACAATTGTAAATACACCCCAAATATGGCAGCAGCCAACTACATATGCCACCTGTTAATCAAAATAAAGAGTCATATTGATATAAACACATTAATTGTAGGGCTTCTTAATATGCCACTCTCAGTAATAGACCGATCATCTAAGCAGAAAATTAAGAAGCAAGAGATTTGAATGACACTTTGGACCAGATGTACCTCATAGATATATACAGAACATTTCAGAATATAAAAGAATACTCCTTCTTCTCAAGCACACATGGAACTTTCTCCAGAATAGACCACATACTGGGTCACAAATCAGGGCTCAGTGGATACCAAAACACTGAGATTATTCCATGCATATTCTCAGACCACAATGCTTTGAAACTGGAACTCAACCACAATAAAAAGTTTGGAAGGAATTCAAACACTTGGAAGCTAAAGACCATCCTGCTGAAGAATGCTTGGATCAACCAAGAAATCAAAGAAGAACTTAAGCAATTCATGGAAACCAAATATAATTAAGACTTATTCGTCTAAAACATATGAGATATAGCAAAGGTGGTCCTAAAGGAGAAATACATAGCTATCCAAACTTTATTGGAAAAAAAAAAAGGAAAAATACAGAATACAGCAGCTCTCCTTACACCTTAAGGAAATGGAAAATCAACAAGAAAGTAAGACAAACCCACACAGAAGAAGGGAAATAATCAGGATTACAGGAGAGATAAATGAGTTAGAAACTAGATATACAGTAGAATAAATCAATGAAACTAGAAGCTGGTATTTTGAAGGAATTAATAAGATTGATAAACTACTAGCTGAACTAATCCAAAAAGGAGAGAGGACCCAAATTAATGAAATTATGAATGAAAGGGGAGAGACCACAACCAGCACCAAAGACATAAAAATAATCACCAGAAACTATTATCAACAGCTATATGCTATAAGTTAAACATCCTAGGAGAAATGGATGCATTCCTGGAAACCTATAAACTTCCAAGACTGAAACAGAAAGAAATTGACAACCTGAATAGACCAATATCTAGGAATAAGATTGAAGCAGTGATCAAAACCTCCCAAAAAACAAGAGCCCAGGACCTGACGGATTCCCTCAGGGAATTCAACCAAACAGTCAAAGAAGAAATAATACCTATTCTCCTGGAGCTGTTTCAAAAAATAGAAGCAGAAAAAAAACTTTCACTCTTTCTATGAAGCCATTACCCTGACCCCAAGCTAAGCAAAGACCCCACCAAAGAGGAGAATTTCAGACCAATATCCTTGATCAATATGGATGCCAGTATTATTTTCTTTTAATCTTACATGTAACATTGTATTGTAATACTTTTTTTTGCAGCTTAACATGAAACATTTTTGTAATAAACATATAATATTTTTATCCCCAGGGGTACAGGTCTTTGAATCGCCAGGTTTACACACTTCACAGCATATACCCTCCCTAATGTCCATAATCCCATTCCCCTTCTCCAAACCCCCCTCCCCCCAGCAACCCTCAGTTTGTTTTGTGAGATTAAGAATCACTTATGGTTTGTCTCCCTCCCAATCCCATCTTGTTTCATTTATTCTTCTCGTACCCACTTAAGCCCGCATGTTGCATCACCACTTCCTCATATCAGGGAGATCATATGATAATTGTCTTTCTCCGCTTGACTTATTTCGCTAAGCATGATATGCTCTACTTCCATCCACGTTGTCGCAAATGGCAAGATTTCATTTCTTTTGATGGGATGCCAATATTCTTAACAAGATCCTACTAATAGGATCCAACAGTAAATTAATAAGATTATCCATCATGACCAGGTGGACTTTATCTCAGAGATGCAAGGGTGGTTCAGCATTCGCAAATCAATCAATGTGATAGAGCAAATCAATAAGAGAAGAGAGAAGAATCACATTCTCCTCTCAACTGATGCAGAAAAAGCATTTGACAAATTACGGCATCCTTTCCTGATTAAAACTCTTCAGAATATAGGGACAGAGGGAACATTCCTCAACTTCATCAAATCTATCTATGAATTAGGATGGCAACTACCATCCTCAATGGGAAAAAGCTGACAGCCTTCCTTTGAGATCAGGAACATGACAAGGATGCCCACTCTCACCACTCTTGTTCAACATAGTATTAGAAGACTTAGCAACAGCAATCCGACAACAAAGAGAAATAAAACGTATTCTAATTGGCAATGAAGAATTCAAACTCTCTTGCTTCACAGATGACATGATACTTTATATTGAAAACGCAAAGGACTCCACCCCCAAACTACTAGAACTCATATAACAATTCAGTAATGTAGATGGATACAAAATCAACATACAGAAATCAGTTGCTTTTTTATACACTAACAATGAAAATACAGAGAGGGAAATTGGAGAATCAATCCCACTTATTATAGCACCAATAACGATAAGATATCTTGGAATAAACATAACCAAAGAGGTAAAGGATCTGTACACAAGGAACTATAGAACACTCATGAAAGAAATTGAAGAAGAGAGAAAAAAAATGGAAAAGCTTTCCATGCTCATGGATCAGAAAATAAACATTGTTAAAATGTCTGTACTGCCCAGAGCAATCTACATTGTCAATGCCATCTGTATCCAAATTCCACTGGCAGTTTTCAAACTATGGGAACAAACAATCCTGAAATTTGTATGGAACCAGAAGAGACTCCAAATTGCTAAGGAAATTTTGAAAAAGAAAAACAGATCTGAGGCATCACATTACCTGACTTCAAGCTTTATTAAAAAGCTGTGATCACCAAGACAGCATGGTACTGGCACAAAAACAGACACATAGATCAGTGAAACAGAGTACAGAGCCCAGATATGGACCTGCAACTCTGTGGCGAAATAATCTTTGAAAAAGCAGGAAAAAATATCCAGTGGTAAAGATAGTCCCTTCAATAAGTGGTCCAGGGAAAACTGGACATCTATGTATAGAAGAATGGAAGTTGACCATTCTCTTACTCCAAACACAAAAATAATCTTGAAATGGATAAAAGACCTCAACATGAGGCAGGAATCTATCAAAATCCTGAGGGAGAATATAGACAGTAACCTCTTCGATATCAGCCACAGCAACTTTTCTTTTTTAATTTCTTTTCAGTGTTCCAGAATTCACTGTTTATGCACCACACCCAGTGCTCCACGAAATATGTGCCCTCCATAATACCCACCACCAGGCTCACCCAACGCCCATCCTCCTCCCCTCCAAAACCTTCAGTTTGTTTCTCAGATTACACAGTCTCTCATGGCTCGTCTCCCCCAACAATTTCCCCCAGCTCACTTATCCTCTCCATCTCCCTATGTCCTCCATGTTATTCTTTGTGCTCCACGAGTAAGCAAAACCATATGATAACTGACTGTCTCTGCTTGACTTATTTCATTCAGCATCATCTCTTCCAGGCCTGCCCATGTTGATACAAAAGTTGGAATGTCTATCAAGACATGTCTCCAAAGGCAAAAGTAATAAAAGTGAAAATGAACTTTTAAGACTTCATCAAGATCAACATCTTTCTGCACAGCAAAGGAAAGAGTCGACAAAGCAAAGAGATAGCCTATATAATTGGAGAAGGTATTTCCAAATGACACTACAGACAAAGAGCTGATATCCAAGATCTATAAAGAACTTCTCAAATTCAACACTCGAAAAACAGACAATCATATCAAAAAATGGGCAGAAGATATGAACAGACACTTATCCAATGAAGACATACAAATGGCTATCAGACACATGAAAAAATGTTCGTCCTCACTAGCCCTCAGGGAGATCCAAATCAAAACTACATTGAGATATCACCTTACAGCAGTTAGAATGGTCAAAATTAGCAAGACAGGAAACAACATGTGTTAGAGGGCATGTGGAGAAAGGGGAACCCTCTTCCACTGTGGTGGGAATGCAAGTTGGTGCAGCCTCTTTGGAGAACAGTGTGGAGATTCTTCAAGAAATTAAAAATAGAACTTCCCTATGGCCCTGCTATTGCACTCCTGGGTATTTACCCCAAAGATACAGATGGGGTCAAAAGAAGGGCCATCTGTACCCCAATGTTTATAGCAGCAATGGCCATGGTCGCCAAACTGTGAGAGAACCAAGACGCCCTTCAACGGATGAATGGATAAGGAAGATGTGGTCCATATACACTATGGTATTATGCCTCCATCAGAAAGGATGAATACCCAACTTTTGTAGCAACATGGACAGGACTGGAAGAGATTATGCTGAGTGAAATAAGTCAAGCAGAGAGAGTCAATTATCATATAGTTTCACTTATTTGTGGAGCATAACAAATAGCATGGAGGACAAGGGGAGATGGAGAGGAGAAGGGAGTTGAGGGAAATTGGAAGGGAAGTGAACCATGAAAGACTTTGGACTCTGAAAAACAATCTGAGGGTTTTGAAGGGGCTGGGGGTGGGAGGTCGGGGTACCAGGTGGTGGGTATTACAGAGAACACGGATTTTATGGAGCACTGGGTGTGGTGCAAAAATAATGAATACTGCTATGCTGAAAATAAAAAATAAATTTTAAAAAAGTATATGACAAGAGGAAAAAAAAAGAAATACATATAGATATACATATCTATATGTATATATATGTATATACATATAGATATGTATATCTATATGTATATACAAACAAAGGAAGAACCTCGTCAAAAATAACCCCAGGTATAAGATTTATATACTATCAGGAAAAACACAAAAACACAAACACTGGTGGCAGAAAAAGATGGGAGAGTGATTATAAATTCTCAGTGTGGATGTGGAATTTTTTTTTTATTCTTCCTGGATGTATCTTGATATCTTTGTTAAAGGACTCAACTTTCCTAAGATAAAGGGGAATTAGAAATTGGTTTACCTATAGAGGTAGCATTGTTTGGGGAAAGGGGATTACCTTGAAGTTTAACTGTATATGAATATTAGAAAATAAAAATAAAAAGGAATAAACTAGACTAAACTAAACTAAAATTTAGGGAAAAAATTAAAAAAATAGAAATGCAAAAGAAAAACACAGGTGTATGTATCAAAACGTTCAGGTTAGAAGTTTATTATGGAATTTGATGTACTGGACAGCTCACTGTGATGGTAAATAGGTTAAAAAAGTATCTCTATAAAAGAAAAAACTGAACCAGAATAGTGGGAACAAGTTAAAAATGAAAGTTTTCCTATGAAGTAGTGTGGTGGTTGTTCTCTTGTAGTCCTTTTTTTTTTTTTTTTTTTTCCTTTCCTGGTTGGTTTTCTGAGGGTGGGGCCTGCCATATGGGTTTTCAGTCAATGATGTTCCCTGAATTAAGTCCTCCCACCCCCCTCAAGGGAGTGGGCTCTGAGGAAACCAGGTTTTTTTCAGGCTTTTGTTCTCTGGAGGTTTTTATGTTTGTTCACTTTTTTTTTTACCCTCTCTCGCCTTGACCACTTTTGATGGTTTTCGTCAGTTTAGAGGATAGCAAATTGCACCCTGAGCCTCCTCTCAGAGAGAAGCCTCAGTCCGGTCCCCTGTGGGTGTTGCAGAGTCCATATTGGCATATAGTCCAAGGCAGAGTCCTTGGCCACTGGCAGAGCAGGTTCTGAGTCGCGGTCCCTGGGGACGCAGGATCTTCTGCTTGTACCCAAACTCACAGCAGCGGCGGCTGTCTGGGCAGCTCCAGACCACCAGAGAGGTTCCAAGCAGTGATCACACACTGAGATTTTCCTGCTGGCCTGAGCTGGGAGTGCCTGGTCTTTCTGGGTCTAAGAGTGCCGGGCTTGTGCGCACCTCTCTCAGGGGAGGCTGTGGGTCAGGCACAGGTCTCAGGCTCTGAGAGCAGGGCGTGGGTAGGAGAGCACCAGGCTGGGCCTTCACACACCTCTCTCAGTGAAGGGTGAGGGGCGCATGCGTCTCAGGCTCTGTAGAGCGGCTTGGCATTCTGCCACTAGCGAGGCTCGAGGCTCGTAGCCCCTCATGGGAGTTGGACCCCATGTGTTCTCGGGCATGCTGGCAGCCCAGGGACCAAGACCTGGTTTCTCCACCGCATTCTCTCTGGCTCAGAGCCAGGGGAGGCTGTCCTGGGTCTGGTGACTTAAGCCCCTGTCCCTGGCGGCCCCGATTCCCACAATCCCCCCCTCCCCTGAAATATTTTGCTCTTTCTGAGTGCTTTAAACCAGTCTCCAAGTTAATGCTCGTCCCCAGATGCAGGGCACTCTTGTATTAGGGGTATTACTTTCCAAACGGTCACCTCTGGTGGCCCCCTCCCCCTTTTATTTATCTTCCGATACCAGTCCAATGTTCCCACTCCGCTTTACCTGCCCACTGGCGTCTTCTGCCCCTGTAGAGATCCAGACGTGTATAATTCTGATCTCAGGCTTATTTCATAGGTGATCAGAGTTCTTTGGTAGGTAATTAGCTCACTTTAGGATACAGGTTGAAACGGTGACTTCTCCTACTTCCCCGCCATCTTGTCTCCTCCCCCTTTTTATTTTTTATATAATTTTTTAACCTACTTACCCTCACAATAAGATATTCCCTACATCAAATTTCATAATAACCTTTTAATCTGAACTTTTTTGATACATATTCCTGTGTTTTTCTTTTGCTTTTCTACTTTGTTCTTATTTTATTTTTTAATATTCATACAGAGATAAGCTTCAAGGTAATCCCCTTTCCCAATCAATGCTACCCCTATATATAAACCAGTTTTAATGTCACTTTATCTCAGGAAAGTTGAGTCCTTTAACAAAGATATCAAGATACTTCCAGAAAGAATCAAAACAAACTTTCTCACCCACGTGGAAAATTTATAAACACCTTCCCATGTTTTTCTTCTCTCAGTGTTTCTGTGTATTTGTTTTTGTTCCAGTAGTATATAAATTTTACAATGGTGTTCATTTTGGCTGGGTTATTTTTATTTATTTATTTATTATCATCTGTTGGTGTTTTTGTTTTGTCTGTTTTTGTTTGTGTACTTAATAAATCTTACCTTTGGGGTCCATTTGGGCTGGGACTTCTCTTTTGTTTCTTTATTTTTTTATTTTTTTTCCCTATCTCTCTCTCTTTTTCTTTTTCCTTTATTTTGGTAGGGACTCTCAATTGCTCAGAAGAGTTCCAAAGTACACCTTGCCTGCAACATGGTTGATACATTCACCTACACATCCGTACAGCCATCTCTCGCCAAAATGACTAAGAGGAGGAATGCCCAGCAGAGGAAAATAGACAGGGCCCTCTCCATCAGAGCTATTGGATATGGACACAGACAGTATGTTGGAAAGGGAATTCAGGAAAACAATTATCCAGGCAATAACCAGGTTGGAGAAAGCCTTTAATGACAAAATGGAATTGATTAGGACAGAAGTGAAAGCCACCAGGGATGATGTCAAAAATACTCTCAATGAGTTCCAATCTAATAGAAATTCTCAAAAAGCTAGGGCAAATGAGGCAAAGGTAGAATTAGTGATCTGGAGGAAAAACTGAAAGAGAAAAAGGAGGAATCCTGGAACAAACAGCTCAGAAGCCACAGAAACAGAATTAGGGAAATAAATGATGCCATGAAACATTCCAACATCAGAATTATTGAAATTCCTGAGGGTGAGGAGAAAGAAAGCAGACTAGAAGATATAGTTGAACAAATTCTCCATGAAAATTTTCCCAATCTCACGAATGGAACCAGTGTCCCTGTCCTGGAAGCAGAAAGGTCTCCTCCAAGATCATAGAATCTAAAAAGTCCTTGAGACCCCTGATTGTGAAAATGATGAATCATAATTTTAGATGAAAACTCTTAAAAGCAGCTAGGGGGAAGAGATTCCTTACATACAGCGGAAGTCCCATCAGAATAACATCAGACCTGTCCACAGAAAACTGGCAAGCCAGAAAGGGCTGGCAAGATGTATTCAGGGCACTAAATGAGAAGAAATACAGCTAAGAACACTTTATCCAGCAAAACTAACATTCAAAATGGATGGAGAGATAAAGAGTTTTCAAGAACTACAAGGTTCTTGGAAGTATGTGAAAACCAAATCAGCACTACAAGAAATATTAAGGGGGGTTCTATAAAGAAGAAGGAACCCAAAAGTGTCATTGAACAGAAATTTACAGAGAAAATCTATAGAAACAAGGACTTCACAGCCAACACAAAGTCAAAAAAAGCATATGTCTCAATAATCACTCTCAATGTGAACGGCCTAAATGATCCCATAAAAATGGCACAGGGTTGGATATTGGATAAAAGAATAGGACTCGTCCATATGTTGTCTACAAGAGACCAATTTTGAACCTAAGGATACAACCAGACTGAAAGTGAAGGGATGGATAAGCATCTTTCATGTCAATAAAAATCAAAAGAAAGCTGGAGAACCAATTTTTATATCAGATAAATTAGATTTTGAACTAAAATTGTAGTCAGAGATACAGAAGGACACCACATCATTCTTAAAGGGTCTATCCAGTAAGAATAACTAACAGTTGTAAATATTTATGCCCCCAATATGGGAGCAGTTAACTACATCAGACAACAGTTAATCAAGATAAAGAGTCATATTGATATGAATACATTGATAGTAGGATATCTTAACACACAGATTATCCAAGCAGAAAAACAACAAAGAAACAAGAGCATTGTAACTCACATTGGACCAGATGGACCTCATAGATAGATACAGAACATTCCACCCTAAAACAGCAAAATACTCATTATTCTCAAGTTCACATGGAACTTTCTCCAGAATAGACCACATACTGGTTCACAAATCAAGGCTCAGCTGACACCAAAAGACTGAGATTATTCCCTGCTTATTGTAAGATCACAATGCTTTGAAACTGGAACTCAACCACAAGAAAAAGTTTGGAAGAAATTCAAAGGCCTGGAAACTAAAGACCACCTTACTTAAGAATGTTTGAATCAACCAGGAAAACAAAGAAGAACTTAAAGAATTCATGGAAACCAATGAGAATGAAGATACTTCAGTCTAAAACCTATGGGATACAGCAAAGGCAGTCCTAAGGGGGAAATACAGACCCATCCAAGCCTCCGTCAAAAAAAATATAAATGTCGAGAATGCACCAACAATCTTTGCACCTTAAAGAACTGGAGAATCAACAGCAAATTAAGCCAACCCCACATACAAGAAGGGAAATAATCAAAATTCGAGCAGAGAACAATGAGACAGAAACTAAGGGTACAATAGAACACATCAACAAAACTAGAAGTTGGTTTTTGAATGAATCAATAAGATCAAAAAACTGCTGGCCACACTAATCCAAAAGAAAAGAGAGGACTCAAATTAATAAAATTATGAATGAAAAGGGAGAAATCATGATTAACACCAAGGAAATAGAAAAACAAGCATAAGAAATTATTATCAACAGTTATATGCCAATAAGTTAAGCAACCTAGATGCATAGGATGCATTCCTGGAAAACTATAAACTTCCAAAAGTAAACTAGGAAGAAATTGAGAACCTGAATAGACAAATATCCTTTAATGAGATTGAAGCAGTGTTCAAAAACCTCCCAAAAAACAAGAGCCCAGGACCTGATGGATTCCCTGGGAATTCTACCAAATTTTCAAAGAAGAAATGATACCTATTCTCCTGAAGCTGTTTCAAAAAATTGAAGCAGAAGGAAAATTTCTAGACTCTTTATTTTAAATTTATTTTTATTTTTATATTTTTTTAATATAATTTTTTATTATTTATAAACATATATTTTTATCCCCAGGGGTACAGGTCTGTGAATCACCAGGTTTACATACTTCACAGCACTCACCAAAGCACATAACCTCCCCAATGTCCATAATCTCACCCCCTTCTCCCAAAACCCCTCCCCCCAGCAACCCTCAGTTTGTTTTGTGAGATCAAGAGTCACTTATGGTTTGTCTCCCTCCCAATCCCATCTTGTTTCATTTATTATTCTCCTACCCACTTAAGCCCCCATGTTGCATCACCACTTCCTCATATCAGGAAGATCATATGATAGTTGTCTTTCTCTGCTTGACTTATTTCGCTAAGCATGATACGCTCTAGTTCCATCCATGTTGTCGCAAATGGCAAGATTTCATTTCTTTTGATGGCTGCATAGTATTCCATTGTGTATATATACCACATCTTCTTGATCCATTCATCTGTTGATGGACATCTAGGTTCTTTCCATAGTTTGGCTATTGTGGACATGGCTGCTATAAACATTCGAGTACACGTGCCCCTTTGGATCACTACGTTTGTATCTTTAGGGTAAATACCCAATAGTGCAATTGCTGGGTCATAGGGCAGTTCTATTTTCAACATTTTGAGGAACCTCCATGCTGTTTTCCAGAGTGGCTGCACCAGCTTGCATTCCCACCAACAGTGTAGGAGGCTTCCCCTTTCTCCACATCCTCGCCAGCATCTGTCATTTCCTGACTTGTTGATTTTAGCCATTCTGACTGGTGTGAGGTGATATCTCATTGTGGTTTTGATTTGTATTTCCCTGATGCTGAGTGATATGGAGCACTTTTTCATATGTCTTTTGGCCATCTGGATGTCTTTGCAGAAATGTCTGTTCATGTCCTCTGCCCATTTCTTGATTGGATTATTTGTTCTTTGGGTGTTGAGTTTGCTAAGTTCTTTATAGATTCTGGACACTAGTCCTTTATCTGATATGTCGTTTGCAAATATCTTCTCCCATTCTGTCAGTTGTCTTTTGATTTTGTTAACTGTTTCCTTTGCTGTGCAAAAGCTTTTCATCTTGATGAAATCCCAATAGTTCATTTTTTCCCTTGCTTCCCTTGCCTTTGGTGATGTTCCTAGGAAGATGTTGCTGCGGCTGAGGTCGAAGAGGTTGCTGCCTGTGTTCTCCTCAAGGATTTTGATGGATTCCTTTTGCACATTGAGGTCCTTCATCCATTTTGAGTCTATTTTTGTGTGTGGTGTAAGGAAATGGTCCAATTTCATTTTTCTGCATGTGGCTGTCCAATTTTCCCAGCACCATTTATTGAAGAGGCTGTCTTTTTTCCATTGGACATTCTTTCCTGCTTTGTCAAAGATTAGTTGACCATAGAGTTGAGGGTCTATTTCTGGGCTCTCTATTCTGTTCCATTGATCTATGGGTCTGTTTTTGTGCCAGTACCTTGCTGTCTTGATGATGACAGCTTTGTAATAGAGCTTGAAGTCTGGAATTGTGATGCCACCAACGTTGGCTTTATTTTTCAATATCCCTTTGGCTATTCGAGGTCTTTTCTGGTTCCATATAAATTTTAGAATTATTTGTTCCATTTCTTTGAAAAAGATGGATGGTACTTTGATAGGAATTGCATTAAATGTGTAGATTGCTTTAGGTAGCATAGACATTTTCACAATATTTATTCTTCCAATCCAGGAGCATGGAACATTTTTCCATTTCTTTGTGTCTTCCTCAATTTCTTTCATGAGTACTTTATAGTTTTCTGAGTACAGATACTGTGTTTCTTTGGTTAGTTTTATTCCTAGGTATCTTATGGTTTTGGGTGCAATTGTAAATGGGATTGACTCCTTAATTTCCGTTTCTTCTGTCTTGCTGTTGGTGTAGAGAAATGCAACTGATTTCTGTGCATTGATTTTATATCCTGACACTTTACTGAATTCCTGTATAATTTCTAGCAGTTTTGGAGTGGAGTCTTTTGGGTTTTCCACATATAGTATCATATCATCTGCAAAGAGTGATAATTTGACTTCTTCTTTACCAATTTGGATGCCTTTAATTTCCTTTTGTTGTCTGATTGCTGAGGCTAGGACCTCTAGTACTATGTTGAATAGCAGTGGTGATAATGGACATCCCTGCCGTGTTCCTGACCTTAGTGGAAAAGCTTTCTGTTTTTCTCCATTGAGAATGATATTTGCGGTGGGTTTTTCATAGATGGCTTTGATGATATTGAGGTATGTGCCCTCTATCCCTTCTAGACTCTTTTTATGAAGCCAGCATTACCCTGATCCCCAAACCAGGCACAGACCCTACCAAAGAGGAGAATTTCAGACCAATATCCTTGAAGAATATGGATGCCAAGATTCTCAACAAGATCCTAGCTAATAACATTATCCACAATGTGAAGAAGTCAAACTCTCTCTCTCCTCGCAGATGACATGATTCTTTATATGGAAAACCCAAAAGACTTCACCCCCAAACTACTAGAACTCATACAGCAATTCAGCAACAGGCAGCATACAAAGTCAATGTACAGAAATCAGTGCTTTCTTATACACTAACAATGAAAATACAGAAAGGGAAATTAGAGAATCGATTCCATTTACTATAGCACCAAGAACCATAAGATACCTGGGAATAAACCTAAGCAAAGAGATAAAGGAACTGTACCCGAGGAACTACAGAACACTCATGAAAGAAATTGAAGAAGACACAAAAGATGGAAGACCATGCTCTTGGATTGGAAGAATAAACATTGTTAAAATGTCTATACTGCCTGGAGCAATCTATACTTTTAATGCCATTCCGATCAAAATTCCACCGGTATTCTTCAAAGAGCTGGAGCAAATAATCCTAAAATTTGCATGGAATCATGAGAGACTCCGAATCGCTAAGGAAATGTTGAAAAACAAAAATAAAACTGGGGGCATCATGCTACCTGATTTCAGGCTTTACTACAAAGCTGTGATCACCAAGACAGCATAAAACATAAAAACAGACACATAGACCAGTGGAACAGAGTACATAGCCCAGATATGGACCTTCAACTCTATGGTCAAATAATCTTCGACAAAGCAGGAAAAAATATACAGTCGAAAAAAGACAGTCTCTTCAAAAAATGGTGCTGGGAAAACTGGACAGCTATATGTAGAAGAATGAAACTTAACCATTCTCTTACATCATACACAAAGATAAACTCAGGTAAAAATGGATATAAATATAAATGGATATATAAATGGATAAAAGACGTCAACGTGAGACAGAAATCCATCAGAATCCTAGAGGAGAACATAGGCAGTAACCTCTTAGATATCAGCCACAGCAACTTCTTTCAAGATATGTCTCCAAAGGCAAAGAAAACAAAAGCGAAAATAAACTTTTGGGACTTCATCAAAATCAAAAGCTTCTGCACAGTAAGGGAAACAGTCAAGAAAACAAAGAGGCAACCCACGGAATGGGAGAAGATATTTGCAAATGATATTTGCACAGAAGATATGTGCAAATGACACACACAAAACAGACAATCATATCAAAAAATGGGCAGAAGATATGAACAGACACTTCTCCAATGAAGACATACAAATGGCTATCAGACACATGAAAAAATGTTCATCATCACTAGCCCTCAGAGAGACTCAAATTAAAACCACAATGAGGTATCGCCTTACACCAGTTAGAATGACCAAAATTAGCAAGACAGGAAACAACATGTGTTGGAGAGAATGTGGAAAAAGGGTAACCCTCTTCCACTGTGGTGGGAATGCAAGTTGGTGCAGCCTTTTTGGGGAACAGTGTGGAGATTCCTCAAGAAATTAAAAATAGAACTTCCCTAAGATGCTGCGATTGCACTACTGGCTATTTACTTCAAAGATACAGATGTAGTTAAAAGAAGGGCCATCTGTACCCCAATGTTTATATTGCAGCAATGGCCACGGTCGCCAAACTGTGGAAAGAACCAAGATGCCCTTCAACGGATGAATGGATAAGGAAGATGTGGTCCATATACACTATGGTATTATGCCTCCATCAGAAAGGATGAATACCCAACTTTTGTAGCAACATGGACAGGACTGGAAGAGATTATGCTGAGTGAAATAAGTCAAGCAGAGAGAGTCAATTTTCATATGGTTTCACTTATTTGTGGAGCATAACAAATAGCATGGAGGACAAGAGGGGATGGAGAGGAGAAGGGAGTTGAGGGAAATTGGAAGGGAAGTGAACCATGAGAGACTATGGACTCTGAAAAACAATCTGAGGGTTTTTAAGGGGCGGGGGGTGGGAGGTCGGGGTACCAGGTGGTGGGTATTATAGAGGGCACAGATTGCATGGGGCACTGGGTGTGGTGCAAAAATAATGAATACTGTTATGCTGAAAATTAAAAATAAATTAAATTAAATTTAAAAAAAAACAATGAATACTGGTATGCTGAAAATAAATTAAAAAAAAAAAAGAAGAAGAAGAAGATTATCCACCATGACCAAGTGGGATTTATCCATTGGTGCAAGGGTGGTTCAACATTCGGAAATCAGTTAATGTGATAGAAAAAATTAATAAGAGAAGAGAGAAGAGCCACACAGTCCTCTCCATTGATGCAGAAAAAGCATTTGACAAAATCCAGCATCCATTCTTGGTTAAAATACTTCAAAGTATAGGGATAGAGGGAACCTTCCTCATCTTCATCAAATCTATCTATGAAAAAACCACAGTGAATATCATCCTCAATGAGAAAAACTGACAGCCTTCCCTTTGAGATCAGGAACACGACAAGGATGCCACTCTCACTACTCTTGTTCATCATAGTATTTGAAGTCCTGGTAATAGCAATCAGACAACAAAGAGAAATAAAAGGTATCCAAATTGGCAATGAAGAAGTCAAACTCTCTCTTCACAGAGGATATGATTCTTTATATGGAAAGCCCAAAAGTCTCCACCCCCAAATTATTAGAACTCATAGATCAATTCAGTAATGTGGCAGGATACAAAATCAATGCACAAAAATCAGGTGCTTTCTTATACACTAACAATGAAAACACAAAAAAGTAAATTAGAGAATTGATTTCATATACTATAGCACCAAGAACCATAAGATACCTGGGAATAAACCAAACCAACAAGGTAAAGGAACTGTACTTGAGGAGCTACAGAACACTCATGAAGGAAATTGAAGAAGACACAAAAAGATGGAAGACCATTCCATGCTCATGGATCGGAAATATAAACATTGTTAAAATGACTACACCGCCTAGAGCAATCTATACTTTCAATGTCATTCTGATCAAAATTTCACGAGTATTTTTCAAAGAGCTGGAGCAAACAATACTAAAATTTGTATGGAATCAGAAGAAATCCTAAATTGCTAGGGAAATTTTGAAAAAGAAAAACAAAACTGGGGGCATCACGTTGTCTGATTTCAAGCTTTACTACAAAGCTGTGATCACCAAGACAGCATGGTACTGGCATAAAAACAGACACGTAGACCAGTGGTACAGAGTAGATAGCCCAGATATGGACCCTCAGCTCTATGGTCAAATAATCTTCAACAATGCAGGAAAAAATATCCAGTGGGGAAAAGACAGTCTCTTTAATAAATGGTTCTCTTATACCATACACAAAGATAAAATGGATAAAAACCTCAACAGGAATTCATCTGAATCCTTGAGGCAGGAATCCATCAAAATTGTATTGGAGAACATATGCAGTAACCTCTTCGGCATTCCCCACAGCAAATTCTTTCAAGATATGTCTCCAAAGGCAAAGGAAACAAAAGCGAAAACAAACTTTTGGGACTTCATCAGGATCAATAGCTTCTGTGCAGCAAAGGAAACAGTCAACAAAACAAAGAGGTAACCCATGGAATGGGAGATGATATTCACAAATGACAATAAAGACAAAGCACTGATATCCAAGATTTATAAAGAACTCCTCAAACTCAACACCCAAAAAAAACCAGATAATCATGTCAAAAAAATGGGCAGAATACACGAACAGACAGTTCTCCTATGAAGACATACAAATGACTAACAGAAACGTGAGAAAATGTTCATCACCACTAGACACCAGGGAAATTCAAATCAAAACCACAGGAAGATACCACCTTACACCAGTTAGAATGACCAAAATCAACAGGACAGGAAACAACAAGTGTTGGAGAGGATGTGGTGAAAGAGGAACCCTCTTACACTGTTGGTGGGAAAGCAAGTTAGTGCAGCCACTTTGGAAAACAGTGTGGAGATTTCTTAATAAATTAAAAATAGAGCTTCCCTATGACCCTGAAATTGCACTACTGCAAAGATACAGATGTGGTGAAAAGAAGGGTCATCTGTACCCCAATGTTCATAGCACCAATGGTCACAGTTGGCAAACTGTGGAAAGAACCAAGATGCCCTTAAATGGACAAATGGAAAGAATATATGGTCCATATATACTATAGGGTATTATGCCTCCATCAGAAAAGAGGAATACCCAACTTTTGTATCAAAATGGACAGGACTGGAAGAGATTTGTTGAGTAAAAGAAGGCAAGCAGAGATAGTTAATTATATTTGGTTTTGCTTACTTGTGTAACGTAAGCAATAACATGGAAGACATAGGGAGATGGAGAGGAGAAGTGAATTGGGGAAATTGGAGAGGGAGATGAACCATGAGAGACTGTGGACTCTGAGAAACAAATGGAGGGTGGGTTTTTTTTTTTTTTTTTTTTGAGGAGAGGGGTTGGGAAGTTGGGTAAGCCTGGTGGTTGTTATTATGGACGGCACGTATTGTGTGGAGCACTGGGTGTGGTGCATAAACCATGAATTCTGGAACACTGAAAATAATTTTTTTTAAAAATAAATAAAAATTTAAAAAGAAATAGAAATGGAAGGCAAACTTCTAAACTCATTCTATGAGGCCAGTATTACCTTGATCCCAAAAAAGACAACAGCCCCACCAAAAAGGAGAATTACAGACCAATATCCCTGATAAATATGGATGCAAAAAGTCTCACCAAGATACTAACCAATAGGATCAAACAGTACATTAAAAAAATTATTCACCTGACCAAGTGGGATATTTTTCTCCTGGGCCACCGTGGTGACTCAACATCCACAAATTAATCAATACGATACACGATATTAATGAAAGAAAGGACAAGAAGTACCATATTATTCTATTAAGAGATGAGGAAAGATAATCTGACAAACACAATATCTTGCCTTGATAAAAAAAAAATCTGTAGTATAGGGATAAAAGGAACATACCTCAATATTATAAAAGCCATATATAAAAACTCTCAGTGGATATGCAGTGGATATGCTAAACAGGGAAAATCTGATAACTTTTCCTCTAATATCAGGGATATCCACTCACCACTGTTGTTCAACATGGTACGAGAAGTATTAGCCTCACCAATCAGACAACAAAAAGAAATAAAAGGCATTCAAATTGGCAGAGAAGCTAAATGCTCATTCTTCACAAATGATGTGATACTCTATATAGAAAACCCAAAAGACAGCAGCAAAAATTTCTAGAACTGATAGAAGAATTCAGCAAAGTGTCAGGATATAAAATCAATGTCCAGAAGTCAGTTGCATTTCTACACACTAACAATGAGGCAGACGAAAGAGAAATCAAGGAATTGATCCCACTTACAATTGCACCAAAAAACAGAAGATTCCTAGAAATAAACCTAATCAAAGAGGTAAAGGGTCTGTACTCTGAAAACTAAAGAACACTTATGAAGGAAATTGAGAAAGACACAAAGAACTGGAAAAACATTCCATACTCATGGGATTAGAAGAACAAATATTGTTAAAAGCAATCTACACATTCAATGCAATTCATATCAAAATACCATCAGCATTTTCCATAGAGCTGAAACAAACAATCTTAAAATTTGAATAGAACCAGAAAAGACACTGAATAACCAAAAGAATGTTGAAAAAGAAAAGCAAACTGGAGGCCTCACATTTCTGGATTTCAAGCTGTGTTGCAAAGCTTCAAGCATCAAGACACATAGTACTGGCACAAAAACAGACACACAGATCAGTAGAAGAGAATAGAGAGCCTAGAAATGGACCCTCAGCACTATGGTCAACTAATTTTTGACAAAGCAGGAAAGTCAATGGAACAAAGACAGTCTCTTCAAAAACTGGTGTTGGGAAAATTGGACAGCTCATGCAGAACAATAAAACTGGACCATTTTCTTACACCATACATAAAAATAAACTCAAAATGGATGAATGACCTAAATGTGAGATAGGAAATCATCAATATCCTAGAGGAGAACACAAGTAACAATCTCTTTGACCCTGGCCACAGAAATTTCTGATAGACACCTCTCCTGAGGCAAGGGTAACAAAATCAAAAATGAACTATTGGGACTTCATCAAGATAAAAAGCTGTAGCATGACAAAGGAAACAGTCACCAAGACTAAAAGGCAACTTATGGAATGGGAGAAGACATTTACAAATGATTTAAAAGATAAAGGGCTAGTATCCAAGATTTATAAAGAACTTATCAAATTCAACACCCCAAACCCAAAAAAATCCAGTCAAGGAATGGGCAGAAGATATGAACAGACATTTCCCCAAAGAAGATATACAAATGGCCAACAGACACAGGAAAAAATGCTCACCATCACTGGGCATCAGAGAAATCTAAATCAAACCTACAGTTGGATCCCACATCACACTGGTCAGGATGGCTAAAATTAACAACTCAGGAAACAACAGATATTGGTGAGGATGGAGAGAAACCCTCTTACACTGTAGGTGGGAATAAACACTGGAGCAGTCGCTCTTGAAAACAGTTTCCTTGGGGCACTGGGTGGGTCAGTGGGTTAAGCCTTCAGCTCAGGTAATGATCTCAGGGTCCCAGGATCCAGTCCCACATCAGGCTCTCTGCTCAGTGGGGAGCCTGTTTCTCTTCTCTCTGTGCCTGTCTCTCTGCCTACTTGTGAGCTAGCTCTTTCTTTCTCTATAAATAAATAAATAAATAAATAAATAAATAAATAAATAAATAAAATCTTTAAAAAAAGAAAACAGTTTCCTAAAATTAAAGAGACCCAGCAATTACACTGCCAAGTGTTTATCCAAAAGATAAAATCATACTGATTTGAAAGTGCCATGTACCCCAAAGTTTGTAGCAGTCATGTCCACAATAACCAAAATATAGAAAGAACTCAGATGTCTGTTGACAGGTAAATGGATAAAGAAGAAGTTGTATATATATTTGATGGAATATTACCCAGTCATCAAAAAGAATAAAATCTTGCCATTTTCAATGACATGGCTGGAACAAGAGGGTATCGTGCTAAGTGAAATAAGCCAGTCAGAGAAAGACAAATATCATATGATTTCAATCATATGTGGAATTTAAGAAACAAAACAAATGAACATAGAGGAAGGACAGGAAAAATAAAAGAAGGCAAAATCAGAGAAGGAAAAAACTATAAGAGATCTAAGAACTCTAAGAAACAAACTAAAGGTAACTGGAGATGAAGTGGGTGGGGGAATGGGGTAATCGGCCATTGGGTATTAAGGAGGACACTTGATGTAATGAGCACTAGGTGTATATGAAATTGATGAATCACGAAACTCTACCTCTGAAACTAATAATACACTATTTATTAATTGATTTTAACTAAAAAGATGTAGTATACACACACAGAGAGACAAACACAGTAGAATATTATTTAGCCATAAAAAAGCACTCAGTAATGTATACAATGTATACAATAAAAAAGCAATGTATACCATAAAAAAGCACTCAGTAATGTATACAATTTTATCACTATATTGTACACACAAAACATTAGTAACTACACTACAAGTAAACTATATTGGAATTAAAATTTAAAAGCTCAATTAAAAATAATTGTAGAAAGATACTAAATCAAGAAAGACCAGGCTGGGTAAGTAATTTTCTTAGAAATAAAGAAAAAAGAAGGAAAACTAACCAAGTAAATAAATAATTAAATAACCTAAAATTTGAAACTGGATTTTTCAAGGAGGTGAGGAAGCAGGAAGCAAAACACTTCTGTTTTTTATTATTTTTTTATTTAATTTATTTTTTTTAATTTCTTTTCAGTGTTCCAGAATTCATTGTTTATGTACCACACCCAGTGTTTCATGCAATACGTACCCTCCATAATACCCACCATCATGCTCACCCAACCTCCCACCCCCCAGCCCCTCTAAACCCTCAAATTGTTTTTCAGAGTCCATAGTCTCTCATGGTTTGTCTCACCCTTCAATTTCCCCAACTCCCTTCTCATCTCCATCTCCCCAAGTCCTCCATGTTATTCCTTATGCTCCACAGATAAGTGAAACCATATGATAATTGACTCTCTCTGCTTGACTTATTTCACTCAGCATAATCTTTTCCAGTCCTGTCCATATTGCTACAGAAGTTGGGCATTCATCCTTTCTGATGGTGGCATAATACTCTATAGTGTATATGGACCACATCTTCCTTAGCCATTCATCCATTGAAGGGCATCTTGGTTCTTTCCACAGTTTTCCTACTGTGGCCATTGTTGCTATGAACACTGGAGTACATATGGCCCTTCTTTTCACTAAATCTGTACCTTCAGGGAAAATACCAAGGAGTGCAATTGCAGGATCATAGGCAAGATCTACTTTTAATTTCTTAAGGAACCTCCAAACTATTTTCCAAAGGGGCTGAACCAACTTGCATTCCCACCAACAGTGTAAGAGGGTTCCCCTTTCTCCACACACACACATTGTTTACTGTCTTGTTAATTTTGGTCATTCTAACTGGTGTAAGGTGGTATCTCAATGTGGTTTTGATTTGAGTCTCCCTGATAGCTAGTGATGATCATTTTTTCCATGTGTCTGTTAGTAATTTGTATGTCTTCATTGGAGAAGTGTCTTTCCATGTCTTCTGCCCATTTTTTTACATGATTATCTGTTTTGTGTGTGTTGAGTTTAAGGAGTTCTTTATAGATCGTGGATATCAGCCCTTTGTCTGTATTGTCATTTGCAAATATCTTCTCCCATTCCATGGGTTACCTCTTTGTTTTGTTGACTGTTTCCTTTGCTGTGCAAAAGATTTTAATCTTGATGAGGTCCCCAAAATTCATTTTCACTTGTTTCCTTTGGTTTTGAGGACATATCTTGGAAGAAGTTTCTGTGGCCGATGTTGAAGAGGTTACTGCCTATGTTCTCCTATAGGATTCTAAAGGATTCCTGCCTCACATTGAAGTCTTTTATCCATTTTGAGTTTATCTTTGTGTATGGTATAAGAGAATTGCCAAGTTTCATTCTTCTACACATAGCTGTCTAATTTTCTCAGCACATTGAAGAGACTGTATTATTTCCACTGGATATATTTTTCTGCATTGTTGAAGATTATTTGACCATAGAGCTGAGGGTCCATATCTGGGCTATCTACTCTGTTCCACTGGTCTATGTGTCTGTTTTTATACCAGTACCATACTGTCTTGGTGATTACAGCTTTATAGTAAAGCTTGAAATCAGGCAACATGATGTCCCTTGTTTTGTTTTTCTTTTTCAACATCTCCTTAGCAATTCGGGATCTCTTCTGATTCCATACAAATTTTAGGATTATTTGCTCCAGCTCTTTGAAGAATGCCGGTGGAATTTTGATCAGAATGGCATTGAAAGTATAGATTGCTCTAGGCAGTAAAGACATTTTAACAATGTTTATATTTCCGATCCATGAGCATGGAATGGTCCTCCATCTTTTTGTGTCTTCTTCAATTTCCTTCATGAGTGTTCTCTAGTTCCTTGAGTATAGATCCTTTACCTTTTTGGTTAGGTTTATTCCCAGGTATCTTATGGTTCTTGGTGCTATAGTAAATGGAATCAATTCTCTAATTTCCCTTTCTGCATTTTCATTGTTAGTGAATAAGAAACCAAATGATTTTTGTACATTGATTTTGTATCCTGCCACATTATTGAATTGCTGTATGAATTCTAATAGTTTGGGGGTGGGGACTTTTGGGTTTTCCATATGAAGTATCATGTCATCTGCAAAGCAAGAGAGTTTGACTTCTTCATTGCCAATTTTAATACCTTTTATTTCTCTTTGTTGTCTGATTTCTAGGACCTCTAATACTATCTTGAACAAGAGTGATGAGAGTGGGCATCCTTGTGTTCCTGATCTCAATGGGAAGGCTGTCAGCTTTTTCCCGTTGAGGATGATATTTGCAGTGTTTTTTTCATAGATAGATTTGATGAAGTTGAGGAATGTTCCCTCTATTCCTATACTTTGAAATGTTTTAATCAGGAACTGATGCTGGTATTTGTCAAATGCTTTTTCTCCATCAGTTGAGAGAACCATGTGGTTCTTCTCTCTTCTCTTATTGATTCGTTTTATCACATTGAATGATTTGCTAATGTTGAACAACGCTTGCAACCCAGGGATAAACCCCACCTGGTCAGGGTAGGTAATCTTATTTTTTTTATTTTCAGCATAACAGTATTCATTGTTTTTGCACCACACCCAGTGCTCCATGCAATCCGGGCCTTCTCTAATACCTACCACCTGGTTCCCCCACCCTCCCAGCCCCCCCGCCCCTTCAAAGCCCTCAGATTGTTTTTCAGAGTCCATAATCTCTCATGGTTCACCTCCCCTTCCAATATCCCTCAACTCCCTTCTCCTCTCCATCTCCCCATCTCCTTCATGTTGTTTGTTATGCTCCATAAATAAGTGAAACCATATGATAATTGACTCTCTCTGATTGACTTATTTCACTTAGCATAATCTCTTCCAGTCCGGTCCATGTTGCTACAAAAGTTGGGTATTCATCCTTTCTGATGGAGGCATAATACTCCACAGTGTATATGGACCACATTATCCTTATCCATTTGTCTGTTGAAGGGCATCTTGGTTCTTTCCACAGTTTGGCGACCGTGGGTGGGTAATCTTTTTAAAATATAGTTGGGTCCTATTAGCAAGGATCTTGTTGAGAATCTTGGCATTATATTAATCAGGGATATTGGTCTGAAATTCTCTTTGTTGGGGTCCGTTCCTGGTTTGGGGATCAGGGTAATGCTAGCTTCATAAAAAGAGTCTGGAAATTTTTCTTCTGCTGCAATTTTTTGAAACAGCTTCAGGAAACTAGGTATCATTTCTTCTTTGAAAGTTTGGTAGAACTCCCCGAGAGAATCCATCAGGTCCTGGGCTCTTGTTTTTTGGGGGTTTTGATCAGGGCTTCAATCTCATTACTAGATATTGGTCGATTCAGGTTCTCGATTTCTTCCTGATGCAGTTTTGGAAGTTTATAGTTTTCCAGGAATGCATCCATTTATTCTAGGCAGCTTAACTTATTGGCATATAACTGTTGATAATAACTTCGGATGACTGTTTTTATTTCCTTGGTGTTAGTTGTGATCTCTCCTTATCATTCATAATTTAATTAACATGGGCCTTCACTCTTTTATTTTGGATTAGTTCGGCCAGTGGTTTATTGATCTTATTTATTCTTTTTTTTTTTTTTTTTATTCTTTTAAAAATTAGCTTCTATTTCCATTGATGCATTCTACTGTATCTATAGTTTCTATCTCATTGATCTCTGCTCTAATATTGATTATTCCCCTTCTTGTGTGTGAAGTTGGCTTAGTTTGTAGTTGATTATCCAGTTATTTAGGGCGTAGAGACAGCTGGTGTATTCTGGATTTTTTCTTTTCCTTTTTTCTTTTTTTTTTTTTTTTTTTTTGGAAGGAGGCTTAGATAGCTATTTATTTCCCTCTTAGGACCGCCTTTGCTGTATCCCACAGGTTTTGGACTGAAGTGTCTTCATTCTCATTGGTTTCCATGAATTGTTTAAGGTCTTCTTTGCCCATTTTTTTAAATTTTTTATTTTTTATAAACCTATATTTTTATCCTCAGGGGTACAGGTCTGTGAATTACCAAGTTTACACACTTCACAGCACTCACCAAAGGACATACCCTCCCCAATGTCCATAATCCCACCCCCTTCTCCCAAACCCCCTCCCCCCAGCAACCCTCAGTTTGTTTTGTGAGATTAAGAGTCACTTATGGTTTGTCTCCCTCCCAATCCCATCTTGTTTCATTTATTCTTCTCCTACCCACTTAAGCCCCCATGTTGCATCACCACTTCCTCATATCAGGGAGATCATATGATAGTTGTCTTTCTCTGCTTGACTTATTTAGCTAAGCATGATATGCTCTAGTTCCATCCATGTTGTCGCAAATGGCAAGATTTCATTTCTTTTGATGGCTGCATAGTATTCCATTGTGTATATAGGGACCTAATCAATAAGACATTGGTAATATGTCAGATCTAGAGTTCAGAATGACAATTCTCAAGGTTCTAGCCGGGCTCGAAAAAGGCATGAAAGATATTAGAGAAACCCTCTCGAGAGATATAAAAGCCCTTTCTGGAGAAATAAAAGAACTAAAATCTAACCAAGTTGAAATCAAAAAAGCTATTAATGAGGTGCAATCAAAAATGGAGGCTCTCACTGCTAGGATAAATGAGGCAGAAGAAAGAATTAGTGATATAGAAGACCAAATGACAGAGAATAAAGAAGCTGAGCAAAAGAGGGACAAACAGCTACTAGACCACGAGGGGAGAATTCGAGAGATAAGTGACACCATAAGACAAAACAACATTAGAATAATTGGGATTCCAGAAGAAGAAGAAAGAGAGAGGGGAGCAGAAGGTATACTGGAGAGAATTATTGGGGAGAATTTCCCCAATATGGCAAAGGGAACGAGCATCAAAATTCAGGAGGTTCAGAGAACGCCCCTCAAAATCAATAAGAATAGGCCCAGACCCCGTCACCTAATAGTAAAATTTACAAGTCTCAGTGACAAAGAGAAAATCCTGAAAGCAGCCCGGGACAAGAAGTCTGTAACATACAATGGTAAAAATATTAGATTGGCAGCTGACTTATCCACAGAGACCTGGCAGGCCAGAAAGAGCTGGCATGATATTTTCAGAGCACTAAACGAGAAAAACATGCAGCCAAGAATACTATATCCAGCTAGGCTATCATTGAAAATAGAAGGAGAGATTAAAAGCTTCCAGGACAAACAAAAACTGAAAGAATTTGCAAAACCAGCTCTACAGGAAATCTTGAAAGGGGTCCTCTAAGCAGAGAGAGCCTACAAGTGGTAGATCAGAAAGGAACAGAGACCATATACAGTAACAGTCACCTTACAGGCAATACAATGGCACTAACTTCATATCTCTCAATAGTTACCCTGAAGGTTAATGGGCTAAATGCCCCTGTCAAAAGACACAGGGTATCAGAATGGATAAAAAAACAAAACCCATCTATATGTTGCCTCCAAAAAGCTCATTTTAAGCCCGAAGACACCTCCAGATTTAAAGTGAGGGGGTGGAAAGGAATTTACCATGCTAATGGACATCAGAAGAAAGCAGGAGTGGCAATCCTTATATCAGATCAATTAGATTTTAAGCCAAAGACTATAATAAGAGATGAGGAAGGACACTATATCATACTCAAAGGGTCTGTCCAACAAGAAGATCTAACAATTTTAAATATCTATGCCCCCAATGTGGGTGCCCATTTTTTGATATAATTGTCTGTTTTGTGTGTGTTGAGTTTGAGGAGTTCATTATAGATCCTTTATATCAACCTTTTGTCTGTACTGTCATTTGCAAATATCTTCTCCCATTCTGTGGGTTGTCTCTTTGTTTTCTTGACTGCTTCCTTGGCTGTGCAGAAGTTTTTGATTTTGATGAAGTCCCCAAAGTTCATCTTCGCTTTTGTTTCCTTTGCCTTTGGAGACATATCTTGAAAGAAGTTGCTGATATTGAAGAGATTATTGCCTATGTTTTCCTCTAGGATTCTGATAGATTCCTGTCTCACATTGAGGTCTTTTATCCATTTTGAGTTTATCTTGTTGTGTGATGTAAGAGAATGGTCAAGTTTCATTCTTCTACATATAGCTGTCCAGTTTTCCCAGCACCATTTATTGAAGAGGCTGTCTTTTTTCCACTGTATATTTTTTCCTGCTTTGTCAAAGATTATTTGACCATAGAGTTGAGGGTCCATATCTGGGCTCTCTACTCTGTTCCACTGGTCTATGTGTCTGTTTTTATGCCAGTACCATGCTGTCTTGGTGATCACAGCTTTGTAGTAAAGCTTGAAATCAGGTAACGTGATGCCCCCTGTTTTATATTTGTTTTTCATCATTTCCTTAGCGATTCAGGGTCTCTTCTGATTCATACAAATTTTAGGATTATTTGCTCCAGCTCTTTGAAGAATACCAGTGGAATTTTGATTGGAATAGCATTAAAAGTACAGATTGCTCAACACACACGAAACAGACAATCATATCAAAAAATGGGCAGAAGATATGGACAGCCACTTCTCCAATAAAGACATACAAATGGCCATCAAACACATGAAAAAATGTTTATCATCACTAGACATCAGGGAGATTCAAATTAAAACTACATTGAGATTTCACCTTATACCAGTTAGAATGGCCAAAATTAGCAAGACAGGAAACAACATGTGTTGGAGGGAATGTGGACAAAGGGGAACCCTCTTACACTGTTGGTGGGAATGTAAGTTGGTGTAGCCTCTTTGGAGAACAGTGTGGAGATTCCTCAAGAAATTAAAAATAGAACTTCCCTATGACCCTGCCATTGCACTACTGGGTATTTACCCCAAAGATACAGATGGAGTGAAAAGAGGGGCCATCTCTGCCCCAATATTTATAGCAGCAATGGCCACGGTTGCCAAACTGTGGAAAGAACCAAGATGCCCTTCAACGGACGAATGGATAAGGAAGATGTGGTCCATATACACTATGGAGTATTATGCCTCCATCAGAAAGGATGAATACCCAACTTTTGTAGCAACATGGACAGGACTGGAAGAGATTATGCTGAGTGAAATAAGTCAAGCAGAGAGAGTCAATTATCCTATGGTTTCACTTATTTGTGGAGCATAACAAATAGCATGGAGGACATGGGGAGTTAGAGAGGAGAAGGGAGTTGGGGGAAATTGGAAGGGAAGGTGAATCATGAGAGACTATGGACCCTGAAGGGGCGGGGGGTGTGAGGTCGGGGTACCAGGTGGTGGGTATTATAGAGGGCACGTATTGCATGGAGCACTGGGTGTGGTGCAAAAATAATGAATACTGTTATGCTGAAAATAAAAAATAAATTAAAAAAATAAAAAATAAATTAAAAATAAAAAGTCTTCTTTGATCTCCTGGTTGATCCAAGCATTCTTTTTTTTTTTTCCAGGACCTTGATCCCAGGGCCCTGGAATCATGGCCTGAGCTGAAGACAGAGGCTTTAACCCACAGAGCCACCTAGGCGCCCCTTGATTAACAGTTTTCTTATGTAATTGGCTGCTCCCATACCTGGCGACAAAAATATTTACAATTGTTAGATCCTCTTGGTGGTTAGTCCCTTTAAGAATGATGTAGATATGAAGAAGTGGTGATGCAACATGGGGGCTTAAGTGGGTAGGAGAATAATAAATGAAACAAGATGGGATTGGGAGGGAGACAAACCATAAGTGACTCTTGATCTCACAAAACAAACTGAGGGTTGCTGGGGGGAGGGGGTTTGGGAGAAGGGGGTGGGTATGTGCTTTGGTGAGTGCTGTGAAGTGTGTAAACCTGGTGATTCACAGACCTGTACCCCTGGGGATAAAAATATATGTTTATAAAAAAATAAAAAATTAAAAAAAAAAGAATGATGTAGTGCCCTTCTCTATCTCTGACTACAGTCTTTAGTTTAAAATCTAATTTATCTGATATTAGAAGGACTACCACAGCCTTTATTTGTGGCCCATTGGCATGAAAGATGCTTCTCCATTCCTTTACTTTCAGTCTGGGTGTATCCTTAGGTTTGAAATCGGTCTCTTGTAGACAACATATGGATGGGCCCCATCATTTTATCCAAACTGGATCCCTGTGTTGTTTTATGGGTGCATTTAGGCCATTCACATTGAGAATGATTATTGAGAGATATGTTTTTATTGACATCGTGTTACCTTTGAAAGTCTATGTTTCTGTAGATTGTCTCCATATATTTCTGTTCAATGATATTCTTAGGATTTTTCCTCTTTTATAGAACCCCCCTTAATATTTCCTGCAGTGTCAGCTTGGTGGTCACATACTCTTTTATTTTTTTTTAATATTTTATTTATTTATTTGAGAGAGAGACAGTGAGAGAGAGTATGAGTGAGGAGAAGGTCAGAGAGAAAAGCAGGCCCCCCATGGAGCTGGGAGCCTGATGCCGGACTCGATCCCGGAACTCCAGGATCATGACCTGAGCCAAAGGCAGTCGCCCAACCAACTGAGCCACCCAGGTGCCCTCACATACTCTTTTAAACCTTGCCAGTCTTGGAAGCTCATTATCTCTCCATCCATTTTGAATGTCAGTCTTGCTGTATAAATTATTCTCGGCTGCATGTTCTTTCCATTTAGTGCCCTGAATATATCTTGCCAGCCCTTTCTGGCTTGCCACGTTTCTGTGGACAGCACTGTTATTTGAAGGGCTTTCCTCTGTATGTAAGGAATTTATTTGCCTTAGCTGCTTTCAAGAGCTCCTGTTTACAATTATTATTAATCATTTTCACTATTAGGGGTCTTGAGGTCTTTCTAGATTCTATAATCTTAGGGGGAGACCATTCTGCCTATAGTACATGAACTCTGGTTCCATTCATGAGATTGGGAAATTTTCATGGAGATTTTGCTCAACCAACTATATCTTCTAGTCTTTTTTCTTTCTCCTCCCCCTCGGAAATTCCAATAATTCTGACATTGAAATGTTTCATGGCATCATTTATTTCCCTAATTCTGTTTTTGTGGCTTCTAAGCTGTTTGTTCCAAGCTTCCTCCTGATCCTTTTTCTCTATCTGCTTGTCCTCTAGATCACTAATTCTAACTTCTGCCTCATTTATCCTAGCTGTTAGAGAATTTAGATCAGATTGGAACTCATTGAGAACATTGTGAACATCATCCTTGGTAGCTTTCACTTCTGCCCTATTCAATTTAATTTTGTCATCAAGGGCTTTCTCCAACCTAGCTATTTCCTGGATAATTATTAGCTTGAATTCCCTTTCTGACATAATGTCAGATATCCATAATGTCCATATCCAGTAGCTCTGATGCAGAAGGCCCAATCTCTGAATTTTTCCTCTGTTGGGCATTCCTCCTCCTAGTCATTTTGGTGGGAGATGGCTGAGCGGATGTGTAGCTGAATGTGTCAACCATGGTGCAGATAAGGTGCACCTTGGAACGTTTTTGAGCAATCAAGAGTCCCCACTCAAAATAAAGAAAAAAGAAAAAAAAGAGATAGACAGGAAAAAAAAGAAAGATAAAAGAGAAGGCTTGGCCCAAATAAGCCCCAAGGTAAGATTTTTGAAGTATACAAACAAAAACCTGGTGCAGCCACTCTGGAAAACAGCATGGAGGTTCCTCAAAATGTTGAAAAGAGAACTGCCCTATGACCCAGCAATTGCACTATTGGGTATTTACCCTAAAGATACAAATGTAGTGATCCAAAGGGGCACATGCACCCGAATGTTTATAGCAGCAATGTCCACAATAGCCAAACTATGAAAAGAACCTAGATGCCCATCAACAGATGAATGGATCAAGAAGATGTGGTATATATACACAATGGAATACTATGCAGCCATCAAAAGAAATGAAATCTTGCCATTTGCGACAACATGGATGGAACTAGAGCGAATCATGCTTAGCGAAATAAGTCAAGCAGAGAAAGACAACTATCATATGATCTCCCTGATATGAGGAAGTGGTGATGCAACATGGAGGCTTAAGTGGGTAGGAGAAGAATAAATGAAACAAGATGGGATTGGGAGGGAGACAAACCATAAGTGACTCTTAATCTCACAAAACAAACTGAGGGTTGCTGGGGGGAGGGGGTTTGGGAGAAGGGGGTGGGATTATGCACATTGGGGAGGGTATGTGCTTTGGTGAGTGCTGTGAAGTGTGTAAACCTGGTGATTCACAGACCTGTACCCCTGGGGATAAAAATATATGTTTATAAAAAAAAAAAAACAGACAAATAGAAAGACCAACAAAAGTAGATGACAAGAGAAAAATAAATAAATAAATAAGAACTTCATCAAAAAGAACCCCAAGTATAAGACTTATATACTACTAAGACAAAAACAAAGACACAGAGACACTGACAGAAGAAAAAGATGGGAGAGTGGTTATAAATTATCCATGTGGGTGAGGAAGGTTTTTTGATTCTTTCTGGATGTATCTTGATATCTTTGTTATAGGACTCAATTTTCCTAAGATAAAGGGGGATTAAAAACTGAAATACAATGTGAGGGTTTTGAAGGGGTGGGGATGGGAAGTTGGGTCAGCCTGGTCGTGGGTATTATGCAGGGCACGTAGTGCATGGAGTACTGGGTGTGGTGCATAAACAATGAATTCTGGTACACTGAAAAGAAATTTAAATAAATAAATAAATAAATAAGTTATTGACACTACATACAAAGGGCTGATATCCAAGATCTATAAAGAACACCTCAAACTCAACATGCAAAACCAGGTAATCATGTCAAAAAATGGGCAGAAGACATGAACAGACACTTCTCCAAAAAAGACATAAAAATGGCTAAGTGACACATGAAAAAATGTTCATCATCACTAGCCATAAGGGAAATTAAAATCAAATCTTCATTGAGATACCACCTTAAACCAGTTAGAATGACCAAAGTCAACAGGACAGTAAACAACATGTGTTGAAGAGGATGTGGAGAAAGGGGAACCCTCTTCCACTGTTGGTGGGAATGCAAGTTGTTGCACCCATTTTGGAAAACAATGTGGCAGTTCCTCAAAAAAGTAAAAATAGAGCTTCCCTCTGACCCTGCAATTGCACTACTGGGTATTTACCCCAAAGATACCAATGTAGTGAAAAGAAGGGCCTGTACCCCAATATTCATAGCAGCAATAACCACAATCACCAAACCTTGGAAAGAGCTGAGATGCCCTTCAACAGATGAATGAATAAAGATGTGGTCCATATATACAATGGAATATTACACAGCCATCAGAAAGGATGAATATCCAACTTTTGTATCAACATGGACTGGACTGGAGGAGATTATGCTAAGTGAAATAAATCAAGCAGAGAGAGTCAATTATTATATGGTTTCACTTACTTGTGGAGCATAAAGAATAACATGGAGGATTTTTGGAGACATAAAGAAAAAATGAATTGGGATAAATTGGAGAGGGAGATGAACCATGAGAGGCTGTAGACTCTGAGAAAGAAACTGAGGGTTTTGGAAGGGAGGGGGTGGGAGGATGGCTGAACCTTGTGGCGGGTATTAAAGAGGGCACATATTGCATGGAGCACTGGGTGGTGCATAAATAATGGGTCTTGGAACATTGAAAAAAATAAAATTAAATTAAGATGTTAAAAAAAAGAAGTGAGAACAATTCCTCATTATAATCCTTGTATTAGGAAACCCACTGTGGAAAGAGATTTCAGGGCAGTTTCTTTTTACTTCCTCCAATAAAATCTTGGAGATATTTTTTTTCTGTCCTCCTGTTGTTATTTTTAACAGTCAAAGAGATTTAGGAAAGGTGTAAATCCATCTCTCCACTCGCTGAGGACAAAATCACTTTAACAGCTATAGGTTTAGCCACAGAAGAACCACTCAGCTTCTAAAAACCAGGCAAACAATTTAAATTGGCAATATGGCAGCAGTATAACATTGAGGACACATTCCCCACTTAACGGAGAAAACTCAGGAAGGACCACATGGAGGAACAGAAGACAAAAGTTTCATGGTTTGCTGGGAATGTCAAAGAAAATCATATAACAGATGAGATGAGGTTTGTCAGTCACCCTACTGGTTTCAAGGGCATGCTATGGTCATTGCTGTTCCCGTGGAATAAGTCACTCCTTGCAGAATGCACCAGCTCAAGTTTAATCAGCCTCACAATAGCCTAGGAAAAATCATCATTATGTTCTCCCATAAAAATTGGGCACCTGAAGCCACAAAGCTTAGAGGAAGAACTATGGGTTACACAGATAAGAAGAGAACCAAGAAATTGTACCCATAGGGAGGGGAGGAAAGGAGATACCAAGGGGAAAGAGAAATGAAGTCTATTGAGCAGCCCATGGTGATCTGGTGATCAGAAAAGGAGGTGGTCACTTTGGTCACTGAAGTCCAAGGCTGATGTATCCGCATGTGACAAGGTTCAGAGACCACCTTCTCCTACTACTCTTCACTGCCAGCCTCCTCATCGCTGTCCTCGCCCAGAGGAAATTCCCTTGTGGGCTTCTGAGTTGCACATATCCAAGTCTCCATGGCACAGTCCTGGCTCAGAATTGCCTGAATCAAGACACAGGAGGAGAAATTACCACACATCTTTTATCAATCTCCCTGTTCCCTTCCCTCACTAGCTCATCCAAGTCTAGTGTTGCTCAGGAAATATTCAAGAAACAAGCATATTACTTTTCTTCTGCTTCATTTACAAGCACAAGGCCACCCAAGGCACCTCAGTGTAGCCACCCTGTTCAAGACAAATATCTGTCATGTTTTTGATTGAAATCTAATAGTGATAGTACAAGCTACAGTAGGGAGCCAGCTGAAACCAGTACTATCCCCTATCTAACCTCCCTGTCTTCTTTCATCCCTGTGACCAGTCCCTGCATCCATCATTGAGCCATCTAAACCTTTAGGGTCCTCATGCTGCAATAAAATAAAGTACCTTATTAACTAAAATCAAAAGTTATGGCTCTCTTCCCTGTGGCTTTGTACTTTAAATCATGACCTGGTAAGAACAATGGCAGACATGAATGAAAGATCCCACTGGAATTTTGACCACCTTAAGGAGATAATGTGTTAATTCACATTTTGCTGGTAACTGAAGTTTGGGATGGCTTTGATGGACCCTGGTCCCAACTCTTTATAGCATTCTCAGTTTTGTTCTTTACTTAGGGCCCTTCTTAACCACCCAGTATAAGAGCGGAAGTGGTTAGTAAACAAGGGAAAATAAGGAAGAGCACAAACGAAAAATAAAGGTGAAAATGGGATCAGAAAATATGACAAAGCAAAAAAGACTTCCAAAGATGGAGGAAACAGCATACGATGAAAAACAATGAGAGAAAGGGAGATCAAAAACAAACAGAAGATTATTATTCATTTCTCAGAGTCCACAATGAATCTTGGAACACTGCATCAAAAACTAAAGATGTATTTTATGGTGACTAACATAACAGAATAAAAATTTTTAAAAAAATTATTATTCTTTTAACAACAGTCAGAGTCTCTTACAAGATTTTCCTCCTTGGCTGGGGGGCTTCTCAGGTAGTAGCAGAGAGGAGCATAGATGATGTTGATGACCCCAATAATGACCATAAGCCACGGGAAGCCAATGGCATGCACAATGGCACCCCCAGTGGATGGGCCTGTGAGGAATAAAGCAAATTCACAAGTGTTTATTGGCCCCTGATCACAGAGAAAACACTAGGCAAGGAGCAATGGGTGACCCTGAGGATGTCCCAAAGTCAAATATCTCCAGAACCCTAGGATAATCAGCCCTCTGGCTTTACTCTCATCTGGTAAACCATAGATAAGAGAAAATGGGAAACCAAGTCCTGTGTGCTCCCCTCTCTCCTGCCAACATACCTATGGCGAATCCCATACAGAAAGCCACATCAGCTATGGCATAGACACTTCCATACACTGAGGTGTGACGCAGGTCCACCAAGTGTCCCATGATGGGCATCACAGAGGAATCAACCATGCCTGTGGCCAAAGGAAACAGGACACTGTCAGCTCCACCCACAGTACCCTCCCTTTTTTGTGGCACCATTCTTTCTTTTTTTTTTTAATTTATTTTTTTATTTTCAGCATAACAGTATTCATTATTTTTGCACCACACGCAGTGCTCCATACAATCCGTGCCCTCTATAATACCCACCACCTGGTACCCCGGCCTCACACCCCCTGCTCCTTCAAAACCCTCAGATTGTTTTTCAGAGTCCATAGTCTCTCATGGTTCACCTCCCCTTCCAATTTCCCCCAACTCCCTTCTCCTCTCTAACTCCCCATGTCCTCCATGATTTTTGTTATGCTCCACAAATAAGTGAAACCATAGGATAATTGACTCTCTCTGCTTGACTTATTTCACTCAGCATAATCTCTTCCAGTCCTGTCCATGTTGCTACAAAAGTTGGGTATTCGTCCTTTCTGATGGAGGCATAATACTCCATAGTGTATATGGACCACAACTTCCTTATCCATTCGTCCCTTTCTCCTCCCTTTAGTCTATTCCATTTGCCTGCTCTCCTCCCTCTCAGCACTAACACTGATCCCTGGCAGGAATTAGGAGCCCACAACTTTGCTAGCCACCCTCCTGCTCCTTCTCCCTTTCCATATACCTCCTCTGATCTGGCCCAAAGCTAAAATTCAGGGGCCTTTGGCTCCTTTGAGAGTACTCTTACCTATGGAAAAGCCAAGCCCTGCATTGGGGCCAATGAGACCAAAAATATTGTGAGCCAGAGGAACCTGCAGCAGGGAAGGAAGAAGGATTTATCAGGAGTTCAAGCAGTCACCACAAAACAAAGGGTTTTCATATGATATGCATTTATTAGCCATATGCTATGTATCACATATGTTAGTTGTCTGGATTATCACTTCTCTTTATGAAGAAGAATCTTTACCTTTATTTTAAAGATATGAAAGCTAGATTGGTATCATTTGGGTTAAATGCCCTATCCAAAGTTAAAAAGATAGTAAGTGGCAAGATTAAGTCTAAATCTCAGATTTTATTCCATTTTACATAATAATGGATCTCTTCTATTGCAAGAATCCTTCCTCAGCTTGCTTTCACCACCCTCCCAGACATACACTTCTGTCCTCACTCTTCACTGAATGGAGTTTCCTCTCTTTTCTATTAGCAACATTCAAAGGTATTAATTAAATCCTAATTTGGTAGCTACTGGGGCAAGAAGAGAAAGGAAACATACCAAAAACTAGTTACCCATAGGCTAGAGGGTCGGGTAGCCTGTTTTGGGGTGTTGCATCAGTAAACTTATGAAACTCATTCTTTTGCCTTCCCATCCTCCACTGAAAGACTTCCTTTCCTCTTTCACTGCTTCCTTAGGTCTCTCACTGAACACTTGTCACCTGAACCTGCTACCCCAACATATTTACCTCTCAGAGGTTTAACATACCCTTCAAATGTTAGTGGCTAATAACAACTTTAGGGATTATCCCTCAAAAGGTAATTATAGTTTATCAATAGCTTGCATTAAGATTTACTGTGGGCCCACTGTGGTGTAGTTTATATGGACAGTCCTAAGAGAGGCTAACATATCCCTTTCTACACTGATGAAGAAACTAAACAAAAAGAGGTGACATATCTAGCTCAAAATCACACAAGCAGGAAGTAGCAAAGCTGGGAATTATGTGGAACACATGCTCCTGATCAAGACCTCCAGGCTTTCTTGAACACTGTACTCAGTGCTTTACAGCTCTAGGGAGCAAGTGTATGTATGATCCCTATTATGAGGAGGAGAAAATGAAGGCTTAGAGAGCTTGAAGGGGCTCTTGAAAATAGGAAAGCTCTCTCTCTCTCTTTTTTTTTTTCTTTTTCTACCAAACATTCTGCACTAGAGACCGCAACTCATGTGATTGTTCCCCTGGTGGCTTATGAGGTCTTGTTAGGTTGAGATAAATAAATTTAATCATAAAATGAACCACTTTAATGGCTCCAGAAATAGGTATCAACATGAATTGTTTCATGTGTCCATACATAGGGACTCAGACCTCTGGCTACAGCTGCTCCACTGCCCTTTTTCCCTCCTCTCCACCTCCTTTAATGGGATGCCTGGTGGCATTTCTCCCAGAGCTAAATTCTTACCCATGCATAAACAGTCTTTCCAACAGTCATTGACAAGTTAACCCTCTGTTCATTTCAAAGGAAAATTGTCTTTAAATTTCTGGGGGTCTCTCTTTCTCTCTCTCTCCTAGACTTCATCATACTTACACAAAGCAAGCTGGTGCCTACTACAATCATCCCAATCAGGGAGCACAGCCACCTGGAAGAAAAGAGCCATCACAAACTATGCTAAAGGGAGAAATCCCTTCCACCTGTCATCTTATCTCCACTACACCAGCCAGTCCTACACTCCTAATTCCATCAACCCCTTAGGATGTGATAAAATGAAGACATCTCTACATGATCCATTTGTAACCAGGTGAACCCTTTCCCTGACCTCCCCTTTGCCTGGTTCCATATCTTTTTCCATAGTAGAAGCAGAGGAGGTTCAATGGGACATATTCTTTCTTCCACTAGCAGAGGAATCAGTTTACTCAGAAGATACTTGCCCCTTGAAAGTAACCCTCAAACTTAATTCATGCTCTTTCCCAATTCAGACTACCTTTCACTTACTCGTATTTTTTTCTGGTCTTCAAAGCCCATCACAAAATGCACAAAAAATACCAAACTTCTTTCCTTTTCTGATTTCCTATAGCAGGGCTTTTTAAGCTTGTCTTAAAAATCTATATGCTGAGGGGCGCCTGGGTGGCTCAGTGGTTAAGCCGCTGCCTTCGGCTCAGGTCATGATCCCAGGGTCCTGGGATCGAGCCCCGCATCGGGCTCTCTGCTCAGCGGGGAGCCTGCTTCCTCCTCTCTCTCTCTGCCTGCCTCTCTGCCTACTTACGATCTCTGTCTGTCAAATAAATAAATAAAATCTTTAAAAAAAAAATCTATATGCTGAGCTTCAAAGATAAAATTGAAGCTGTTCTCACTGTGGTAGAACAAAATCCAGACTTACTTTTTAGCCTCAAACCCTTTCCATTTGGTGTTCTCTGAGGTACCTCTTTAGAACTCTCTAGGGCTCCAGGGAACACAGTTTCACAACACTGCCCCCAAAGTAATGAGCTTTTTCATAGCTGTTCTCTGTGGGGTTATTTTAGCTCTTAAGCTAGACAGCAAACATCTGGTAAGTAAATGTTATCCATCATATATTCACAACCAACTCAGGGCCATCCTTTATCCATATCCCCTTCACCACCTATCTACTCCTATCCTCTCTGTAGGCGGCTTTTACCCATGCATGCTTGTCCTAAACTTCCAACCTTAGAGAAGCTGTTCATTATCCTAGGTTCAGGGACAACCTCAATAATCTCTCCCATATTACATTCCTATTATACTCTCCACATATTTCCAGGTTACATACCGACCCATCTTGTTGGCCAATACACCAAAGAGGTTGGTGCCAATGAGGTAGGACACACTGGCAGGCAAGAAAGCAAGACCTGTAGAAAGACACAATTCTAAGATGAGGATAAGCCCAATTTACTACAAAATACTATATTTACAAGATAGTGAAGTTTCTCTGTTACCTTCAAGAATTACAAACTACTTTGTTTTGTGTGTTGGAGATCCCTGTGCCAACCCAGAACAGTTGACATGAGGCTCTATACTTCCACTTTCCTCAAGAGCCAGGCTTTGTTTAGCTTTAATACAATGTCCTTCCAGCTCCCCCACATAGACTTCCTAAAGAATAGCTCTAATGAGAAATTCATATGTAAAAATCCTTCTGATTATCAACATAGGAATATCATCAGCCTTGGAAAAAGAAATACATATTACCTGGGAAGTGAAATTCCTGCCTTGCTATTCACCTTTCTTTCAATTGCTCTAGTGGTGATCTTGGAAAAGTTAGTAAGTATTTCAGAGCTTTACCATGCACATCTGGCAAAAACAAAGCTATGATTCTAGCATAACAATTTACACTGAGGAGCAAATTGTATAGCATATTTAAAAGTATTTTGTAAACTGAAGCACTGGTCACATTTCTTTCTCCAATGGTAGAGTCATGTGCTCTAGAGCATGGTCTTTGAAGTTATACAGTTCTGAGTTGAAACTGTGGCTTGGCTACTTCATATCTCTGAGACTTTGAGCACTTTACCCTCCCTGAGTCTTATTCATTCATTCATTCATTCATTCAGTACTTTTAATGAGCTTTTACTATGTGTCTGGTGTTCTAAGATTAGAATATGATGGGATAAATAAGATGGTGTAGATAAGCTAGAAAAAATCTTAGTTTTTAGGGCATTTACATTTCAAGGGAGGGAGCCAGACAATAAACAAGTAAACAAATGAAAGAAAAGATAATTTTGAAAAATAATAAGCTGTATGAAAAACATTTAATATGGCATGGAAGTATGACCAGGAATAGCGTTAACTTCAGTTTGGGGGCTGGTAAGACCTTTTTGAGGAGATGACATTTAAACTGAGATCTGAATGACCTAAACAGAGTATTTCAAGCAGAACAAACAAGTAACAAATAAAAACATCTCATGCAAATACAAAGATGTTGAAGAAACTATTTGTCTCTTTTAGGAATAGAAAGGAGGTTTATGTGGCTGAAGCACAATGAGCAAAGGGAAGAGTAATAGAAAATGTAGACCTAGAATTTGGAATTTATTCCAAGCACAATGGGAAACTTTGGAAGGGAATGACATATTTTAATTTACATTTTCTCAAGTCTTTTGGTTGTGGTTAGAAGAATGGGTTCACAGGACAAGAGTAAAAGCCAGAAAACTATTTGCAGAACCCAGGAGGAAAGTGACAATGTTTCAGCTTGGATGTCATGATGGAAAGAAGTGACCAAAATATTATTATGATTGTAGAGTCAGTGGAACTTTCTGTTGAGTTGGGTGTGGCCATAGTTGGAGTGAGAGAAAGAGAGAAATCAAAAATCATTCATTTTGTCTTACTTAGTTGGGTAACTGGAGATGGAGGAAGAGCCTGGGGAAACAAGGTTTGAATGCATATTAGATATACAACTGGAGATGCAAGGCACTGGTGTACAAGATTAGATTTCCAAGGACAGAGCCTAAGCACAGATATAAATATTCATTTATTCACTTATTCAAGTTCAAAACGATCATTTATCCGTGGTTCTTAAGACCATAGGAAAGACTGGGATAACCTCTAAAACATTAGATAGAGAAGAATAGAGATCCAAGGTCTGAGCTTTCAGGGACTCTTACATTTAAAAGTTAGTAGGGAATCGCACTACTGGGTATTTACCCCAAAGATACAGATGTAGTGAAAAGAAGGGCCATATGTACCCCAATGTTCATTACAGCAAAAGCCACAGTCATCAAACTGTGGGAAGAACCAAGATGCCCTTCAATGGACGAATGGATAAGGAAGATGTGATCCATATACACTATGGAGTATTATGCCTCTATCAGAAAGGATGAATACCCAACTTTTGTAGCAACATGGATGGGACTGGAAGAGATTATTATTATTATTATGACTTAAGGCATAAGTCAAGCAGAGAGAGTTAATTATCATATAGTTTCACTTATTTGTGGAGCATAAGAAACAACAGGGAGGACATGGGGAGATGGAGTGGAGAAAGGAGTTGGGGGAAATTGGAGGGGGAGATGAACCATGAGAGACTATGGACTCTGAAAAACAATCTGAGGGTGGGGGATGGGAAGGTGGGGGGAGCCTGGTGGTGGGTATTATGGAGGGCACATATTGCATGGAGCCCTGGGTATGGTGCATAAACAATGAATTCTGTTACACTGAAAAGAAATCAAATTTAAAAAAAAGTTAGCAGAGAAGAGATAACAAGTGTGATAAGAAGAAGCCAATGAAATAGTTTAGAGGGGATGGAATGAAAAAGGAGGAGGAAGAAGAAGAGAAGGAGGAAGAGAAGAAAAAGAAGATGAAGATGAAGAAGTCAGAGAAGAATGTGGAGAGGGAGGGGGAGGAGGAGGGCAACAACAAGAGAAATAAGTGGTGGAGGAGGAGGGGGAAGAGGAGGAGGGAGAATAAAAGGAGGAGAAGTATTGGTGGTGGTGGTGGTGGTAGTAGTAGTAGTTTGGCTTCTGAAGGAGTTAGGATGCTTCAACCACAAAAAGAAGGTGGTGAATATGCATACAAATGCAGGAAAATTAGTATACTTAGTGATGGAAACATGTGAGTTCACATCTCATTGCTTCTGATTTCTCAATGACTAGGAGCTAAGAATGACGAGAGGATGAGGGTGTGGAAGAGGTTTGAATGGATAAGTATAAAACAGTCATTTCAGAAAGTGGGAAGGAAGACATAACTGGGGACCTAGAGAAAGATTGTTGGGCAATGTGAAAACCTACTTTATTTCTTTAGCCATAAATGTAAGGTGAGACTAACAGCCTTGCTGTGTGTTTTCCCACAGCCCCAGTGTGCCACTCATGCATAGACAAGGAGTAGGCAAGCAGATTAACTTAACCAGAATCAATGCTGTGTCAACTGACAATCCCAGAGGGAAAGCAGGGCAAAGGAACTAATACTTGAATTACATCATGATGGAATTCAAGCTGAATAAATAAAAATTGAGGACATGAGAAGTGATAGAAAATAGAAAATGACTTGAGGCCAATGGATTGGTAATCCCCATGTGGCCAAAATTTGTTGATATGGGATATTAGAATACCTGAGTAGGGAATATGTGAATTGATAATTGGACTGAATTATCTGAAATTAAATTTCAGAGATGATAAAAATTAATGTCAAGGTCAAAAAGGTTTGATTGGTTAAGGTGGAAAGGAGAAAAAGATCATTGCAAAAGATTATTGTAAGAAAGTAGATTAAAGAATAGGCCAAGATGTTGGTAGAATTATCCACCTGGATATTGAAGCCATCAAGAATTGTGAAGGTGGGGTGCCTGGGAGGCTCAGTGGGTTAAGCCTCTGCCTTCTTCTTGGGTCAAGATCCCAGGGTCTTGGGATCGAGCCCTGCATCGGGCTCTCTGCTCAGAGGAGAGCCTGCTTCCTCTCTCTCTCTCTGCCTGCCTCTCTACCTACTTGTGATGTCTGTCTGTCAAATAAATAAATAAAATCTTAAAAAAAAAAAAAGAAACAAAAGCGAAAATAAACTTTTGGGACTTCATCAAAATCAAAAGCTTCTGCACAGCAAAGGAAACAGTCAAAAAAACAAAGAGGCAACCCACGGAATGGGAGAAGCTATTTGCAAATGACAGTACAGACAAAAGGTTGATATCCAGGATCTATAATGAACTCCTCAAACTCAACTCAACACACACAAAACAGACAATCATATCAAAAAATGGGCAGAAGATATGAACAGACACTTCTCCAATGAAGACATACAAATGGCTATCAGACACATGAAAAAATGTTCATCATCACTAGCCCTCAGGGAGATTCAAATTAAAACCACATTGAGATATCACCTTACACCAGTTAGAATGGCCAAAATTAACAAGACAGGAAACAACATATGTTGGAGGGGATGTGGAGAAAGGGGAACCCTCTTACACTGTTGGTGAGAATGCAAGTTGGTGTAGCCTCTTTGGAGTACAGTGTGGAGATTCCTCAAGAAATTAAAAATAGAGCTTCCCTATGATCCTGCGATTGCACTCTTGGGTATTTACCCCAAAGATACAGATGTAGTGAAAAGAAGGGCCATCTGTATCCCAATGTTTATAGCGGCAATGGCCACGATTGCCAAACTATGGAAAGAACCAAGATGCTCTTCAACGGACGAATGGATAAGGAAGATGTGGTCCATATACACTATGGAGTATTATGCCTCCATTAGAAAGGATGGATACCCAACTTTTGTATCAACATGGATGGGACTGGAAGAGATTATGCTGAGTGAAATAAGTCAAGCAGAGAGAGTCAATTATCATATGGTTTCACTTATTTGTGGAGCATAACAAATAGCATGAAGGACAAGGGGAGTTAGAGAGGAGAAGGGACTTGGGGGAAATTGGAAGGGGAGGTGAATCGTGAGAGACTATGGACTCTGAAAAACAATCTGAGGGGTTTGAAATGGCAGGGGTTGGGAGGTTGGGGTACCAGGTGGTGGATATTATAGAGGGCACATATTGCATGGAGTACTGGGTGTGGTGCAAAAATAATGAATACTGTTATGCTGAAAATAAATAAATTTAAAAAAAAAAAGAATTGTGAAAGATGGGAGCCTGGGTGGCTCAGTCGTTAAGCATCTCCCTTAGGGTCCTGAGATCAAGCCCCTCATTGGGGGTCCTTGCTCAGTGGGAAGTCTGCTTCTCCCTCTCCCACTCCCCCTACTTATTTTCCCTCTCTCACTCTGTATCTTTGTGTCAAATAAACAAATGAAATCTTTAAAAAAATAAAAGAATGATGGAAGGAATAAAGGAAAAAAGAATATGAGCCAGGTGTTGACAATTTTAATGAAAGAAAAGGAATACCTAAGGGGTCAATAGGTGATTGCAGTGAAGAGACGTGGAGGGGGGTATAATATAATGACATGACCTTCAAGGGAGTTGGGGTATTTGAAGGAGAATAAAGAAGGAATAATTCTGGAGTGCCTGAGTGGCTGTCAATTAAGTGTCTGTCTTTTGCTTAAGTCATGATCCCAGCATCCTTGGATCGAGCCCCTAGTCAGGGTCCCTTGCTCAGAGGGGAGTCTGCTTCCCCCTCTCCCTCTGCCCCTCCTCCTGTTCGTGCTCTCTCTCTCTCTCAAGTAAACAAATAAAATCTTAAAAAGGAAGAAGAAGAAATGATTCAGAAGTAACAAAGGTGAGTGAAGTCTAGAGGAACATGCATTTCCATCAAGACAGCTGGGAAACAGTGCTTTCAGGAAACATTCAGCTCTCAGGGCAAGAAGATGATGGAAATGTTTAGAGAAGAGTTTGAAGACATGGGACACTCGTCAATGACAGGAGGTTCTACGGGCTTCAGGAATTTTTGGAGGGGGAGATAGGAAATTGGATCAGATTAAGAAATTTCTGAAATAGGGCGCCTGGGTGGCTCAGTGGGTTAAGCCGCTGCCTTCGGCTCAGGTCATGATCTCGGGGTCCTGGGATGGAGTCCCGCATCGGGCTCTCTGCTCAGCGGGGAGCCTGTTTCCTCCTCTCTCTCTCTCTCTGCCTGTCTCTCTACCTACTTGTGATCTCTCTCTGTCAAATAAATAAATAAAATCTTTAAAAAAAAAAAGAAATTTATGAAATATGGGGACAATAATAATTCCTACCAGATAAGCTGCTTGTGAGCCTTGAATGAGATACTGTGTGCCAACCATTTTGCACAATGTCTGGCACAGAATAAGTGCCCTCTGTGCATCAGCCTTAACTGTTATTGTCCTAACTGGGTAGTAACAGGGTCATGACTTGAACCCAGGCCTTCACCTTCCAACTTCATATGTTTCCACTATCCACACCAGAGCATGACATCACAGATGTCTCTGGCATAAGGTACTGCACAAAATGAGCAGTGAGAGTTTTTCAGGTCTCACCAGCCTCTCTATGCCTTTCTGTACATACAGGAAACAGCAGTGCCTAATCGAAACTGTCATGATGATTACAATTAAACCTAAAGTCAATAATTCACCAATTACTGGTTGATAGCTTGTTTGATTTTAATATTCTCTTTCATGGGGTGGAAGTGAAGCATATCTTAGTGTATTTGTCTATTTGCACAGGGCTACAATGTTTCCAACCATATCCATTTGTTTATCCTTAATTGCTTTTAAAAATTTAGAACCATAACTATTCCACTGTTTACCGGAGATCTGGAGATAGGCACCTCTAGGAAGCTTAATATCCTCCTAGATATATCTTCTTACTGTTGTTTTAAATGATATGGAATTTCCTAAATGAAATTTCCTCAACCAATGTGACTTGATCTTTAAGACTGGGTATAGCTTGCATTTTCAGTAGCATTTTTTGCAAAATATATTCCAAACTATATGTTTATAGACAAACATATATTTTTTCACAGCATATCTTCCAAGGAGCAGGGAATTACACATATCTGTGACTGTCAAAATAATTTCAACAAAAACAATGATGAAAATAGTTATTTTTATTTACACAGTATATCTATCCTGTATTCCAACCAATTATGCTAATCCCTTTACCTATTTATTTTTAAGGATTTTATTTATTTATTTGTGAGAGAAGGAGAGAGAGGTGGGAGAGGCGAAAAGGGAGAGGCACAAAGAGACTCCATGCTGAACACAGAGCCACACATAGGGCATGATTTCAAGACCTTGACATCATGGCGGGAGCTGAAATCAAGAGCTGGTTGCTCAACTAACTGAGCCACCAGGTGCCCCTGTGTTCATCCCTTTAGAATACATAGATATATTTAATCCTGAAAACAACTCTGAAAGCGTCTCCATTTCCTCAAATGAAAAAAGGTGGTGTTTGAAGAGGTTAAATAACTCATCCAAGGTCACAACTAATAAGTGGTCAGGAGTCAAACCCAGGTCAGCCTGTTTTCTCCCCACAGAGAGAGTACTGGGCACAAAATGGGTCACTTAGGGAGTACTCAGTCACAGAAGACCAATCACTCTCAAAAGTGCCGTCTCCTCCAAACAACTTTTTGACAGGTTGTCTGCATTTAGTGCAATATTTTTCAGTGTGATCCCTGATACTGTATCAGCATCACCAGGAAACTTAAGAAAATGCAAATTTGATTCTATAGAATTTCTGGGTGGGGCCCACACTCAGAGTTTTAACAAGCTCTCCAGTTGTTGTGAGAGCTTTTGAAGCCAGACTTAGAGATGCAGAAAGCATTGAGGAAAGCTGTAAAGGAGTGTGGGAGGCAAAGCTCTCTCAGTATTCTGACTTTCTCTCCTGAGAGCTTTCAACTGCAGCCTCACCTGCATAAGGGGCTGTATAGAATCAGCCCAGTGAGTTTCACTGCGTTTTACTAGCCTCTCAATGCCTTTCTGTGTGTAGAGGAAATAGTGTTGCCTACTAGGAATTATTATGATAATTATAATTTAACTCAAAGTCAACAATTCACCAGTTACTGAAGGCTGGTTTGCTTTTAATATTCTCTCCTATGTGGTGAAGAAGAGCTGGGGAGAAGCTGCTCTGAGCTGTGTTTGCCCACCTGCACCAGGAGCCTGAGCTATCATAGCCGTGGGGCAGAGCACCAACTAACTCAATTAATTGTCATGGTCCGAGGCATTTGCAGCCCAGAAAAATCCAATTTGAAGAGTGCAGCTTAGAGCCCTGCTTAGAATAGTCCCCTACAAAAATTAGATTTAGTGCTTTTCGTTGCATGCTGAGCTATATCAGGTCCTTATCAACTTCCCCTCTGGCCCCGTAAGATTCTTCCCCACAGGGACTGAATGACACATAGCCTTCTCTATTCCCTGTCCTCGGGCTTCCTGGGAAGGGCCAGAACCTCCTCTCTAAACTCAGATGAATCACAGGGACATTTCCCCATGAAGAAGAGGAAGATCTTCCAGCTGGAAGCCTCCATAAACACCTTGTTAGAGGTAAAAGGACAGCAAAAGCTAATATAGGGGAAGGGGAGTTGAAGAGAGAAAAGTGTGGATGGTAATGGTACGTATTAATATTCTGCAGGTGCAGAGCATTTCCACATATTATGCCATTTATTTCTCAAGTGACCCTTTGAACTAGACAGTATTCCAATGCCCATTTCAGAAATGAGAGTTGGTGCCCAGAAAATTGATGTGGTTTGCACAAGTTTACATAGCCAATCAATGGAACTGAAATGAAAATGCAGATTTTTGACTAAAAATCATTGATCATTCTACCACGTAGCTAGGTATGTTGTCACTCAATAGCCCCTCTCAATCCCTCCCACCTTGCCTTTCTTGGGCTGCTTCTTGGAAGTGCTGCCTGCCTACTCAGATTTGATTTACAGATATGGACAGAGAAGATAACTCTGCAAAGGAAGCACATTGTGCCTCTGTGACTCTGAAGACCTGGGCCTGATAGTGCATCTCAATTACCTGAAAAAAGGCGCATGGCACACACCTACCTCTGCCTAAGCCCAAGTTGAGGAACAAGGTCACTTACCTAACTGCCACTCGGGTGAGCACATGGTCTGCATCATCCAGATGGGCAGTGTGGGCTCCATCATGGCCACTCCCATGTTAGCAAAGCAGAGGGAGCCTGGAGAGACAGTTCTGTAAACACCAGGGCTACCCAGAAGCCCAGACCCTCCCATTGCAAAGAGAGGCATTTTCAGCTTACCTGCAGCTACCAGGATATAAGGGTCTTTGAGAAGTGTAAGGAGAGGAGTCCCCCTGGCACTCTGAGAACATGGACAACAAAAAACTTCCATTTTTACAGTGTACATCTCTCCTATTGTCATAGAATCTGAGAATATGCAGACAGGACCTTAGAAATCATCTATGTCAGCTCCTTTAATGAAGAGACCAGACACCCAAATCAGAGGAGATAATGTGACTTCCCCAATGTCACAGAGTCAGCTGGCAGTATACCTCCTGTGTGCTAGGCAAACACAGTGGTAGTCACAAAGAGTAAGACAACATGTTCCAGACCAATTCTTGCTTTCAAATGATCATCAACTAGATGAAAGTGGATTGTCAGCAAGGCCAGCAATGGGCAATGGGTGTCTGGACTCCTGGTCTTGGGCCTCACCACGAGATCTTGCTGGTGTTAATGTTTGCCAACAGGTAGAGTACTGAATCCCAAAGGTGAGCCCAGAGGTGATAACTTAGAAAGATCTTCAAGCATTCTGGAGGCTTCATCCTGACCATTTTGAGCCACACTGGCAAGTCAAGCTGAAGGTGTTTGAAAATACAGATTAAAATGCAAGCCTAAATGCTCAGTTCTAATTTCCCCTTTTTCTCAGAAAATCTTTATTCCAATTAAACTCAAATCATTCCACTTTCCTCCCATGCATTCCAGCAGGTTATTTTTCCTAAACTATGTTCAGGGTTTTTTGTTTTGTTTTTGTTTTTGTTTTTGCCTAAACTACCTTCTTTCTCTATTCAGGTCCAGCTCCTACCCATTCTCAAAGTCAGTCTTAAATGGCTCCTTCTTTTCCACTGTATTTCCTGACTCAGTAGCTGAAACTTCTCCCTCTAACAAACTTCCTGAGCACTGTCCCCAAATCTGTGGTGCTAACTACATTCTATCTGATAATTATTTAATAGTTTTGATATAATAACCCTCCCTGCATACTTAACAGAGGTTCAATAAAATATTCAGAGATACTAAAACTAAATATATAATTCAAAATAAAGAGACAGATCTAAATCAAAAAATATACATAAAGAAGTCTAATAAGGCCTTTAGCCTAACAATTTCACTTATAGGAATTTATTCTATAGATTACTTCCAATTTTATAAAAATGCATATGCACAAGGTTATTAATTGTAGCATTCTTTATAAAATACTGGCAATTACCTAAATGTTCAAACATAGGGGATTAAATAAAATATGGCATACATACAGTGGTATTTCCTACAGGCAGAAAAATAATAATTAAATTTTTGAATATGTAAAATATTATCATCTAAGTCAAAACCATACAAAAAGATATTAAAGAAAAATAATTTCTCCTCTTACAACACTTTTGGTACCATATGTGAGGGCTTTCCCACCAAACAATTCTTCAGTTCTCTAAAGGTACTGGCTGGGTGTCTTATAACATAATTCAGTTCTGCACTGACTTCTTAGGGTTAGCACAGACCCCACAGGTAAAGGGCTTAGTCCCACAAGACTGATCCCAGTTGAAAATAGTGGATTTCCTAGGTTACTCACACTTTTGTCTGTCTTGGCTATAAAATCAAGGTTTTTAATTCAAACTTCCCCATACTTTCTGTACTTCCTTATCTTTCTTTTTTTTTTTTTTTAATTTTTTATTTTTTATAAACATATATTTTTATCCCCAGGGGTACAGGTCTGTGAATCACCAGGTTTACACACTTCACAGCACTCACCAAAGCACATACCCTCCCCAATGTCCATAATACCACCCCCTTATCTTTCATTCTTTGTGGCTTGATATGGATTTCCCAGAGACATCTGTGGCTTGGAATCAGATAAATACCAACTCTGATATTTAACCATGATATAATGATAATCTATAAAGATGCTCTTTGGGGAGAGATTATCTAAACAGCTTCTAAGATCTTTTCTAGCTCTGAGGTATTGTAACTATGAACATACAAGTCCCAATGTCATTGTCTTTTGGTTCTGAGTATATATATATATATATATATATATATGTATATATATATATATAAATTAAATAAATTTATATTTAAATTTATATTTAAATTAAATTATATTATAATTAAATTTATATTTAAATAAAATAAATATTTTAAATATATTTAAAATATAATATATATATAATTTATATATATATATAAATTTTGTTATATTTCCTTGATCCCTCATAAGGCCCTTCCTCCATCTTTGTCCAATATCAGACCAGACTGCCCTCACCACCATCTCCAATGCTACCCTAAATATGATGCTACACTAAATATGACAGTACCCAAGTATAGTTCTCACTTTCTTCGACTCCACTCCTCTTCATCTTTCTTCTTTTGTTTTGACAGGGATTATCTAGAGGGGGTCTTTGTAAATATTCATTCTCTATATCCTTTGGCAATGGAACTTAGAGTCAACTTACCTCAGGAGAGAATTTGGAAGGCTGTAGGATACACAGCTGGAGTGCTAAGAAAGAAAGTGGGAGAGAAAGAAAGAGTTTATTTTGTCCACTGATTAGTTGAAGGCTTTAATAACAGCCACATTGATATCACTCTATCATATACAGATCTAACTCCCTGAGTTTCTTCCTTGTTTCCTAAAATAGGGCAGTCCTTGATCTTTAAAGCATGTCAAAACCGACATCAGAGCATAGTGCATTCCCAATCTGACTTAAGCTATCATCTGTCTGGTGACCTCTTATAGTGACTTACCTCCATCCAGTAGTGCCAGGAAGGCCAATATGAGGAAGGGTGAAGACTGCCCAACAAACGAATACATCACACTTCCAAAAGGAGCTCCCACTGGAAAGGCAAAGCAGGCACAGATTTCAGAAGGAACAAATTCCTAGTTGGTGTGACTTGTCCACATTTACTCAATGAACTTCCATGTAAGGTTCTGGGGACTCAGAAATAAAGAAAACCTTGCTCTCAGGAGCTCACTTTCTACTAGAGAAAATGCATGTGATGGGGGTAGGGAAGGGGAACCCAAATAATTAGAACATTAGAAGGGTAGAGTTCAACAGTAAAGGTTCAATCTACATGGTGCTGTGCAAACATGATTCATTGAGTTCAGGTGAACACAGGGCTTTGTCAAGTGGGTAATATAGGTGGGAAAGAAGCATAAGTGAAGAGCATTGAGGTATCATAAAAGAGAGTGTGGTTGCAGTATAGAGGTTCCTCAGAAAGCTGAAAACACAGCTACCTACAACCCAGCAATTGTACTACTAGGTATGTATCCAAGGATACAAACATAGTGATTCAAAGGAGCACATGCACCTCAATGTTTATAGCAGCAATCTCCACAAAAGCCAAAATATGGAAAGAGCCCAAATGTCCAACAGATGCATGGATAAAGAAAATGTAGTATATATGATGGAATAATAGACATTATAAAATGAAAACTCACCATTTGCAATGACATGGATGGAACTAGAGGGTATTATGCTAAGTGAAATAAGTCAGCCAAAGAAAAACAAATACCACATGATTTCACTCATATGTGGAATTTAAGTAACAAAACAAATAAACATGGAGGAAAGGAAGGAAAAAATAAATTAAGAGGAAAACAGAGAGGGAGGCAAACCATTAAAGACTCTTAGCTATAGAGAACAAGCTGAGGATTGCTGTAGGGGAGGTGGGGTAAGTGGGTGAAGGGTATTAAGGAAGGCACTAGACATAATGAGCACCAGGTGCTACATGCAACTGATGAATCACTGAATTCTACCTCTGAAACTAATAATACACTATATGTCAATTAAATTGAATTTAAATTAAAAAAATTTAAAAGAGTGTGGTTGGATAACAAATAGAAGAATATCAATATTCAGTGTGCAGTCACTAGAATATGAGTTTTTGGGAGAGGAAAAGTAGAGGTGGGGAATGTCAAGGCCGAATAATCAAGGGCCCTATATATCCAGATAAAGCATCTACTTGGTCTTGTGGACAGTGAAGAAACGTGTTTTAGCAGGGGAGAAATACCACCATCTCTGGGCAAAGGAAGTTTCTTCTGGTGGCATCTTTGCGGAAGGAGGGAAGGTACAAGAAATCAGGTAGTAGGCTGGTTCCAACTGAGATGTGATGAGGAACCAACCTTGAGGAAGTGGCTGTAGAGAATATTAATGGGCTTATCCATTTGTGAGTGAGAAGTGATAAAGGAGACCAGGATGTACCAAAGCTTCAGCTTGGATGTTTGGGAAAATGGATGTTAACAGAGAACAGGATTTTTGTTCCCTCTTCTCTCATTGTTTTGGAGGAGGAGGGTGGATATGTACCAGGAAGAGACCTTTGGTGCTTTCTCTTCAACTAGCTTGTGAGCTCCTCTAGGGAAGGAACCATTTTTGAGGCTCCTTACCTAAATTCCCTGTGTCCTAGCATTGACCTTGGCATATAGTAAGTGTTCCATAAAATATGTGACTTGGAATAGTCAATCAATCTATATGAGGAATGAACCTCAAAGAAAATGCATTACGGTTTAGAGTTTGGGGTTTGAGTCCAGAATTTGAGTCTACATCCTGGCTCTGGCATTTTCTATCTATATAAACTCAGATGGCTATTTAACATTTTTTTTATTTCTCATTTCTGTAGTGGAGACAATTATTACCTCTTGGCAATGGTGTGAGGATTAAAAGAGATTATGTCTGCAATGTATTTTGCACAAAATCCAACAAAGATCTCCTCTCATTTTGAAAGCACTGGTGAGGCAGTGGCTGCTAACATGGGGGATATTTGCTCACTGGAATAGATTAGGTTTCTTCCATTTCCAGGATGTCATGGACTATTAAGCTTCTTAACAGGAAGGGGATTTTGCCTTTCCTGGGGAAAACTTCAGGACTCAAAACATGATTGGATAGAAAAAGAAAGAAAATCCTATCTTCCATGACCCTTAGGAACACTTGCTCATGGAGCATCTTCGAAGAGTATGCAGTATCTTACCCTTTGAACCTAGATCTGAGACCAGGTGCCACTTACCCAGCACTCCCAAAGCCAGACCCCCCAAGGCAATTCCCATGGCACGCCCTCTCTCATAGTCATCAGTATAGACACTTGCCAGCATCCCAAGACCTGAAAGGAGAGGGAGATAAAGAGTTGGCATACAGGAGCCCTCTGTCTGCCTCTCTCACAGAATCCCTGTTCTATACTTAGTTTACAGTTTGAGGGGTCTTATAAAAATTAGCCCAAATTATTTTACAAATACTGTCTCCACTGGTCCCCCAAAATTCCCACATTGCTTACTCCTTCTGTTCACAATATCATCAGAAGCACAAAAGTCTCTGGGAAGGGTAATACAGAATACCACTGTCCATTGATACAGCATTTCATTGCATTTTATTATTTCTTAGCACATTTCTCTGAATGAATGGACATGGAGTAAATCAAAGGAAAATCTACAAACACAGAACACTATTCTGTTCAGTGGAGGTGCCCAAGGAAGAGGGAAGTATAGAAGACATGTGGAAGATAGCATGGTCTGGGCTCTCTTATCATTTACTCATGTGTAAAATGGCATAAAATAGCTACTTCATAGGATTATGTTAAATATTGAATTTGATGATACTTTGCAAAGTGATAGTGTTACTAGTAGTATTAGCATTATTTTATTATAAAATGATAAGTGGGGGCCAGAGAAAAGACCATAGAGGGCCATTAAATAAAAGCCTGGTTTACTTCATGGTTTTACATTGGGCTTGCTTTGCCCTGAGCTGTCTGTATCTAAGTTATGTCAGGCTTAGGAATTTATAACACTGATAATAACTCTACAATTACCTTGTCTTTGAATCACAATTTCTGCCCACTAGGATACTTTCCTACCTACTTATAAATCTTATAGGGTCTGAAGGTAGTAGGAGATGTGTGTGTGTGTGTGTGTGTGTGTGTGGTGTCAGCATTACCTGCAACAGATGAAAATGAAGATCCAATGCCTTGAAGTGTTCGGGCCACAAACAGTAGGGTATAGGTACCAGAAAAAGCAAACACTGTGTATAGAGAATAGCAAGAATGTTCCAGTTAGCAAACTGTCTTTGTTCCCTCACCACCAGAAAAATGTGCCCATGATATTATAGATATGAACCACTATGTATATGTTTCAATAAAGGATGTTCACTGCTCCCCTGTTCTTGGAGTTGTCTTTATAATCTCCCACACCTTAATCAGGATTGTATTTTAATTGACATAAAGACTAAGAAGCCACAGAAACACAAACCAATTTACCACACAGTGGATGGAAGCCTGGATTTTCACATTTCTGGCCCAAAGCTCAATATCTTGTCCACTGGAATCATGCTGTCCAATAAGTATAATGCCCTTAGACCCTACTTCTCAATCCTTCATATTTAATGCCCAGATTTACCTTTGTGATTGTTGGGCTCCACTGGGTTATCAACAGTGAGGGAATAAAAGCTATGTGTAATTGAAGGACCATAGGCATTGGGTAGAAAATATTATCTTATGATCCAATCAGATATTTCCTCTTATCTTATAGTGGAACCTATTTTAGCCAAATCAAATCAGTGAGTATGTATTAAGTAATATTAGATATACAACTATACAACATCATGTGAAATAAAGAGAACGTCCAGTTCATGTCCTTTAAGAGGTTCCATCTACATGAGACTAGCATACACAAAACTGACTACCAAACAGGAATATGTTATCAAAAATTAAATTACATCACCACTTCCTCAAAAAAAAAAAAATTAAATTACATGGTATTGGAGGTAAGCTTGGTAAATCCAGACACGTCTCACCTCTATTTCAAGACAATGCTCTTGAAAGAAAAAATTCCCCAAAGTATCTGAATCATCAGAATCTGAATCCCTTTACCCTTTCATTACAGATATATTGGGTTATTTGAAGTCTTGTAATCTTCTCCCATTACTTCTTTATGTGATCATACTGTCTCCCAAACATGTGCGTATTTGGTCTCTCTTTGCTGGGTTTCCAATATCTTCTCCTAGGTCTTCTGATTTCCAGTCTGTTCAAGGGTAGTTATTCCTATTTCCTTTTTTAGAACGATTTTTTAAAAGATTTTATTTATTTACTTATTTGACAGAGAAAAGCGCACAAGTAGGGAGAGTGAAGGGCAGAGGGAGAAGCAGGCTTCTGGAGGAGCAGAGACCCCAAAGACAGACTCCATCTCAGTACCCTGGGATCATGACTTGAGCTGAAGGCAGATGCTTAACTGACTGAGCCACCCAGGTACCTCTATTCTTATGTCCTTTGAGAATAGAATGGCCAGCTTTTCTCAGTTTGCCAAGGACTTTGTATATTCTGGGAGGCCCCGAATCCAAGACAAAGTAGAAAGGTTGGTCACCCTAGGTAGGAAAACCAAAATAATTTCTTTCTCACTTAACCCCCAACATGGGTTACCACTTCGCTCCTAATTAGATTAAGCATGGGTCTCAGTTAGGGGCCCCTAATGGTGTTAAGGGGCATCAGCAACCTCTTTAGTATTTAAAAAACCCTAAAGAGATGCCCCATAAGATTACCTAAAGACCAAACATTTGCTAGAATTCGGCCAGTTTAGTATAGTAACACTGGTTATGACATGGAAACAATAATTATTTAATTGCAGAGAATCCAGCAAGTCCTTATGCTAAAGAGTTCACAATAGTCTAGTATTATCCTATTTTGCAGGGTGTTTGTTGTATCTCCCCAACTCCTAGGCTGGAACAATGTCATTCCATTCTTTATCTTTCCCCAGTGACTTCTGCCATCAAGACTTATGTGTGCTACATAAAGTTTTTTGGACAAAATTATGAGTCTCATTTGAGGAAACAAAGAATCCTATTAGTTTTTAATTTATTATTTGGCATAGCCTGAGATTCTAGAAGCTCAATAAACATTTCTAACTTGAATTCCCTCATTTTCTTTGATCTACTAGAATTTTCACAAGTAAGCTCCAGTTCTCAGAACTTTACACATCAAGTTACTGCTCTTCGCAACCTTCCAGCTTTGACTCTAACAAATTCCTGTTAAGTATTGGTTGAGAAGAGTCGAGCCATATGCTGAAAGGGAAGAAAACTTGAGGAGGAGCAACAGAAAAGGCCGAAAAGTAACTAAAAGTTGATAAGAAAACAGAAAGAAGGAGCTATGTTATTGGGAGCAGAGTCAGCAGAGATATCAGGGAGCCACTAAAGGCTCCAGAGGCTGCCTTCTCCTTCAGTTAACCTCCCACTGCACACCACCCCCCATCATTCCTTCTTATTTTAATTCTCAGGGTAAATTTCCAGATAAAATTTGTTTACTTCCTGTTCTTACCCCATCTCTATTTTATTAGAACATTTATCTGATATTTGATAGACTATTTGTCTTTCTCTTTCATGTTTTTTTAGCTAATTTATTTCTCTAAGCTATGACCTTTAATGTCCTTACCTAAGGCAGTAGACTTTTTGGTATTATCTAGTTGCTGCTGTCCAATTTAGATTCTTTGCTGGTGGTCCTTTACCTTTGTGTATCAAAATAATACAACCTCTTCCCAAAGTTGGGATATTTGGACTAACCTCATTCATGGGACTACTGACACACACACACAACAGCATATCTATTAAAACAAACTTTACAATTTTCCCCAATTGAAGGAAGTAAGGTATCTGTTCTTCTATAGCAGAATATACAAATTCCAACTAGACTGATTTGCCACTACTGCTCTAATACCCATATTCAAAATTGCAAAAGATTTAAAGCAGTGTCATAGATCATTTAGTCAGATGCCTAATTAGCTAACTTGACCCTACTCTCTGCATTGTAGTGCATGTGATAAAATCAAAGGTAATCAATGAAAGAAATAGAAGAGGAAGCAATTTACTTACTAACTGTGGAGAGAAACAGGATAACAAAGCCAGCAAACATGGGGATGTGATATCCAATCCTAAAAGAGAATTATGAAGAAAAAAGATACAGTCCCAATAGACATCCATATACTTGGACTGTTTTTTTTTTTTCCCATGTGATTTGGAAGAGAAATGCAGTTATTTGAGTACATGGAAAAACGTGTCTCTGAATGCAAGTGTACAGATAGGACATGATATATTAACTTGTATAAGTAAATGAACAAACATGAAAATTTACCCATAGAACAGGGCCCAAATCCTTTTTTCCAGAAAAGATGACCTAGTTAGAGTATATATCCCTCTGAAATGTTTGGATAATCCCAAACATTGCTAACAAGCCAGTGCTCCAGATTGCAGTAGCTCTGCCTTGGAGCCATGTTTCAAGGCACTGAAACAACATCAGCAGTATACTTCTGATCAGTGTTTGTTTTTGGTTTTGGTTTTGGTTTGTTTTTTTTTTTTTTGGTGCTCAATAGTCATTACATCACTAAGAAAATTTGAAGCCTATGGCATTTCATCCATATCATGTTATCCTTTGGGTAACCAGTTTTCCAAACAGTTGTTTGCCCTGGAGATGGACAAGTGAGTTTTCCTTCTTTTTTCATTCTAACTACCTTTATGATACCTTAGCCTATCATCCTCTTCTCCTGAGCCAGTGAGTACCATGTAGAGCACTGTACCCATTGAGATACCTGTTGGTGAGAGGTCCCACAAATGGGTTGACCAGAAGTTGCATCAGAGCCTTTGAAGCAAACAGAACCCCAACCCGTATGTTCTCTTCCTCCAGAAACTCTGTGCCTTGCAAGCAGTTGTTTTGTTGTGCTGGGATGGCTCCAGTGACTGGAGGGGGGATGGTGTCAGTATTGTCATCTGTCCATGCTGTGCCATTGGGTGCACTTTCTTCGATAGCCACAGTGTTGTTATCAAAGAAGAAGATGGTGGAGAAGGTAGGAGAAGTAAGGACATGTTGAGAAATTGTGGTGGAACCAAGGTAGAGAGGAGCGTTGATTTCTTTGAATTCTGTGGCATACAGGAAGTTGGGTATAATGGGCACTGAAAACCGAGAAGGACAAACGATGAGAGCCAAGGACACTTTTTAACACTAACTGGTTCAGGGGCATTATTATGACCTTTATACTCATGTTTAAGGAATCTGTCTAAGTGACATAATTTGAAGCCTACTTAAAGAACTGTACATGCCAAATTATCCTATTAGATTAAGTACCTAAATTCCAACCCACACACAACTGGTCCTCATTACTCCTGAATTCTGTATTGGCCAATCACCTACTTGCTAACCTTTAGTTGTAATCACAAAATCAATACCCATGGAGTTTTCAGAATTTTTCTTGGACATGCAGGCAGAAAGTGGGGAAAATTTCAAGATATCGATGGTTACTTTCACAGCTGAGATGGAAGAATATAGTCTCAGTCTTATTATTTCAGCTCTCATATAAAGATGGCAGAGCATGGAAATAGTAGGAGCAGGGAAGTAGAGTGTTAGAAACTCCAGCTCTGGAGTCAGTTGGATATAGCTTGAACCCCAACTGGGTACCTAAGGCAAGTCACATGATACTTCTGAATCTCGTTTTCTATTTTGTGTTCTCTAAGCATAAAAAGAAAAATTCTCAAGTCCACTCACTGCTGAATTTTATCAGGGTGTATGCTGCCTGCTGGGGCACAGAGCAAATTAACCCTCAGCATAAAGACCCAAACATACCCACTACAGTAAGCAGCATGTTGTCCAGAAGCAGAGCAACAAATACCACCACAAGTACCAGCTTCTGTGACTCTCTCCCCTCCTTTAGCAATTGCTGAGAAGTGTCCAAAAACACCCTGGGCATGCTGATGGCTGAGCTGGGAGCGTCTTCTCCAGTTTCTTATGAAAGGTCCCGTTACAGCTATGGGTCTTCTGCAGCCTTTATAGAAGAGGGGAGAAATTTTGCCCAGACAAGTGAAACTCACTAATAAAATGAAAAGTGCAAGTAGTTGCAAATACTAGGATGTATTTGAACCATTTCTTTGCCAGTATCTCTGCTTACTTCCTATACATCTCAATAATTCCACCTGATTCTCAGATTGCCTTCTAAGAAAGCACTGCTTACTGGCTTTTTATATCTGGAATTCTACCTGGCACATTAAGCAGATTCTAGCTCTGTTCACTTAGCTCTATGTCTCAAATTCCTATCACTTCAATTGTTTATGCCAATATCTGAAGCCTATTTGTATTATTACTTGTTCAATATTTTCCTCTAAATCCACTCTATTTAAAAACTAAATCACTATTTTTCTTTAAAAATGTGCCATACAAAACAAATTATGGTTCATGTGTGTAAATTAATCCAAAATTATATTCTATGGTCTGTACCACCCCAAAATATGTCATGTGCTACAAGTGTTACTTGTGGTGCCCAGAGAAACACTGACCTAGACCAAGACTGTCAGTTCACAGATGAGAAATATGAAACTCAGAAGGCTAAGAGATCTGTTTTACATAGCTCATATCAAACTGGAATGAAACTCCAAGCATTTTAACTTGCAGTATTATAGTCCACCATCTTCCCTCATACTGTGGTATTTGAAGCACTTCTATGTTATTTGAGCTATAAATCCCTGCTCAGTAAAGTGTGTTACTGTGTGTAAATAAAATACTATCATAATTAGTTCTCTACTTAGGATTTCATGTCTTTAGTCAGCATTAAGTCACAATATTTTGTTAAACTTCAGGTAATAGCAGTTTCAGGGAAGAATTTTTTTGCATGTGTGTATGACTTCAATTGTGATATCAGCAATATCAATCATACACATTTTAATATATATTACTATCATGAAATGCATCAGGCTCTAGAATTAATGTAACCTTTGATTCAGTAATTCTACTTTTAAGTAACTCTACTTTTCAGAACATATCTTAAGGAAAAAATCAGAAGTGTGGCCAAAGATTTATATTTAAAATTACTAATTGTTGAATTATTTATATTAGTGAAAAAATCAAACATTTTAATGGTGGAATATAAACAGCTCTTAAAAATCATTTTTAATAATTTCAATGACTTAGAAATACCCAATATATTGTTAAGTTAAAAAGGATAATAAACTATATTTGCAGCTTGGCTTCAATTATATAAAAACATTATGTGTGATATTTTTATAAAAATTAGAAAAATACATACTCAAGTGCCAGTTATTATCATTACTAATTTAATTTTAATTTCTTTTTCCTTTTCTGTAGTTCCTAAATATTTTTTAATTGACTACTTTCATAATTAACATACTTTACAAGAAGCAAATAATTTTAAGTGATTATCACTGGAGTTCAATAGTGAGTCATAAATGTTGGGAGCAACCCAAGCACTAAGCTACTCTGTTCTATTCTAAGACCAGAGCCGGGAGAAGATCATCCATTCTATAGTTCTAAGTGATCAAGAGGTCTCCATGGAACCAAAGACCCAGATAAGTTTTAATCAGAAAATACATGCAATCATTTAAGATTTTTCATTTCTCTATGTAAAGATAGTGTTTCTAAATACAAATTTACCTGAGATACATAAAGAAAAAATTAAGAGACCAAAAAGAAAAAAAAAAAAGCAATAGAAACCTGAATGAAATAAGTACTGTAAATACAGATCAAAAAAACACAAACAAACAAAACCAAACCAAGAATTTGCCAACCAATCAGTAGGAAACTTTACCTTAGAGTCAAAATTCTCTGTTAAGAGACAAATTATAAGAAAAGATTAAATGTCCAGGGAAAGAAACACCTTACCTTAGAGCCCGTCTCATGTGAGGTACTCAGTGAGGTATTGGCAGCTGTTAGCAGTTCAGAAGGGACTCTGTTCTCTGAGTGGATGTTCTGATGGATTTATTGCCACCTGTTATCTGAGGATGTCATGTGTGTCCTTTGTCCACAAAGATTTAATTGGAACTTCCAACAGGTTTCATTCAGAGCCTTAGTTCCCTGCGTCAGAGACAGGAAAGCAGAACTGGAGAGGATAAAGAGAGGGGGAAATTATCCTAAGAAAAGATGGACTGGGCTGTGCTGTTTTTCATCTGTGCTTATCTATCATTGAATTCATTAACTCTTGCCTAGGTCTGAATATAAATTGGAAGATTGGATGAGGCCAGAGTACAGTTCCTGTCCCTTGTTACTTAGTGAAAGAGAATCCATGTACCCCAATTGCTTTCCGGAAAGAAACAAATCTTAGAACATCCACCAGACTGAAACAAACAAAAATTTATGCATATTGTTCTCAAATCATAAAAATCCAACCTCTATTTCCTCTAAAGCATAGATAGTACTGCCATCTTTGCATCTCAGTGCTAGCAGATTGCCTGGCAAACAGTGGCTTCCAACAAGAAATTGTATGGATGAGACTGTGGCTCATTGTGGAGTCTTGGAGTACAACTACAGATCTATATTTTTCTGAACTTAAGAGTCATCAGTGGGGCAAAGAACATAAACAATTCACAAAAGAACAAAAGCAGCAACAGATGTTTCCAATTCATGTTCCCTCCTGTTTTAAGTAACTTGGGGATTTTCAATTTAGGGTCAAAAAAGAAGGAAAGAGTTTTAAAGGAAATCTGAAAAGAGAAATAAGGGCAAGGGGCAAGGACATTAAGGGAGCATATGAGTTTCCTGTTGCTGCTTTAACAAATTACCACAAATTTAGTGACTTAAGGACAACACAGATTTATTATCTTAGAGATCTGGAGGTGAGAACTCCAAAATAGGTTGTATTGAACTGAAAATCAAAGTGTTTACAGAACTGCAATTCTTCTGGAGGTTCCAGGAAAAAATCTGTTTTCTTGTCCATTTTTAGCTTCTAGAAGTGGCCTGTGTTTCTTGGCTTGCAGCTCCCTTCCACCTTCAAGGCAGCAGCAAAGCACTAATTCATTTAACTCTCTCTCTCTCTCTCTGTGTGTGTGTGTGTGTGTGTGTGTGTCTCCCTAATTCTTAGTTTCCTATCTACTCCCTTTACTTATAAGAATTCATGTGTAATTGCACTGAGCCAATCCACATAATCTGAAATAATCTCCTGCATCTGAAAATTCTGAACTTAATCACATTAACAAAGGTTCTTTACTATTGAAGGTAACATATTCACAGGTTCTGGGATTTGAAGGTGACATCTCTGGGGCCATTGTTCTTCCTATTGTGGGGAGCATGACATACTATCCCCTTGCATACTCTGTGGCCAGAGCCTTTATAAAGAGAGTGGGTTGTGACTAAAAGATGGAGGAGCAATATTAATAAAGGCATTTACAAGACTCTAAGCATAAGGTGGTGTCCTATATGAAGCCCCGGTGACATTTCTGCCACTGTGCTACCCACCCTAAGTGCAGTTTTGGAACACTGAGGGCTTAGGAAAGCTACCGGCAAAGCAAAGCTGCGACTAAGAGAGAACACCAGCAGCAGAGGACTTGGGTGCAGCACCTCCACAGTGAAGAAAAAACTCTTCTGAGATACCACCAAACTGGGGATGACCCACATAACTGGAAAGTCATGGTTTATGGGAGCTGAGGGCTTGAAAGAGCAGGTACAGGTTAAAAATAATCATACTTTATGCATTAATAGAAGCAATGCAACAGTAATAATAGCTATCATTTATTGAGTACCCACTATGTAAGGTATGTTTTTAATACACATATATTATACTTACATAGGTTGACTGTGACCATGTTAGTACTTACAGGTTAGCCAAGCCTGGGGTGTTCTTACAAATGTTCATCACTGGGGGGCCTGGGTGGCTCAGTTGGTTAAACGGCTACCTTCTGCTCTGGTCATGATCTTGGGATCAAGCCCGGCATTGGGCTTCCTGCTCAGTGGGGAGTCTGCTTCTCCCTCTGCCTGCTGCTCTGCCTACTTGTACTCTCTATCCGTCAAAATAAAATAAATAAAATCTTAAAAAAAAAAACAAATGTTCATCACTGTTAATAATCAGAGTGTTGTCTATTAAATAGGAATGAGTTTTTAATCTTCCCATTTAATTTTTTAATTTTAATTCCAGTGTAGATAAGATATAGCATTACATTAGTTTCAGGTATACAATATAGTGATTCACAAAACTACATTGAGATACCACCTTACACCAGTTAGAATGGCATAAATTAACAAGGCAAGAAACAACAAATGCTGGTGAGGATGTGGAGAAAGTGGAACTCTCTTACACTGTTGGTGGGAATGCAAGTTGGTATAGCCACTTTGGAAAACACTGTGGAGGTTCCGCAAAAAAATTAAAAATAGAGGTACCCAGCAATTAGACTACAGGGTATTTACCCCAAAGATACAGATGTAGTGAAAAGAAGGGCCACATGCACCCCAATGTTCATAACAGCAATGTCCGCAATAGCAAAACTGCAGAAAGAGTGGAGATTCTCGTCAGCAGAAAAATGGATAAAGCAGATATGGTCCATATATACAATGGACTATTACTCAGCCACCAGAAATGATGAATACCAACTTTTTGCATCAACATGGATGAGACTGGAGGAGATTATGCTGACTGATATGCTGCTTATTAGTCAAGCAGAGAAAGTCAATTATCATATGGTTTCATTACTTACTTACTTACTTGTGGAATATAAGGAATAGCACGGAGAACATTAGGAGAAGAAAGGGAAAAATATACTGGGGGGGGGGGCAGAAAGAATGGGAGATGAACCAGGAAAGACTGTGGACTCCAAGAAACAAACTGAAGGTTTTAGAGGGGAAGGGTGAGTGGATGGGTTGACCCAGTAATGGGTATTAAGGAGGGCACATATTGCATGGAGCACTGGGTGTTATACATAAACAATGAATCTTGGAACACCACATCAAAAACTAATGATGTACTATATGGTGACAAATATAACATAGTAAAAATAATTATAAATATAGTGATTCAGCAGTTTCATATATTACATTATATCAGAGTTCATCAAGATAAGTATACTCTAATCCCCTTCATCATTTCACCCATTTCCTTACCCTTCTACCCTTTTGCAGCCATCAGTTTGTTTTCCACAGTTAAGAGTATGAGTTGGGGTAAATTGGAAGGGGAGGTGAATCATGAGAGACTATGGACTCTGAAAAACAACTGAGGGGTTTGAAGTGGCGGAGGGGTAGGAGGTTGGAGTACCAGGTGGTGGGTATTGTAGAGGGCACAGATTGCATGGAGCACTGGGTGTTGTGAAAAAATAATGAATACTGTTTTTCTGAAAATAAATTAATTAATTTAATAAAAAAAAGAGTATGTGTCTTTGTTTCTTTTATTCCCCTTTGTTTATTTGTTTTACTTCTTAAATTCCACATATGAGTAAAACCATATGGCATTTATGTTTCTCTGACTGGCTTATTTCTCTTAGCACTGTACTCTTTAGATCCATCCATATTGTTGAAAATGGTAAGATTTTATTTTTCATGGCTGAATAATATTCAATCCATTTATACATCACATTCATATGAATTTATATATATATATATATATATCACATTTTCTTTATTCATCTGTCAGTGGACACTTGGGCTGCTTCTATGCTTTGGCTACTGTAAATAATGTGGCAATAAACATATGGATGTATATATCCTTTCGAATTAGTGTTTTCATATTCTTTGGGTAAATGCCCAGTAGTGCAATTACTGAACAGTAGGGTAGTTCATTTTTAACTTTTGGAGGAAACCCCATACTGTTTGCCACAGAGGCTGCATCAGGTTGCATTCCCACCAACAGTGCACAAGGGTTCATTTTTCTCTACATCCACACCACTATTTTTTGTTTCTTAAGTTTTTGATTTTAGCCATTCTGACAAATGTAAGATGATATCCTTGTGGTTTTGATTTGCATTTCCCTGATAATCAGTGATGCTGAGCAGCTTTTAATATGTCTATTGGCCATCGTGATGCCTTCTTTGAAAAAATGTCTGTTCATGTCTTCTCTCCATTTTTTAATTGAATTATTTAGTTTTTGTATAAGTTCTTTCTTATATTTTGAATACTAGCCCTCTATTGGATATGTCATTTATAAATATCTTTTCTCATTCAGTATGTTGCCTTTTAATCTTGTCGGTTATTTTCTTCTTTTTAAAATTGTGTTATGTTCATCACCATATTGTACATCATTAGCTTTTGATATAGTGTTCCAAGATTCATTGCTTATGTATAACACCCAGTGCTCCATGCAATACATGCCCCCCTTAATACCCACCACCAGGCTATTTTCTTTTACTGTGTGGAAGTTTTTTATTTTGATGTAATCCCAGTATTGTATTTTTGCTTTTGTTTCCCTTACCTCAAGAGACATATCTAGAAGGATATTGCTATGACCAATGTCAGAGAATTTACTGTCTGGGCTCTCTTCTAAGATTTTTATGGTTTAAGGTCTCACATTTATGTCCTTAGCTTCATTTTGAGTTTATTTTTGTGTATGGTATAAGAAAGTGGTCGAGTTTCTTTCTTTTTGCATGTAGTTGTCCATTTTGTCCACCATCATGTATTAGAGACACTGTCTTTTTCCCATTGCATAATCTTGCATTCTTTGTCAGAGAATAATTGACCATATAATTGTGGGCTTATTCCTGGGCTTCTTGTTCTATGTTCTATGTGTCTACTTTTGTGCCAGTACCCTATTGTTTTGATTACTACAGCTTTGTGATATAACTTGAAGTCTGGAATTGTGATTCTTCCAGTTTTGCTTTTCTGTTTCAATGTTACCTTGGTTATTCAAGGTCTTTTGTAGTTTCATACAAATTTTAGGATTGTTTGTTCTAGTACTATGAAAAATCCTGTGGGTGTTTCAATAGGAATTGCATTAAATGTGTAGATTGCTTTGTGTAGTATAGACATTTCAACAATATTTATTTTTCCAACCCAGAAATTTTCAATTTCTTTCAGCAGTGTTTAATAGCTTTCAAAATACAAGTCTTTCACATTTTCATAAGTATATTCCTAGACATATTAGTTTATTCCTAGACATATTATTATTTTTATTTTATTTTATTTATTTTATTATTTTTAAACTTATTATTTATTTTATTTTATTTTATTATTTTTGGTGCAATTGTAAATGGAATTGATTTTTTAATTTCTCTTTCTGCTGCTTCATTATTAGCATATAGAAATGCAATGGATTTCTGTACATTGACTTTGTATCCTAACTTTACCAAATTCACTTATCAGTTTTTTCATCTCTGATTTAATTTCCTAATGTAAAAAAAATGAAGCAGATATGTATATAATGAAATGCAAATTCATGTGCTACTAATTCACTATTAGTAGCTATGCAAACAGACACAATTCTTTTAGAAAGCACTTTGGCTTTTTATCTTCTGTCTTTCAAATCATAAAATGTTCATACCTTTTGACCTAGTAAGTTCATTTCTTAGGAATCTATTCTAAGAAAATAATCTAAAATATGTGAGGAACATGATAAATACAATATTTTTATCATAGTAATTAAGGAAAAATTGAAAATATTAAACATCAAATATCCAAGTTTTAAGAAATGTGCAAGTACATGGTATTAAGAACTATCTGTTGTTAAAACAGAGAAGAAAACATTATTATGAAGACCACATATCTGGGGGTGCTTGTGTGGCTCAGTCATTAAGCATCTGCTTTCAGCTCAGGTCATGATCCCATGGTCCTGGGATCAAGCCCTGAATTGGGCTCCCTGATCACTGCTTCTCCCTATTCCTCTCATACTCCCTCTGCTTGTATTCCCTCTCTCTCCTTGTCAAATAAATAAATAAAATAATAAATCATAAATCAAATAAATAAAATCTTAAAAACAAACTACATATGAACCTGAAAAATATTATCTATGCATATACATAGTTATTATAATGTGAAGTGAAAGGTAGGACCTGACAGCTTATGTATATTCATGGTAGAATTATATGCAATTGCCAAAAGGTAGAGGTAGACCCAAATATTCATTGATGTATGAGTGGATAAACAAAATGTGGTGGGATATATCCATACAGTGAATTCTTTAAAAGGAAGGCAATTCTGGGGCACCTGGGTGTTGCAGTTGGTTGAGTGACTGAGTCTTGGCTTCATCTCGGGTCAAGATCTCCAGTCACTGGGGAGATTGAGCCCTGAGTCAGGCTCTGCCCTACATGACAATTCCGTTTAATTTCCAGGGCAGAGTCTGCCTGAGAGGTTTTGTCCCTTTCCTTCTGCCCCTCTCCCTCCAAATAAATAAACGAATCTTTTTTAAAAAAAAAAAAGGCAATTCTGACACATGTTAATCTTGAAGATGAATCTTGAAGACATTACACTAAGTAAAATAAGCTGGTCACAAAAATACAAATGCTGTGTAATTTCACTTATAGGAGGTATCTGGAGTAGTGAAATTCATAGAAACAGAAAGCATAATGGTGGTTTCCAGGGCCTGGAGGCAGAGGAGGAAGTGGGAATTGTTGTTTACCTAATAGACTAAACTAATAGAGTTACAGTTTTGCAAGACAAAAAACTGGAGACAGGTTGCACAACAATGTGTATATACTTAATACTACTGAACTGGAAACCTAAACATTTTTAAGATAATAAATTTTGTGTATATTTGACCACAACTAAAAAATGTTTGACATTTCAAGTATATTGTAATTATATGCCTAGGAAAACTCCATATAAATAGGATAAATACACATAAATTATATTAGTGGTTATGCTAAATGGCAAATTATGGGAGATTCTTCATTTATTATCTAAATTGCAGTAGAAAATGTAAAAATAGTCACCAGTAAAAAAAAAAAAAAATAGCTCATTCTATATGCTTTTGGACTAGCTAACTCTGAGTCCTTGATATAGACTAGTGATTTCTAGACAGAGCAGCTTATTGAGAGCAATTTGGGACTGAAATGGAAGTTTGAGGACCTTTGATAGTGGTTTTGTTATCATTCCAGTTAAAGCGGCTGGCACACAGCATCATCAGACAGATAGATTTTTCTCCAGACCAAATAACATGCATAACCTAATTACTCTTTTGCCTGTGACTGACATAGCCTGCCAGAGCAGATGGTCTGATAGCTCAGACCTAGAGGGTGCTTTTGTTTCTCATTGCTTCCTGGTTTTCTTGCTGTTGAAATATTGAGCAATCGTTTCAGACTTCCTCTTATATCAAGTGTGTATGTCAACGTTCCAGCCTCAGACTAGAGGGGTTTGGTTCCTGTCATAAGCTTCTGAAAAGAACGCCAAGAAGATGTTACTTTATGGCAGCGATTTATATGGTATTGTAAACCCTGCAGGAATGGGTTTGTGTCCAAAAGGCATGGAAGTGCTATGCCCAATAAACTGAGGGAAGAGTTCATTTCAGAGCAAGGGAAATGAGGTAGTTTAAAACCAAACTCAAAATAAGCTGGAACTTCATAGAATAATTGTATTGTAGGGACCCTGGACACAAACTGGATAAAATGATTAAGTAGACTGGAGATTAGGGAAATTCAGCATTCCCTCATTTCCAACCAACACCTCTTGATCCCCAGTGTTCTTGAGGATATAGCCCTGCCTATAAGAGATAGCAGACTCAGGAATGTCTAAAACCAAAGAAGATAGAAAATTTGGCCGTATGATAACCAGCTTCTTTATCCCTAGAGCCAGGTCCCTTCAAATTCAGTCTGGATTTCCTTTAGCCAGGCCTACCAAGAGAAGCCTGCAGCCCTTCCATGACAGTAGTAGGTATCTTTGTAGAATTAGGAGGATTTTCTAGCTGTTGATTCTCACCTGCTATCTCAGTCATTTCCTTTGTTTCTTCAGTATAGACCTAAGAATCATATCCACATGGCTGCCTATCTTGTACTTTCTACCTGCTTTTAATCTAACCTGATAAAGTCCCTCCCTTCTTTCTAGTTTCTTATTGCCTTTCAGTATGTCATTTCAGAAATTCCCCCTTGCTATCAATTTTCTGCCTGCTGTCTTTCCCTGATTATCAGGGTGCATCATTTCTGCCTAGTGTGAGTCAAGCCCACTGTGCTTAGGAAATGCAGTCCCAACTACATTTACCAGTCAGTGCTTCCATCTCCTTTCTTTAGTGCCCACCTTGGAGCTATGCAGGAGAACAAGACTGGCCAAAATCCAGAAGCAGAAATACGATACTTTATTACACTTGTGGCATTTTTCTTTGAATTGCCATTATCTGCTTCTAGACTGCACACCGCTTAAGGGCAGGGTTTTATCTTCCCCATCTTTGCATTCCACATAGCACCTGACATCTTGCCCAGTAGAAGTACTTGATAACTAGTAGTAGTAGTAATTGTTGTTGTTGTTGGTAATGATGATGACAATGATGATAAACTTTCTTTCCTCTTTGAGCATTGCATAAAACTGGTGAAGCATTAGTTGCCTTGAAAGAGACTTGCACTTTCCAGACACTCACTGGTTAGGAATGGGAATAAGGAAATTCCCTTTCCATATGGATTTCAGCTCCCACTCACACCCGCTTTGACTTGTGTGAGCAGAATTCCACAAGCAGAATTGAGATTTTTGAAATCCACCACTGGCCCTTGGGATCTCAGCCTCAGTCATGGCTCCTTCAAAATTAATTCATGGATCAGGGATGGAAAATCTACCATCTCATGCATGACTGCATTGGATCAGAGAGTGTATAGAAATATCCATGACTTTAGTAGGCTATTTTTAGGCCACTGGTATTGTCTCTTAAAAACAAGGGCCATGTTTTCTATAAACATATTTTTATAAGCACAAAGAAACAGAAAAGATACACCTGAATTAGCAAGGTTTGGGTCCTGGTTTCTCTCTTTCCTAGCTATGAAACTTTGGATAAACTACCTGACTTCTTTGTGTCTCAGTTTGCTAACTTCTAGAGTTTGTGTGGAGTAGAGTAATCTACTACAATGAGTAGATTAAAAATGAGTACCTGTAAGAGTACATGGCACACAGACAACATATAATATTAGATTCTATGAACTTATTTATCAGAAAAACAGTAAAACATTGACTGTGCTCCAACTGAATTCTATTTTGGAGTAGAATTTACAAATACTAAGTTTCTTAAAATAAATTCCTCTTCTAACTGGATCATCCACCATGAACCACTTCAGAGCTATTCCTTCTTGTTTACTATGATAATTTACATGCCTGTTCAACTCACATCAGACACCCAATTAATGTCCCTCTGATCAAAATTCTTTCCAGATTCTAACTGAAAAGATTTGCATTTCCATGGATACTAACCTAACCTAAGTAAATCTTAGCTGAGTTTCCCCTTACCAGTTAGACAATCAACATGTCATTTTATGCTGTTTTGCCTGTTGATTTTTGTCAAGTGTGTTAAATTTGTCACCACAATTTAACCTTTAGCTTCTTAGAAATAACACTTTATGATATGTCATCTTTACTTTGAATATGTGACACAGGCCCAGAGAAACTGTCTGCCTGAAAGGACAAAGCTCAGTCCAATGTAGTCCACTCTGCTTACCACTTAGGAGGAGAAACATGTACTCTAGTTCTTCCAATGCTAGGCTTTCCAATGCCTAGCGCCATGTTGAGTTTATTACCAGTATTCATTCAATATGCACTTGTTGATAAAAAATGTCATTTAAGTGCTAACTGTACTTCTTTAATGAACACATGAGGCCTTCCCTAGTGATGGTCAGATGGAGACATTGAGATTGCACAGGCATGTTGCCATGACAACTAGTGGCACAACAGAGATGATCCAGCTCAGAATAAATCCTCGATTTTTTCCTGAGAATCCCAGATATTCTAAGTCTAGCTTGTTTCCATGTCATCTTTGCAACCAAAGTAGGAGCTTCAGGCAAACACCAGTTCAGTGTCTGGGTCTCAGATTCTCATTTCAGAGAATCAGAATCCCCCACCTTTATCAGAATTAATTTAGTCTTCCAAAGGACCCATAAATAGGGATAGAGTAGACCATCTAGAATTACTCTGCATCAGAGGGAATCTCCCAGACTTAAAGAAATGTATACACAAGTGACAGAGAAAAAACTAGGCAGTTGAAGACCAAAAAACAAAAACAAAAACAAACCATGGTCTAATGTCTAGGAAAGTTAGATTATCTTCTTAGCTCTGCTACTATATTGCTTCTGAAATTTGGGAAAATCACTTTCTTTCCCTGAGCTGCAGGTTCCTCATCTGCAAATTGTCCAGTTATATCTAGTTGATTCTTATTGTCTCTTCCAAGTCAAATAACCATAAACTAGTCTGAAAGGTAAAAACAATGAGTTTTTATCAAATACTAACTCTGTGTCATCTGTCACTACTTTCTTTGACCCAAATTCCTTCCAGGTCTCTGTAATACAGAAGTTTTCATTTGCTTGATTGTATACCTATTTTACCCCTAGTCAAAATTTCTACCTATTAAAATAAAAACTCTACATTTTATTTTATTTTAAGATTTTATTTATTTATTTGACAGAGAGAGAGATCACAAGTAGGCAGAGAAGCAGGCGGGTTGGGGGGAGCAGGCTTCCTGCTGAGCAGAGAGTCCAATGCGGGTCTTGATCCCATGAACTGAGCTGAAGACAGAGACTTAACCCACTGAGCCACCCAGTGCCCCCAAAACTGTACATTTTAAACAGAAACATCTTAACATTCTTAATTTTGTTGCTGATTAAAAAGTGTAATGGAGGCTGAAGCAAAGAAAAAAAAATTTGGCAGATAGAATACAAAACTTCCCGTAACTCAGAGGTCACCACTGATAACATGTATTCCTTTTCAATATTTTCTCTGAGGGTATGTGCACAAATACAAATAATAGAGATTATACTGTGTATTCCATTTTATATAAAATTTAAACTTAATACTTTATTATAAAAGGCATTTTTTATGTCTAAATGTCTGAATAATATTCTATCAAAAAACATATCAGCATTTATCCAACTGATTTCCTTTTGTTTGGAGTATTTAGGATGAGAAAAGGCTATTTAGATCTAAGGAAAAAAAAGAAAGGCTTTGACAAGGGGTACCTGGAGTTTCAAACTTGTTCCCACTTTACACTACTAGGCATGATACAGTCAGCACCTGATAAAGGAACTTCCAACCATTGTTTTTTTCTTGGATTTACATGTTTAAACATTTAAGCCCAAAGTCACACTGTACAATAAGAGATAGTCCACACTGAGACTGGAGCTGCTGACTCTGAGTCTCATGTTCTGAGCTACTCACTCAGTAGCCATTGCTCTGAGTATAGGGGGACCTCTATTGTTCCCTTCCCTTCCACAACACCTCAGTGACCCTAGTGACATTGAAAATAACACAAAATAAAACCAAAGATCAGTTTTCAGGAAGTCAATACAGTTTTCAACCTACAAAGCTCACTTTCCATCTGATGGTCAGAAATACAAGATAACCACAGTTTGGCGACCGTGGCCATTGCTGCTATAAACATTGGGGTACAGATGGCCCTTCTTTTCACGACATCTGTATCTTTGGGGTAAATATCCAGTAGTGCAATGGCAGGGTTATAGGGAAGCTTTATTTTTAATTTCTTGAGGAATCTCCACACTGTTCTCCAAAGAGGCTGAACCAACTTGCATTCCCACCAACAGTGTAAGAGGGTTCCCCTTTCTCCACATCACCTCCAACACATGTTGTTTCCTGTCTTGCTAATTTTGGCCATTCTAACTGGACGAATGGATAAGGAAGATGTGGTCCATATACACTATGGAGTATTATGCCTCCATCAGAAAGGATGAATACCCAACTTTTGTAGCAACATGGATGGTATTAGAAGAGATTGTGCTGAGTGAAATAAGTCAAGCAGAGAAAGTCAATTATCATATGGTTTCACTTATTTGTGGAGCATAACAAATAGCATGGAGGACATGGGGAGTTAGAGAGGAGAAGGGAGTTGGGGGAAATTGGAAGGGAAGGTGAACCATAAGAGACTATGGACTCTGAAAAACAATATGAGGGGTTTGAAGTGGCGGGGGCGGTGGGAGGTTAGGGCACCAGGTGGTGGGTACTAGAGAGGGCACGGACTGCATGGAGCACTGGGTGTGGTGCAAAAATAATGAATACTGTTATGCTGAAAATAAATAAAAAATAAATTTAAAAAAAAGAAATACAAGATAACCAACACAACAACAATGAGAAAGTATACACACACACACACACACACACACACTCACACACACAAATACACTCACACCCATATGCAGGGTTTAATTAGGTTCCTTTCCCATATGATGCAAAAAATTTTACATAGATGATTTCACACTGGTTTTTGCGTTCTTACATGGAAATGCACAGCTCTGTTTATTTAATCTACTGTGGTTTGTCTTCACAATGCTTTCCTTGATCAAAATTTTCCAGCAAGTGAAGAGAGATACACTGTATATGGGGAAAATTAGATCACTGGCATGAGCTTTTCTTTCACTTCCCTTCTCTGATTTTCTTCCCAATAATAATTTGTAATAAAAGAATAAACTTTTTAGTTTCTTTGTGAGATGTTGATTTCTAGGTGCCTTCTTTTAATTCCTTGAGAACTATCACATAAAAATCTTTCTCACTGACATATGGATGCTCACTGACAGAAGGAATTGAGAATCAGCCCAAAGTCACACTGTACAATAAGAGATAGTCCACACTGAGACTGGAGCTGCTGACTCTGAGTCTCATGTTCTGATCATGTTCCCTACTGCTGGGGCCAGCTGTCTTGTATTCCTTTGGGGTAAAGTAAGGACAAGATTTTAGCAAATAATAAAAGGACAATAGCCAGCATATGGGATGAGTATTCCTTAGGAAAAAGAAAAAAAACTCTCTGTATGGAAGTATAAGATTGGTGAAGAGCTGCTCATCTTCAGAAAAAGAGCAACACATTTTGAATAATCTAATCGCTATGTATTAAATATTATGTGCAAGTTGCCTTGCTAGGTACTATATATATAAGACACAAGAAAATTACAACATTTAATGTATGCTTACTATGAACTAGTTAGGTAAACATGCCATTTACAAAAGCTATAGAAAAGAATCTAACATATAACAATTAATATGTAAATGTTTGATCAGTCAGAGTATATAATAATAACACTAGCTGAAACATATTTAGCTTTTGCTATTTGCCAAATCACTCTCTTTTATTGCTTACAAATTTATGAAAAAGATAGTATTATGTTTCTCAGCTTGCAAATGAGACCTAGAAAGAATTAATAAACAAATAATTTTTTCAAGGTCATAGAACTAATAAAATCAGGACTCAAATTAAATCTGTCTGGCTCCAGAGGCCCTTAACCCTAATACTGTATTCCATTCCTTTCCTCAGGTTACACTCTCTGCTTGAGTGTATGAGTTTAGATAGTTAATTTCTACTTTAAAAGCAAAAAAAGAACCCTTAAAAATTCAATATCAATTATTCATATCAGTGCATAATGTCTCCTGGTTTTTATCAGCATACAAAAGTGTTTTATGCTATTGCAACTGGTATGTATTCGTGTTTAGCTCTTTTTACTATTGTTTTGTACAAATAGTTCCATATACTTAAAATCCACTAGTTATATATTATATGCATACTAATACTCCATTAAATATAGATCCTTCTACTAAAAGTCTATTAGAAGTAATAAATGAATTCACTAAAGTTAAAGGACACAGAACTAAGATACAAAAATCTGTTGCATTTCTATACACTAATCATGAAGTAGCAGGAAAAAAAAATAAGAAAACAATTCCACTTATAATTGCACCCAGGAATAAACTTAAACATAGAGGTTAAAGGCCTATATTATAAAACTTTATAAGACACTGATTAAAGAAATTGAAAATAACACAAATGAAAATATATCCCATGCTCATAGGAAGAATTAATATTATTAAAGTATCCATATCACCAAAAACAAACTACAGATTCAATGCAATCCCCATTAAAATACCAGTAGCATTTTTCACAGAACTAGAACAAATAATACCAAAATTTGTAAGAAAAACTCCAATAGCCAAAGCAATTGTGAGAAAGAAGAACAAAGATGGCAGCATCACAATCCCAGATTTTGAGATATCTTACTAAGCTATAATAATCAAAATAGTATGATGTTGACACAAAACGGACACGACAAGGGAAGAAATAGTATACAATGTGAAAAAATGATCTCTTCAATAAATAGTGCTGGGAAAACGAGACAGCTACATACAAAAGAATGAAACTGGATCACTTTGTTACACCATACAGAAAATAATCTCAAAATAGATTCAAGATGTAAATGTGAGACTTGAAACCTTTAAAATCCTAGAAGAAAACATAGGCAGTTATCTCTCTGACATCAGCCTTAGCAACATATTCATGGATTTGTCTCTTGAGGAAAAAGAAACAAAAGCATAAACAAACTATTGGGATTACACCACCACCAACAACAACAACAACAACAAACACACAAACTTTTGCATAGCAAAGGAAGCCATCAACAAAGCAAAAAGACAACCTACTAAATTGTGAGAAGATATTTGCAAAAGACATAACCAGTAAAGTGTTACTATCCAAAATATATAAAGAACTTATAAAACTCAATATTAAAAAAACTGATAATCAAATTAAAAATGGCAGAGGACCTGAATAGATACTTTTCCAAGAATACATGTGGATGGCCAAAAGACACACAAAAAGATACTTAGCATCATTAATCATCAGGGAAATGCAAATTAGAAATGTATATGTATATGTATATGTATATAATGGAATATTATTCAGTCATCAAAAAGAATGCAATCTTGCCATTTACAGTGGTATGGATGGAACTAGAGGGTATTGTGCTAAGTAGAAATAAGTCAGTCAGAAAATAAAAATACCATATGATTTCACTCATATGGAGTGGAATTTAAAAAACAAAACATGAACATAGGGGAAGGGAAGGAAAAATAAAATAAGAGGAAAACAGAGAAGAAGGCAAAGCATAAGAGACTCTTAGCTATAGGGGACAAACTGAGGGTTGTTGGAGGGGAGGTGGGTGGTGTGATGGGGTAAATTCATGATGGGAATTAAGAAGGGCACTTGATATAATGGGCATTATGTATTGTAAACAACTGATGAGTGACTGAAACTAGTAATACAATATATGTTAATGAAATTGAATTTATTTTTAAAGACTTTTTTATTTGAGAGAGAGATTGAGGTCACAAGTAGGCAGAGAGGTGGAGGGAGGGGGAGTAGACTACCTGCTGAGCAGGGATTCCCAGGACCCTGAGATCATGACCTGAGCCGAAGGCAGAGGCTTAACCTCTGAGCCACCCAGGCGCCCCTGAAATTGAATTTAAATTGAACATTAAGAAAATAAATTTTGAGGTTAATACTTTGCTTATGTACTGTAGACCAAAACTGATTCCTGCTTTCAGAATAACAATTACATAAAACTTTTTAAAAATTAAGAATTTTGAACTACTCCTAAGATAAAAGGTGTAATTATATTAATTCACCTTTTTTTGTTATTCAAGATGTAGAGTCAACCTAAATGCTCATAAAAAGGAGATGTTAAATCAACTACAGTAGATTATACTATGGAATATTGTGTCAAGTTTCAAGACAATGAAGTAAATTTTTATGCATTGATATGAAATGAAACCTAGATTTATTATTAAATAAAAAGAGCAAGTTATAGAACACAGAATGGTATGTACAACATCATCTTATTAATATTAAATACTTACACACACCTCAAATCTGTATAGATACCTATCAAATTGACAAGACTGGTTCCCTCTGGATGGAACTGGATGGGAATCAAGAGAAACTTTTGACTGATTTGTGTTATGCACATTTAAAAAAGAAAAAATAAATTACTGTATTACTTGTTTGAAAAAATTAAGAAAACAAGAAAAACAGGTATAACAATAGCTGATAGTTTGATATTCATTATCTGAAATGTACCTACTATTATGAAAAATTAACGTAAGAATACTAGATTGTATTTTTATAAGAAAAAAAAAGCTATTGTATACACGGGAAAAAAAAACAGCACAAAAATCTATTAAATGACTGAAACTACACAGACAGGTTATTAAATTAAAAGAATTCTCTTGGGGTGCCTGGGTAGCTCAGTTAGTTAAGCATCTGCCTTTGCATCAGGTCATGATCTCAGGCTTTGGAATCGAGCCCCATGTCAGGCTCCCTGTTCAACAGGGAGTCTACTTCTCCCTCTCCCTCTGCTCCTCTCCCCTACTTGTACTCTCTTTGTCAAATAAATAAAGGCTTTTTTTAAAAAGTAGAATTCTCTCACATATATGCATATATCTACATATATACTTTATACATATAACTAACTAGATTTATACTTATATAAACTTTTACATATATACTTACAATACTACATATTTATACACTACTTAAAATGTATACAAATTAGGGGTGCCTGGGTGGCTCAGTGGGAAGCCTCTGCCTTCAGCTCACGTCATGATCCCAGGGTTCTGGGATCCAGCCCCGCATGGGGATCTCTGCTCAGCAGGAAGCCTGCTTCCTCCTCTCTCTCTCTCTCTGCCTACTTGTGATCTCTGTCAAATAAATAAATAAAATCTTTTTAAAAAATCTTTAAAAAATGTATACAAATTAATCTACTTTGCAATAGCTTTTTTTAAAAAACAACAATAATTTATTTTGAAAGATTTTTTTTATTTTTAATTCCAACACTTAAGGCTATGAATTTTCAAAGGTTAAGGAATACCTTTCACTGGATAGGCCGTAACTTATGAATGGGCATCTAGATTATTTCTAGGTTTTTGGCATTTCAAAATGTTTCAATGAATATGACTGTATATATCCGTGTATATGCATATAGATTAATATAGATCACATATCATATAATAATATACATGATGTATATGTATCTAATTAATATGTAATTGAAAATATTTATAATATATACTGACATAGATAAATACATGATATACAGATGAATATGATACCAAATTGCTTTTCTAGATAATATACCGATTATATTTTTAGCAATAAAATATGAAAATTCTTGTTTCCTTATGCTCTTGCCAACTTAATTATTGCTATTCTCACAAAACAAAATGGTGTCTGTTTTCCCTTTTTTTCAATAATTATTAAGATATACTAAATGGTGCTCAGTATCACTCAAATTTAAGGAACGTTTGTTTCAGTGATATGGTTCAAACGAGCTGTGAGCATTTATACGGAAGGGATAATGAGATTCACCTAGAATGAGATGAGATTCACCTAGAATAGACTTGAAATAACCAAGTAATGTTCATTTAATTTGTAATATACCGTCCAGATGTAAAGTTCAAACCCTAAAATTTTCACATATGTACAAAAGGTTATTGTTCTCTATTAAGCATCTATCTCCCCAGCATATCACAATGATTTTCTAATGGCCAAATATGATGAGTATTTCTAATACTTCGATCACTTGACTTCTCTTCGGTTTTCGGCATTATACAATAATCTTTCCTAAAGATTTTCTCTTCCTTTTGCATCTTGGACATGTGTTCTAGGTTTTCACAACTCTAATATCGTCCAAATTTGATTGCAGGATACTCTTCATTTATTCATCCCCTGATTTTAGTGATCCCTTAAAGATGATCTTTAGCATCTCCCCACAGTGCACACCTGCTCTGACCTACATATTTTATTTCCTTGTTAGGTACCTGGTGATAAGTCAGAAATTTTGATATTGGTTTAGTCTAGATACCTCCTTGTGAGGCACTAACCCATATAATTCACTAGAAATCTCATTCAGAATGAGATTTCTGGAAACTTAACACATCCCCAATTAGCTTTTCTCTTTTTCTCCACCACCACTGATGAGGTTTTTTACTTCCTTCTCTATGCTGTACCTATAAACAGCACTGCAATCAATTCAATCACTCAGGCCCTACGCCTGGACTGTCACCTCCTATAACCATCTAGTCATTTTTGTATGAGTTCTTCCTTTAAAATAATATTGAAAGATATTACACTTTGTGTTTCACACCGTCCTAAATAGTCCACTATATGTTTTTTAAATGGATATATCAGTAAATAAATCGGATAGGAAGACAGTAAAGTGCAAGAAATGATAGCACATACTACTTTATGTTAATCACTAGAATAGGTTTTACGTTTTTTGTTTTTCAAAGTGGTTTTTCAGCACTTTCAGTGTCATGAAAATGGACACCAGTTGACCTTTTCTTGTACGTGCTTGCCTTTCTTCCCCCTCCCTCCCTTCATGCGCATCCTTTTTTCCTTGTTTCTTCTCTTTCTTTCTTAAGTCGTGCCTTTTTTTCTATCTGGGACCCTCTCAACGCTTCTCTTCCGTCCCTGGCCCAGCGCCCTCCCTCGCAGCACGCTGGTCAGCTCCTCTGGCCAGTGCACCCGCTCAGCCCCGCCCACGCGGAACTCGAGTCGCAAGGCTGCGGGAGGTGCGCTGCGCAGGGGGCGGGGCGAGACCGGCGCTCTGCAGCGGGCGTGGGCGGAGTCGGGAGCAGGCCACCTCTGCTATATCTGCGCCTGCGCTGGGCGGCTGCGGAGCCAGTCGGGACGGAGGAGACAAGATGGCGCTGCGGGCGATGCGGGGGATCGTGAACGGGGCCGCACCCGAACTACCCGTGCCCACCAGTGGGCCTGTGGTGGGATCTCGGGAGCAAGCTCTGGCAGTTAGCCGGAACTACCTTTCCCAGCCTCGCCTCAGTGAGTATCAGAGAAAAAGACGAATCCTGTCTTGCTCCTTAGCTCCAGCCTCTTGCTTCCATTCACCTGCTTAGCGGGGGAGGGGGCTTTATTTTTCCTTTCTCATCCCACCTGCTCTGACTTATTAGTCTGTCTCTAGAAGGAGATTTGAGTGTACCTGATGTTTTCGTAATATAGGTGGCGGAGGGCAAGAGCGTCGACGAGAACTTTTTCCTGGGGTTGGTGGGCTCCTGGCTATTGACCCGCCCTCTCCAACTTCCTCGACTGGAGCACCCTCGGGCTCTTGCTTCTTGTCACTTCAATCTTAATCACCCTCTGACCTCAGCGGGATCTGTAGGGGTCGAGGGAACGCCTCTTCCCATCTCCTCCCACCAGTGTAGATCTTCAGGGCTGGTCAGGAGTTCTTCCGAGGGAGACTAAGTGCCATCGCTGACGTGGTCTGGCCCTTGGTTGATGAAGGTCAGGCCCGCAGCCAGAAGGAGATGTTCTGTGGAGGGGCTGCTCCACAGGAGGACACGTTGGTGTCAGAGACGCTACAGCTGAAAAGTACCCTGTAGGTCATCTAGTCTAACCCTCTCATTTTACAGTAGGAAGCCTAAGGTTCTGGGAGGGACAGGACTTGCCAGATTTTAAACAATTATTGGCAGAACAGAAACTAAAATTTTCTTTCTTTCTTTCTTTCTTTCTTTCTTTCTTTTTTTTTTTAAGTAGGCTCCATGCCCGGCGTGGAGCCCAACACTGAGTTTGAACTCAAGACCCTGAGATCAAGAGTCACCTGCTCAACTGACTTGAGCCAGCAGGCTCTTCTGAAATTCCGTTTAATTCTCTTTGGTCCTCCTTTTTTTTTTTTTTTCTTTTTTTTTTTTAACCATTGTCTCTTCATTTACTGACAAGTTAAACCTAACACAATTAAGTGCAAGGCTATCTTGGGGAAGCCAAGCAGCTTTGGCCATATTATATAGTATTTTTAAAAATATTTTATTTACTTATTTTACAGATCACAAGTAGGCAGAGAAGAGGTGGGGATGCAGGCTCTCTGCTGAGCAGAGAGCTGGATGTGGGGCTCGATCCTGGGACCTGAGATCATGACCTGAGCCGGAGGCAGAGGCTTAACCCACTGAGCCACCCAGGCACCCTCATATTATATAGTATTATGTGCAGAATATATCATATGCATGTTTAAGTGCTGTGATTATTTAAAAAAAAAACAATCCTGCCTTAATAAATGCGGTTTTACATGGACTACCCAGTAGTTCCAAAAGAAATTTTTTTTATTACTAACCAGTACAGTTGTACAGCGGCAGAGCTCTTCACAGCTTCCTTCAGAATTCAGGATGAGCCTTGGAAATAGACTCTTTTTAAAACTTGGGAAGCTGATGTTTCCCCAGGTGGTGAGACTATGTTTGCACTGGTTAGTTGCCAGAATGCTTGTTTGTGGGTGGCTCATTGCTTTAAAAGAATTTCAGATGGAAGTGTTTCAGTCTAGCCACCCTCCAGTCTGACTAATCCTATCCTGATCTGTCACTAGGTCATATGACAGCACTGCAGTATGAGGAAGAAGAAAAACACAGTTGATTCCATGGTTTTCTGAGATGTGCTTTTTACAGTGGGGATTAATCTGAATTATCTGAGAATGCTTACTGGAGGTTTATATAAGCTGAAGTGAATGTTTCAAGAAATTAACTGATGCTGCATTCTTCTGTAGATTTTGACAATAAATTTATACCTAATAATTCATATTCTTTTATGAACTGCATTTGCATGCTTTACTTTTCTTTGGGTAGACAGATACTAGTGGTGCTTCTAGGAAATGATTATAGGGGTGCAATAGTTTCCATATAATTATTCATTCTCTGTCAGTTCAAAGAGTATCAACAGAAATAATAAAATTGTTTCAAGAGTACACCATGATTGTTAACCCTTAAGGGAGATGAGTACGCTTTTTCAGTATTCTTTGTGTGGTTAGCCAGTGGCTGAAGAATTCAGATGGGGGGTGCCTGGGTGGCTTAGTGGGTTGGAGCTTCTGCCTTTGGCTCAGTCATGATCTTGGAGTTCTGGGATGGAGCCCCGTATTGCATCAGGCTCTCTGCTCAGTGGGGAGCCAGCTTCCTCCTCTCTCTCTGCCTGCCTACTTGTGATCTCTCTCTCTCTGTCAAATAAATAAGTAAAATCTTAAAAAAAAAACAAAAAACAGAACAAAGCAGAATTCCAGATGAGATTCCTCCTGACAAAATTGTTATTATATAATGTTTAAAACTGAACCTCAGGAACCCTTTTTTGTATCCTCACTGCCTATCACAGTACTTGACACATAGAAGGTGTCTTGTAATTGTTTTATAACTTGCATTTAAACCTTGTTCTAATACTTGAGTAGATTCTCAGTGTAGCTGGAATCAGAGTAGGGAATTGCGACACTTGGTTGAGTTGCTTTTCTGTATCTGGGTTATTCTGAATAGCATAAATGATTCCATACTTAGGCTAACAGCGAACTACATTTGAATATCATCCTTTTCTTAAATTGCCACATTCTTTATTTTAGCCCAACAGTTTTAATTGCTTCTCAATAAATACTAATTAACCTCTTAATTTTTCTAAAGATTGATTATACTGTCTTAGGTGCTATATTAATGTAGTTACTTAATGTATGCTTTTGAATGAAGGAATGGGACTAATAATATTGGCAGTACCACTGTACAAATTGGATCCTGTTTTAAAACAACTTCACGATACTGGATCTGTTAACAAGAAATGGGAAATGAGATGCACAGCCTTAGAATAATCTTGAGCACTTTAGTTGAGTCTCTAAATTCACAAGGAAAGAAAACTTAATTATTTAAACTTTGAGCAAAGTTCAGTAATATATACTGAACTTTTAGATACTGGACATTTTGAATTAGATAATCTCCATTGTTCTTGGGACCTTAGATCAGAACTAACCTTGTTTCTTATTTCATAAAGCAGAGGTAGCCTCAATGAAAAAGTCAAGTAAAGGAATCATAGATCTACTTTTTCTGGAACCTCTCCCTTTTTGTCCACCTGTCAGGGTGTGGGTCTCTACTGTTCTTGCACAATAGAAGATGATTGCCGGGGGTTTTTGTTTTGCTAATAAGGTAGAGACTAGAGTACTGGATCTCTTGTGCAATGACTGTCCAATTTTCTCGTTGAAAATTTCACAATCATTAAGTGGCCTTACTAGTGTTGAACAATCTCATATCCTACAGGAGGAAGAGGATGTCATCTTACAGAACATATGCTTCTACAAAAACCTTTATAGATTTTGGTTTTGAAATATTACTCCATAAATATTTATTGCCTGCTTGATAGTTCAGAATCAAAGATGTAACTTTTTGGTCTTAGAATGTGCTCACCATATAAAGTAATTTGTGTCAGTGTTGTCAGAAATTCTGAATATCACCTGCAGACTTAACTTCTTATTCATTTGGAAATTTTCATAAGAAGAGTGTTCATTATTTTGGTGAACAGAAATTTTTATATAACTTGTGAAAAGGTTTTGAAAACAATGAATACTGTTATGCTGAAAATAAATAAAAAGTAAATTTAAAAAAAAAAGAAGAGCAGCTATAATATCTTTGGCAGCATTACTTGAAACTGTTCTCTCTACTTTGGGCCATTAATGATAATAGTGAGGAAGGCTGGATAAATACTGATTAGAGTTAAGTAGAGTTTGATATCATTTTTTTCTGCTTGTATTTTTTTAAACATTTTATTATTATGGAAAAGAGCTATAGTTGCTATATAAACTGTCTTCTAGTACCTGTTTGTAATCCAAAATGTTAGGAACTGTGTCATCTATATTTTTTAATTATATTGGAGACTAAGTTCAGAAATACTATAAAGTCATAGAATGCCAACCTTAGAATTGGGGTGGGGGGTGGGGGAAGCCAAACAAACCAAAAACCAAAAAAAAAAAAAAAAAAAAAAAACCCAGCTCCCTTTTAGTAACAAATTTCTCAGAGCCTTAGTTTCTTTAAATGTAGAGTGGGTATATAAGCCTACCCCCAGCATTTTGTGAGCCTGAAATGAGATGACCTATCTGAAGACATTCTGTGTAAGTACAAAGCACTCTCCAAATGTAGTTTGGTGATATTTCTGTTTGGATTTGGGTTATTGTTAGTGTTAAATTTGTATATGTCAGTTTAATTTAAATCATGCATGCTCCTGGGGCACCTGGGTGACTCAGTGGGTTAGGCCTCTTCCTTTGGCTCAGATCATGATCCCAGGGTCCCAGGCCCCACATCAGGATCTCTGCTCATCCGGAAGCCTGCTTCCCTCTCTCGCTGTCTGCCTCTCTGCCTACTTGTGATCTCTGTCTGTCAAATAAGTAAATTAAAAAAAAAAAAAAAAAAATCCATGTTCCTTAAGCTCTGATTGGTATCCGAAGTAGTTTCCTTGCTTTTGTGTGTGTGTGTGTGTTTTTTTCAGTGAGGGGAAACTGCTGAAGAAAGCATCTCATTAGATTCTCCCTTTTCTGCTTAAAAACTCCAGTGGCTATACTCCCATTAGAGAAAGATTGTTTAGCAATAGTGACAAAATGTAGACACAAGAAAAATACTGTCCAGTGCATTAAATAGTAAAAATAGCTTGCTTTTTTTTTTTTTTTTTTTTGCTTACTTTTTCATAGCTAAGTTGCAGCCTCCTGAAATTATTTTGAGATAGTATAGCTAAGTAAGTCTTGCAAATAATTACAAGAGTGTACCAGACCACAAAAAAACAACCAGTTTGTTTTGGAATTTGAGCTGCAGTACAGAGTTAAAAGAACAAGGGACTTTGGTGCCAGACTGTAAGTTCAGATCTTGGGCAATTTACTTGAGTTCTGAGTATCATTTTTCTCTTCTATAACTTGGTAGATCTTTTATGGAGATTAAGTGGGAATTCCTGACAAGTACTTATTAAATTATATTGATGGTGTAGATATTAATCAGTTAATTTGAATAGTTATTTGTAGGCTTTTTATATGAAAAGGCTATATACATTGTTGCAAATTTAGAGACTGCTTTTGATGAAGTAGAATCTTAATAGAAGTCAGCTTGATTCACTGTTTCCAGCGAAAACGATGAGTAGTGTTTCTTTTTCTTCCTCATGCTTATGCTTGTGACTGGCAAAACTTCCTAATTTTAAATGAGCTTGAATTTAAACATGAGATTGTGAAGCATGTTTGTTGTAGAGGTTAAAGTTAAAGGAGGTGAAATCATGGTGGAAAAAATTTTCAGAATCTGAAGGATTTTGTTGGTTACATTTTATTCAAAACAGTTGCTTCTAAATCTTAAAACTGGATCTTCCCCCCAACCCCACCAGCCCTCACCCTATTCCTATCCCTTTTTAAAGTAAAGGTTTTGAGCTGCTATTCCTATATTTTTAAAAATTGGTTTCTAAGAAAAACATGTTTCAAATGTAGCTCCCTCTGCACTTCTATGTAGCAGTTTTAGAAAGTCATTAAAAAATTGAATGTTTGAACACTAAAATTGAGAACAATAAATTTTTTAGGGGTAGAAATTATTTTTAAGAGTATTAGTTTATTTTCATACAGTGGGGAAGATTTTCATAAAAAATAAGTGTAACAGCTGAGGTTTTTCTGTAATTTAAAGGGAGCAAATGATTAATTGTTTTACATTACCATCCATTCAGGTAACTTAAGTTTTTAAATTTGTGACTTGCTTCTTATTATCTGAGGTTAAAAAAGTCATTTGGGAGCCTTTTAAAATTATTATTGTAGATATTTAGGCAAATATTAGGATCACGTTTAAATGCCCTATGAGTATGAATGAAAAGTAAGTGCCCCAATAGTGCTTTCCTGCTTTCAGCATTTTGTACCAGGGTACTGGCTTCCTGTTTTTAAGTTCTCAAGCCCCTTGAGTGGACAGACTAGATATATTAAATGGTTTCCTCATTCTTGGAAGTCTACATTTGTGCCAGAAATTTCTGTCCCAAGACCTCAGAAGAAATCAAGCAAGTAAAAAATTCTGTCAGTGGACAGTGTATCACAACATATTCAATGCCTTGTAGTAAGTTTTCTTCATTTTTTTTTTCAACTGTTCTGATCATTCAATTTAGTTAATTCTGACATTGTTAGAATTACTGTCTCCTGAATGTTCTGTTTTATACTAATTACCATTACATTTGACATGTTTGTAGGTATGGTAGGGTTGCAGGATAGCTACCTCCTTTCTAAAATGAAGGATTTGAGTCATGCCCTATAGACTAGTAGTTTAATCCTAGAGTAGAAAATAGAAGCCTCTAAACTGACTTTTTTTTTGTCTGTTTGTTTAAGGATCATATTTGATCTCTGGCCTTTCATTCCATTAGCCACTCCCCTCTTCCTAAAGCACTTTTCCCTGTAGTTTTTATGACATCATTTAATTATGGCTTTTACCTCACAGATGACATTTTCTCAGATTTCCTTTGTGAGTTTTATCACTTGTGCTTCAAGTTGTTGAGACTTTCCTTTATCTACTTTGCTAAGTGCCTCCTCTTCTTTAAAGCATTTCCTTTTCTAGGTAAGAACTCCTTACCTAGGTTTTTCCTCTGCTCCCACAAACCCTCTGTACACCTCTGTTTTAGCCCTTAATTCTTCCCCCTTCTCCATATAAAACTAGGAACTCTTCAAAGAACTCTGCTCCTCTGTGTCTTCTTTGTTTTTGTATTCTGGGTCCTTAAAGTGACTTACAGTAAGAATGCAAAATGGTTTTGGTTGGATGAAGGTAGATTATGAAAAGTTGTACAGGCACAGGTATATTTTATAAATTCAATTAAAAAAATTTCTGTTTGAGTGCTCCATATTATAATAAGTGCCATAGAGAGAGGAGCTTTTTGATAATATTGCAGAGGTAATTGTAGGTTGTCCTGTCTGACTGACTAAAGCTTGATTCTTTTCTTTCTTTCTAGCATACAAGACAGTATCAGGAGTCAATGGTCCACTAGTGATCTTAGATCATGTTAAGGTAATACCACTGTGATAATCATTTAACTATTTATGTAAAAACATGGTTCTGTTCAGTGCACTTTAAATTTTATGTTGTGATTTTTTAACCCACTTTTTGGTCTGAATGTCAGTGCTAGATAGGAGATGAGTTTTAAATCAAAAGTCAGAAGACTGGATTCCATTGGTGGATCTAATATGGATTCTGTTAAGCTACATCATCTGCAGAATTCTTTTTTGGGGGGGTCAATCCTACCTCATAGGTTTATGAGGAAAAACAATAATAATATATGATTGTGTTTTATAACCTATAGGTTATTGTGTAGCTCTGATAGCTTCTGGTTCCTGTCATAGACTGCCATGTGTTATAACTATTTGTTAATAGTATTTGTCTTTTTTTACTAAATTTTAAGATCTTTCACTGAATAAACAAAGTTAACTTTTATCTTTGAGGGCCTGATACTGGTATTTAGGTAGCAAACAAAAGCAGATTCTCTCAACAGTGATTAAAGCCCTAAAGCAAAGAATAGTTTTTACTTAGTTTGTTTTAAGGATGTGGAGTTATATCTTTTTTTTAATTTTTTTTTTGCCACACCTGTACATAAGAATTATAAACACTAAGACTGTTATCATAGAAAAAGTGACGTAGAACATAGACCATAATTGCATACCCTACAGAAAGCCTCCTACCTGAGCTTTATGATCAAAATATCTTCAGAGAAAATAATTGATATAATATGCTCTCTAGAACAGTAATTATGTACTGGTTGATGTTGGGGTACTTTGGGCGTAAGGCACATAATTATTGTTTGTTGAGAAAAGTAATGATGGAAATATGTTTGGCATGTGACCCTTCTAGAAGCAGAAAAGAAATTTAAAAACAGCTCATAAAAGAAAGGGCAAAATGCATTGTTTCTTCAGTTTTATCACTAAGATTATATTTTTATGCATGACAAGGTATCTATACAAATTAACCTCAGTATTAAACATAACAAATTTACCTCCGGGCCATAATCTCATACTAGTAGTCTGCAATTTGATTCAAAGTCTCAATATAGTGTACTCAATTTGCACAAAGTTTAGATCAGTACCCATTAATGTTTTGTGAAAGAGTGGAGCCTGCACTTTTATTTTTGAGGAAAAGATAGGAAGTTTTTTTTTTTTTTCTATAGTCTTTTATTAGATAGCATTTTTGGCTTACATTTTAAAAACATGAAACTTTTTTGTTAGCAAATGTTATTGAAAATAAAAATATTTGCCTTTCTTTCTTTTTTCTTTTAAGATTTTATTTATTTGAGAGAGAAGAGGGAGAGAGAGCATGAGAGCATGAGCAGAGGGAGGGGCACTGGAAGAGGGACAAGCAGAGCCCAACACATGGCTCAGTTCCAGGACCCTGAGATCATGACCTAAGCTGAAGTCAGTGTTTAGCTGACTTGAGCCACCTAAGTGCCCCCAAAATATTCAGGTTTCAATTATGTTAAACACTGAGCTCAGAATAGAAGATACAATGGGGAACAATGAGTCCTCCCCCAGTGGAGCATCATGTAGGGGAGAAGCAAATATAATGCAGATAAACATACCTAATTAGTAAGTGCTATGAAGGTTAAGTGGGGTGCTGTGAGAATAAGGAGGAAGACTTTAGAAGACATCTTTGAGGAAGTAACTTTAAGAGTGTTCAAAAAGCTTCATTGAATGCTTGCTTGGGGTAGATAGAGCTCCAGCTGAGGAAAAACTGGTAAATAAATGATAGGTAGGTGTAGGAATGGTTTTATAACCCCAGATTTATAGTGGCTTTTTAATTTAAAGGGTAAAGGAAGAGATAATCTTAACACAAATTTTGTCAGATTAGAGATGGAGACTGCTACTCAAGTCATGTTATGAAATTGGCTTTTTTTTTTTTTTTGAGATTTTACTCATTTATTTATTTGTCAGAAAGAGACAGCATAAGCAGGGAAAGTGGCAGGCAGAGGAAGAAGTGGGCTCCCTGCTGAGCAAGGAGCCTGATGTGGGACTCGATCCCAGGACCCTGGGATCATGACCTGAGCTGGAGGCAGACACTTAACCAACCAAAGCACCCAGGCATCCCTGAAATTGGCATATTTTTAATTTCCAAACCAGACAAAGGGTAATACTAGAAAAGAAGAAAGATAATTATCCTCACTTAAAAGCACAGATTCCAAAATTCTTAATAAAAATATACTCATATATTGGAAATTAGCAAATATAATTATGTAAAAAAATAATAGAATTATGACAAAGTAGAATTTATCCCAGTAATACAAAGATGATTTGATGTGGGCACCTGGGTGGCTCAGTGGGTTAAAGCCTCTGCTGTCGGCTCAGGTCATGATCCCAGAGTTCTGGGATGGAGCCCCACACAGGGCTCTCTGCTCTCCAGGGAGCTTGCTTCCTCCTCTTTCTCTCTGCCTGCCTCTCTGCCTAGTTGTGATCTCTGTTTGTCAAATAAATAAATAAAATCTTTGAAAAAAAAAATGATTTGATGTTAAGAAATGTATCAGTAGGGGCACCTGGGTGGCTCAGTTGGTTAAGCAACTGCCTTCGGCTCAGGTCATTATCCTGGAGTCCCGGGATCAAGTCCCACATCAGGCCCTCTGCTCATGAGGGAGCCGGCTTCTCCCTCTGCCCCTCGCCCCTTTCATGCTCACTCTCTCTCTCTCAAATCAATAAAATCTTTAAAAAAAAAAAAGGTATTTTTTTTAAAATTACATGTAATTTAAAATGTAAATGTATTTACATTTTTACATTTACATTTTTACATTTTACATTTACATTTTTATATGTAAATGTAAAATGTAAAAATGTAAATTATTTTTTAAAGATATCCACCATAACCTATAGGAAACAACATACTTAAGAGATTCTGGTAAAATTCTTATTTAAATCAGAAACAAGATGACGATATCTGGTTGTTCCCGCACTATCCGTCTTTGTACTTAGAACCTAACCAGTGCTGCAGAGGAAAAAGAAATAAGGGTATAAAGTTATTAGGAGGGAAACCTAACCAGTGCTTCAGGGGCAAAAAAGGAATAAGGTTATAAAGCTTTTAGAAGAGAAAAGGCACAGCAGTCATCATTTCTTGGTGATACAGTTAACTAAACCAAGTCATTCAGTGGGCAAACTATTAGAAATAATGATGTAACACAGTTGCTGGATACAAGAATCAGTCTACAGAAATCAGGAGTGTTGTATATTCCAGAATTCATTATTTACAGAAAACCATAAAACTTTGTTGGAAGACTTAAAATAAAGGGAGATTCCATGTTTGTGAATGAAAGGACTCAGAGTAAATATATTGATTCCACCCAGGCAACAGAATCCGTTAGAGAGAGAGTAATTAAAATTAAAGACTGGGCGCAGGCATAAGCAGTTGTATCAGTGGAGCAAAATTAAGCACTCTGAAACCAGTTCTTATTACACTGGGTATTTGACTTGGGTCAATGATAAAAGCATCATTACAGGTCAATAGGGGACAAGTTGTGCTGCTTAGTAAATATTATTGGGGTAATTGGTTTTCTATATGAAAAAGAATGAAAATGAGAAAAGTAAATTTGCATACTACAAACAAAGCCAATTGAATTAAAGGCCTAAACCTGAAGAACCTTTTAGAAGACAAAATCAAAAACCATTTATATAAATTTAAATTAAAAGGTTTTCCTAAACAAGATACGAAAGGCACAAATCATAAAGGAGGACAAGTCATTTTAGTACTTAAGAAGTTTTGAAACTTCTGTATGATAAGATAAAAAATAAAGGGCAAGATAACAGAGTGGAAGTCTATATTTTTGAAAGGGTTGATATCCAGAATCTAAAGCTCCTACACATTAAAGAAAAAGTAGATCTATTTGAAAAGTGGAAGAAACATAGGGAATATAAAGAAGAGATATAACCCAATAATAGGTAATTAAGTCTCAATTGTCAGTGAACATGAAAAGCTGTTTAATACTGGGAAAATACAAGTTGAAAAGATGCTAATTTTTCTTTATCAAAATGGCAAAAATTAAAGTTCAGTAAAGTAAGATTGACATAGTTGTAGGGAAATGATGATTTTGTATACTGCTAGGGAGATTGTAAATTTAATACAATTCCTTTTCAGAGTAACTTGAAAATTTACGGAATGGGCACAGCCTGTATGTAGCCCACCGCTTGGTTACCCTAGGGAAAACACACTTGGCCTGAGGGAGCTGCATAGAAGAATGCTCTTGTTCAATGTTTGTAATAGTGTAAATTTGGAATAGCCTTGAACTCCATTGACACATAAGATGTGTCATTTTAACTACATTTGTTTTATTTTAACATTGATTCTAAGATGCCCATTTATTCATGTTACCATCTCCATAATCAAGAATTTTAAAATCAGTGATGTACCATATTTTAATTGAGAGATATTTTCCTTCACATCAGTCAAAGTAGTGATGTGCTTTTCAATAGATTAGGTTGATAAAATGAGGTAAATATTACCAAAATAATATAAGGTCAAGTGACGAAAACGAAAAGTTGCAGGATAATATATTTAGTATGTTGTCATTTATGTAAAATAACTAAAATCTATTTTTGGAAACTGCATTTTTAATTATTAAAAGTGAAAGAGGAATATGTATTTGGTTAGGAGAATTTGAGGACACATTTATCTTATTATAATAGTGATTATTTTATTATTTTTTTAAAGATTTTTTAAATTTATTTATCAGAGAGAGAGGGGGAGAGAGAACGAGCACAGGCAGACAGAATGGCAGGCAGAGGATAGTGATTATTGTATTTTTAATTGGCATTTTATCCCCCTCCCCACAAAGCATATAGGTGAGTACACACAGAGCCCAGAAGCAAACATCAGTTCTGAGTGATGGGAATGTGGTTATTGTAAGTTTTGCGTCTTTCTTTAGTCTCAAAGTTTAAAACCTGTACACCGGAGAAAAAACAAATTGCTGCTGTTTTATGGATTTAAGACCTTTCTCACTACCTTATGCTGTGTTTACCAAATTATATGTGCCAGTGTAAGTGTTTTAAGGTTGTAAACTACCTGAGGATGTTACAGACTCTCAGTATATACCTGTGTGGTTTAGAGAGGTGGGGAGATTTTACCTGTATACATGCTTTGATAGAGATAGAGCGTATAGAATAATTTGGGGAGCTTTTAAATATTGGTTATTGACCCTTTATTTTATCTGGTATAGTTTCCCAGATATGCTGAGATTGTCCACTTGACTTTACCAGATGGCACAAAGAGAAGTGGGCAAGTTCTAGAAGTTAGTGGTTCCAAAGCAGTGGTTCAGGTAAGCATCACTTTCCAAATCTGGCCAGCTGAACAAAAACATAAGGAAAACCTCTTGCCTTTTCTAGAGATCATTGAGTAAGTCTATTTTTAGAGATTGATTATTTACTGTGGGAAGAAAAAAATTATTTTTTCTTGTTGTCTTGCTAAATGATAGCCACCTATGTCTATCCTAGTCCAGTACCTCCACTGCCATTGGTAAACTTTTTTTTTTTTTTTTTTAAACAAAGCAGATAATCTCACGGAAGGAGAGAGATGAAAGGCAAAATTTATAACTTACGGGATAAAACCAAAGCAGTATCTGAGCCTATTTCTTTAAATCGTCTCTTGTAATACCTAGTTTTTAATGTTACCAATTATGGGAAATGCCAGTTTTCTCAAATTACATGTTCCCCTAAAAAGTAATCTAGAGCAAGTTTTCTGAAAGGGCTAGATAATAAATTGTTTAGGCTTTATGGGACAACCAAAGGTCTCTAATGCATATTCTTCTTCATTTCTTTACCTTCCTTTCTTATTTTCTTAAACCCTTTAAAAATGTAAAAAACATTCTTAGCGTGATGGAGTTGGACTAGAGTCATGATCCTTGGTCTAGAGGTTGGCAGTTTGGTTCATCACCGTGGACCTTTCTTCGTTATATTGAAAATAGTTTGTATATATGTATTTTACTTTATATGGGCTGTTGAACAGACAGAAATAATACTTAAGTACTTACAATCTAAATTCCTTTTGCCTTTCTGATTACTTCTCTTTCTCACTAGGTATTTGAAGGGACATCGGGTATAGATGCCAAGAAAACATCCTGTGAGTTTACTGGGGATATTCTCCGAACACCCGTGTCCGAGGATATGCTTGGTAAATGGATGTTGTTATGTATTCTGAGCAGGGATCTGTTTTCTTTTAAACATATTTCCATGGCGTCTTTCTTAAAAAATTACCTATTTGAGTCATGGTCCACTCTGTACTATCTTGCTACTGTTTCACAGGTCGGGTCTTCAATGGATCAGGCAAACCCATCGACAGAGGTCCTGTTGTACTGGCTGAAGACTTTCTTGATATTATGGGTAAGATAATAAATGGGTTTCTGTGTTTTGAAGAAAATAGCCTCTGTTTTATATCTTTGTCAAATAGTGATTTTTGTGATAGTTTAAGTAGATAACCAATATGGTCCCTATTAATTGCTTTATTTAATAAATTTATGTTTTTTGGAAATCATAAAAATTTTATGTAAAGTATTTTAAGGTATTATAAAATGTCACTGTGACGTATCTGAAATGAACATTGCTTTGAAATATAAGTGGCTTCTAAATTAGGATTTTTTTTCTTACTTACTGTATCTTTTTTTCTTTAGGAACTTGTTCTGCTACCATATAGTTTGTAAGTCTACAAAAGACTAATGGGAAGATTTCTTAAATAGTTTCAGATTTTAAAAAGCTGATTTTTTTTTAAGAGAGGAAAGAAATGGCTTATATGTTTTAGTCTTAATGTCTTAAAATTTTCTCTTTTGGAAATATATTAGGCCAGCCAATCAATCCTCAGTGTCGAATCTATCCAGAAGAGATGATTCAGACTGGCATTTCGGCCATAGATGGCATGAACAGTATTGCTCGGGGGCAGAAAATTCCTATCTTCTCTGCTGCTGGCTTACCACACAATGAGGTGAGAGCTAGGATCTGTTTGGTCTGAAATTTAACAAAGGAGAATTTCTAAATGCTTCACTGTTAATAAGAAGCTAGATAAAAGGTTTTTAACAATACTCACTTGTACCCAATATCCATTTTAGCAATTTTCAATGTTACTGTTTATATAATCCAGCTACATTGAATCTCAATCTATGCCGGATGTCTGTGTTCTTGCTTACTCTTACAAATCTTTACAAAAAGTACAAAGTAGCTTTTTGGGGTAAGTCCTTTAGAACATAATTTCATTTATTATAATTGCAATTACAAAAAGTTTAGGATAAAAGTTATTTGTTGTAGAAGTATTATTTTAAATTTCAACTTAGTTCTCTTGTACTTCTCATCAGATTGCAGCACAAATCTGTCGCCAGGCTGGTTTGGTAAAGAAGTCCAAAGATGTAGTGGACTACAGTGAGGAAAATTTTGCAATTGTATTTGCTGCTATGGGTGTAAGTATAATTTTTTTCTGTTTTGGTATGACATTATAAGATTATTTATTTTATTAGAACAATGTAGAAAACCACATATATATCATTGGATTTATTTCTAGGCAGAGAAGTTGCAACTTGGCATTTTGGATAAACTCTGGATTAAAATTTAACATTTGACTGCAAACTTGTTTTTATTTTTTATTTTATTTTTTAATTTCTTTTAAGTGTTCCAGAATTCATTGTGCTCCATGCAATGTGTGCCCTCCCGTAATAGCCACCACCAGGCTCACCCAGCCTCCCACCATCCCTCCAAAACCCTCAGATTGTTTTTCAGATCCACAGTCTCTCATGGTTCATCTCTCCCTCCAATTTCCCCCAACTCCCTTCTCCTCTCCCATCTCCCCATGTTCTCTGTGTTATTTCTTATGCTCCACAAATAAGTGAAACCATATGATAATTGACTCTCTCTGCTTGACTTATTTCACTCAGCATAATCTCTTCCAGTCCTGTGCATGTTGCTACAAAAGTTGGGTATTCATCCTTTCTGATGGAGGCATAATACTCCATAGGACCACATCTTCCTTATCCATTCATCCGTTGAAGGACATCTTGGTTCTTCCACAGTTTGATGACTGTGGCTTTTGCTGCTATGAATATTGGGGTACAGATGGCCCTTCTTTTCACTACATCTGTATCGTTGGGGTAAATACCCAGTAGTACAATTGCAGGTTGACTGCAAAATTTAAGAGTAATTTTCTTTATGCCCAATGCAGTTTGTTTACTCTGTTGGCTTTTATGAAATTTTGTGGGTACTTGAGATTTCAAAAGAGGGAACAGTGTAGATCCATAGATTAGCCTTCATCAGAAATACTGAGAATTTTTTTTCTCCTAGCACTGATGAAGTCATTGCTATTTAGGTAAACATGGAAACTGCCCGGTTCTTCAAATCTGACTTTGAAGAAAATGGCTCAATGGACAATGTCTGCCTCTTTTTGAACTTGGCTAATGACCCAACGTGAGTAAATAGAGCTGTTTCTTTCTGTTCCCTCAGGCTTCAGATCAAAAATGTTACCTAAGACAAGGGAAGTGAAATATGACCATGAAAGGAACATGGGGCTAGGAGTAGGAGAACTGTGGTTAATTAAATTTGGCTCTATTTCTTGCTGGTTACTAGGCTTTGGCCAAATCACATAGGCTCTAATTTCAGTTTTCTCTTTGAGGAAATATAAGTAATACTTGTCTCATACTGTTGTTGTGCATTTTAAGTGAGATAATACATGTAAATTACTTAGGACCCAGACCATACTTAATGATCTTTTCCTCTTACCTGAGAAATCTAGCCACTCCCCTGTTTCTTCCCTCCCTCCTTGTTTCTCTCTCAATTTTGAGAGGAATATAGTTCTGAGAAATTATGGGTCCATTTCTAAAATAATCTAACTTTGTAGCATTAGGTAGTTCTTATTATGAAAAAAATGACTACTTATTCTAAAGTAATAATTGCTTTTTTATTTTTTAAATTAAATTTATTTAGTTACTTAAAACCTAAATAAATTTTCTCAGTTTATTTAAAACTTTTGAAGGGGGACTCTAATTTCCAGCATCAAGTTGTTTTGTCTTTTTATTTTTATATATTTATATAAAATAGATTTTAATATAAAATATAAATATAAAATATATTTATATAAAATATATTTATATATTTTAATTTATATTTATATTTTTGCCTTTTTATTGGAGTAACAAAGGACTTAATATTCCATTTCAGTATTGAGCGAATTATCACTCCTCGCTTGGCTCTTACTACAGCCGAATTTCTGGCCTATCAATGTGAGAAACATGTATTGGTTATCCTAACAGATATGAGTTCTTATGCTGAAGCCCTTCGAGAGGTAACTTTTTTTTCAAAATGGGTTACTTTTCAGAGTTTTCTGTCTCTTTACAAGTTTTCATTTTTCTTTTATCATCTTTTTTTAAGCTTCATCTCTCATGTATTAGTAGAATACCTAAATTAATTGAAAAGGAAAACACAACTTTTTTGTGTCTAGTTGGAGTGATTATAAATTATATATAATTATTAGCCTAGTTATACTGTCACATCTTTATGTATTAAGACTTGACTCTAAAAGGCAGCAAATGATGCAAGCTCTTTGTTCAGTTACTCTCCCAGGATGTTTTGTCCAGATTGTCAATTTTTAACCCTTTTCAGAACTTCATTTTTAATAATATTAATATTTAAATAAATGAAGAGCATACTCTTGACTCCACCCTTTTTAGAACTTTTTCCTTCAGAAAACATGGTGTTTATTTAAGAACAGTGTTAAGATTCTAACAGGTACCACCCAGAAGTTTGGGGTGTTCATTCTAATACAAATTACTGAAATTTTAAGCAAGTTACTCTTCTAAACATGTAAAAGGGGATAAAAAAGCTTCTTATATAAATACCTGGCTATATAAATACCTGGCTTCTTAAAAATCCTTGAGATCCATCACCATATCTCACTCTGCTGCAATGGTTTTTCAGGGAAGCATTTTTCTTTCCATCTGTCACAGACCAGTAATTTTCTAAAGTACAATTAAAATGAGTTATTAGAAAATGTTTTAAAGACGATACATAACTTACAACCCTAGAATTTCTTTTTCTTTTTTTTTTTTTTTTTTTTGCCCCACTAGATCCAACGGACATAAAAGCACTCTGTCAGATTGCCATTAGGGTTTTTAAATGCTTATCCTACTTTCTGTGTTATCTCATTATCCACTAATAGAAGCTGGTCTGCAGACCACACTTTGAATAACACTGCTATAGGATACTCTTTGGAGGTGCCAGAGTAGCACCTAAAAGTTGGGCTCAGTGCTTTAGGGTTCTTGGTGGTTATCGATTAATATACACAGCTATATTATAATGTGCATGTCTCCATGAGAAAGACTATTTATTCTTATTTTGCACAGTGAATGGGCTCCTGGCTCTGTGATCTTGGGAAATTATTTAACTGTCCCTTGATCCCAACTATAAACTGAGGTTAACAACAATCCTATGAGGATTAAATTAAATATGTAAACTGCATCAAATGATTCCTGGGATGTATTTCCTCCCCTTTTGACCTTTTTAACATTAGCTTACATAAATATTGCAAAATCCGTGGCATGACATAGATCTTGTGAACTAAAAATGTTCTTTTAGTTTTAAAATAACTTCCTTTGATTTATAAAATTCCAAGCAGTTTTTTTTTTTTTTTTTTTTCTAGCAAGCTATTTAAAGATTTGCATTATGGTGATAAGATTGTAGCAAAGCACTTTCGGTCCCCAATTGTCAACATTTTTGTTGCAGAATAATCTGGAGTTTTGTTGCTAGATTTTTAAATCATCTTCCAGAGACAGTATTTAAAAGTGAAAGATGATACTTCCAACTTTGCATTTGGGTATGTTCAAGCTAATGTGTTCTAAGCTTTACTTTTCATATTCAGGTATGTCACATTCTTCTTCTTGACTTACTGTCAGGTTTCAGCAGCCAGGGAAGAGGTGCCTGGTCGGCGAGGTTTCCCAGGTTACATGTATACAGATTTAGCCACGATATATGAACGCGCTGGTCGAGTGGAAGGTAGAAATGGCTCAATTACTCAAATCCCTATTCTCACTATGCCTAATGATGGTAAGTTTTTGGTCTTTGGATTATAGCAGACATAAACATTTTAAGGACTTGATTCTGAGAACATCTACCTTTTTGAGTTGAAAATTTTTTTTTCCAAGTTTTTACTTAAATTTCAGCTAATTAACATATACTGTAATATTAGTTTCAGGTGCAGAATTTAGTGATTTATCACTTTCATACAATACCTGGTGCTCATCACAAGTGCCCTCCATCACCATGACCTGTTTTCCCATCCCCCAACCCTTCTCTCCAGCAACCCTCAGTTTCTTCTCTGTAATTAAGAGTCTGTTTCTTGGTTTGCCTTTTCCCCCATGTTCATTTGTTTTAGAGCTGAAATTCTTTTGAAGGTTTATCCTTTAAGAGTTTACCTTAACTACGTGATTTGTATCTAAATGAAACTTTTCATTTGTAAACTGCCCATAGTAATCATCCTTTTGTAGAAGAAGAAAAGCAATTTCCTTTGTAATTAGAATTTTTAGTTCTCATTTGTTATGTTACTGTTGAGTGTCTACTATTTGTGGGACACTGATCTAGATACAAGGAAATTCTTTTTTATTTAATTCATTCTCTAATGTAAGTTACTTGATCTTTTGGATTGATTTGGGTATTTTTTATGTGCATGCATCAATAAGTTAAGCTAGCTTAAGTGTCAGATAAAGAGCACAAATAGTAAATGTCACAAGACTTTCAGGACAGAGTGATCACCAGAGGCCCATTAAAAGAGGACTCCGTTTTACTTGACAAACAGTGCAGTACCTGTTTGAATTTATGCTCAAGAGTGAAACAAGTCAGTAGTCTTCTTCTATGACTGCTTTTTGTTCTTGTCTCAGTGTTTAAAAAGCAATTTTTGCAAGGTATTTTCAGAATAATAACTCATATAATTGAGTGCTGTTTTTAATACTTTATAAATATTACCTCATTTAATCCTCATAGCAGCTTTAAAGTGAATGCTCTACTCTGAGGCACAGGGAGGTAAAGTAATCTCTTGACGTTAGGAACTGATAGTTTTAGAACCCAGGCAGTCTGAATTCATAATTCATACTGTACTGTCTCTGACTTGAAAATGATTATTTCAAAAAAGTGCCTGTAAGATTACTTTATGTAATTCAACTAACTTAGAAACGTCTTGCTTTGTAGAACTTTCTTGGTGCTGCCCGCATAATGGTGTTTTGCTTATCTAACATTCCTGTACTTCTCATGTTGAAATGGTTTATATCCATCTGAATAGCTTAAAAACTAAGAATGCTTTCTCAGTATATGTTAAATTGGCAAACCTCTGCCAGGAAATTTTTGGAGTTTTATTTATATTTTGGGGGGAAATAACTAGGAGACCATGGTACTTTTCCTAAATGCAACTAATTTACTTTATGTGCCAATAGATATCTAACCGTGCTGCAACTCAGTAAATAAAACCATCCAATATGATAGTCGCTAGCTACATTTGGCTGTTTAAATTCCAGAGTTCATTAAAATTAGATAAAATTTGAAATTAAGTTTTTCACTTCCAGTAGCCACATTTCAAGTACTCAGTAGCCACATTTGGCTGGTGGCTACCAGCAAAGATACAGAACTTTTCTGTCATCATACAAAATTACTTTAAAGAGCACTGTTTTTTATAATGCTGTATGTAACACACACGCTTCCTGTGATTCATTTATATGATATGGATCCTTTAACTAATGTCAGATGTCTTCCTCTGGTAGATATCACTCACCCCATCCCTGACTTGACTGGATATATTACAGAGGGGCAGATCTACGTGGACAGACAGCTGCACAATAGACAGGTATTTGACATTTAAGCAATGCTGCAAAGCTTAGAAATCTACTCTTCAGTTACTCTTTAGCGATTGGTGACTTTGACTTTGCTTTAAGGAATTATTTTGTTAGAAAATACCAAGTTATTTTCCATATGGTTATATAGTTGTCATTTTTGTATACCAAGATCCTCTTGTGGGTAAGAGTGCTAGTATTAATGATGAAGTCCCAGAACCTAAGTCAGGTTAGGTGGGGTGAGGAGGTTCGGAGCCGACGACTAAGAAAGAATTCTTAAGACGTCGTTGGTGCAAAATGGTGGTTTATTAAAGCACAGGGACAGGACCCGTGGGCAGGAAGAGCTGCTGCCCCGGGTTGTGAAGGTGGGCATGTTATATACCCCACGGTTGGGGGGAGGTGGTGAAGGGATGGGAGGTTTCAACAGAATTCTCACATGTTAGGGAGGGCCTACAAGGTGCCGGGTGGGGGGAGTCTTTGCCCTTATGGCTTGATCAATGTCGTCTTTAGGTCAAGCACTAACATCAAGATAATGGGGGATTCTTGGTGGGGCATTATGATCTGGCTATCATTTACATTCCTTTCTACTCCAGTCTCCTCCAGTTTATGGTGGGAGGGGGACATTAGGGCTTCAGGAACCAAGAGTTATTTGCCTCTGGAAATTTGTGCTATTGATAAGGTAACCTCCCTGTTTAGGTCTCTAGGACATCTTGTAGAGCAAGGGAGATTCCTGTTCTGCAGGATTGCGATCGCTGCAAGTTAACTATTTATCGTTTTATGGCGATCAGGGGTGCCTGAGGAACGCTACACATATGGAGGGGAGCGGGTGAAGAAGGGGTGCAAGGCGCCAGCTTTTGCTTTGTCCTCAGCCAGCCTCCTGCTCCCTCATCATTCCCCCCTGAACAATTTTGACCTTTAAATCTTTAAGGTGGTTGAAGGTGGAAGGTCTCATCTTCTGTAACTTCATGCTAAATAGGGGCGTAGAGCTGTCCCTACCTGCTCGGGTCAATATTGATCAGGGTAGGAACGTATAGGGGAGTTACAAAAGGTGGAGGCAGCTGAATCCAGCGCTGACAGTGAAGAGGCGTCCTCGCGCGTGACAAGGACCGTCTGCCGTGGTGTAGTCATTTTAGCAATGGAGTCTCGGCACCAAGTAGAGAAACATGGAACAAAGCAACATATTAAGATTAATAAGGCGATAAGAATAAGAAGCCCGAAAAGGAGATTCGGCCATAGTCCTCCTTCAAATTAGGAACTTAACCATTTACTGAGAGAGAGAGAAGGATCTTGTAGGGCCTTAATCTGGGTGTTCATATCCTTTATTATTCCTGTGACATTTTTGCAATAGTCTGGGATGTATATGCAACATTCTGTCTTGATAATTGCGCATGTGCCACCCTGGGCTGCTGTCAGGACATCCAAGGCCATCCTATTTTGTAGGACTGCCTTGCATATCTGTGACACTTCGGTATTAAGCTGGGAGATGCTATTTAGTGAATCATTGAGTGCCTTTGTAGTATATTTATTAAGCGCTTCTACATGCCACATGACATCCTGTAGTCCCGCAGATGGAACAAAAATGGATGCTAAGTAATCATACCATTTAAAAACAGATCACTTCTTTTTTTTAAATTGGAGAGATTAGCTGGAGTTGTAATGGTTTTAGTAATGCGCCCATGGATCCAGGCAAATCCTAAAGTACAGCGACCTATCCACCCTGGAGGAAGCCAGGGCCACAGGTTGGTTCCACATATCCAGTGGGTTCCATTTGGAGCTGGCCATCTAATGCCAGGTCGCCTTACCCAGTCAGTAGCAAACCAGTCAGTAGTCTGGAGTACTATTGTCTGGGAACACATTTCTAGTGGTAGCCATCCCAGATATCGTGTGTTATTTGCCCAAGTACCACTCGTATGATTCTTTTGTTCCCAGCATAAAACTGCCTTTTGACTGAGCCGTCCAATTGTGGGCGTAAGCCACGATGCTCATCCCAGATTTGATATATACCATCCTTAGTATAGCGATAAGGAGGGTTTCATAACTTAGGCCCTAGCCGGTGAGTATCATCTTGTGAGCCTGTAAAGCCAGTTAGAATTTTAATAGTTTGAGAATATGAAAAACTTTGATTATGTCCTGGTGAACCCCATGTTTTACTGATCATGGGCCAGGAAGAAACATTTTGATTAGTAATAGATTTATCCCAGAATGTGCTGTCTCCATCTACCATCTCTGAGATATAATTTTGTAGAGAATGCCAATCAGTGCCCTGTAAAGGAGAAACCCACCAGGGTAATCCAAACGTACTTGAAATAGGCAAACTTCCACAAATCCAGCAATCTGTCTGATTATGTAGTTCAGCAAAATGCTGTGCCCACTGTAGAAAGGAATTGTCAGCTAAGACAAATGAAAGGAAGACAAAGAGAATATATATAACCTTCATTTTCGTTTGAAGGGAAGTTTGAGGTGTTCTAGGGGCTCACAGGAGTAAGAAGTCACGTTGGTTTGTTTGCTCGGTTCCTGTGGAGGAGGTACAGGTTTTATTCTAGATATATGAACCCATGAGGAGTATCCTTCTAATTTCACCGCAGTGGGGGTACATAATATGACCCGATATGGACCTTTCCATCTTGGATGTAAGTTTTCAGTTATATCTGACTTCCAATTTTTTAAGTAAACCATATCTCCAGGATTTACATGGGGTGGGCTTTCAGTGATAGTTAAATCAGGTTTGGGGAGAATACGATTAGTATACTCATTAAGTGACTTATGAATTAAACCAGCTTCTAGTGAATAGTTTAGTAAGGCATTATAATCTTCATCTAATAACAGATCTACAGAAAGAAATGGTCTCCCATAAACTAACTCAAAAGGGCTAAGTCCTATAGGTTGTTTTGGGGCAGTTCTCATCCTGAGAAGTCCTATTGGTAGGAGAGTAACCCAATTTTCCCTCATCGTTAACAAGCCAGTCTTGTGCGTTTTTAGTATAGCCTCGCTCCTGAGCAATATGAATTTCTTGGTCTGAATAGACTGAAGTTATGGACTCCATTGGAGTCAAGACTGGTATAAGGCTTAATATCTGTTTACCCTTTGCTGCCTCTTTGGCTGCATGGTCTGCTAGGTTGTTTCCTTTAGATTCCAAGGTCATATCCTTCTGATGTCCTTTGATGTGAATCACCGCTACCTCCTTAGGCAAGTGTACAGCCTCAAGAAGGGCTACGATCTCAGGACCATACTTGATTAGGGAGTTATGGCTTGATAGCAATCCCCTTTCCTTCCAAATAGCTCCATGAACATGTAGTACCAGGAAAGCATATTTGGAGTCAGTATAAATGTTAATTCTTAGGCTTTGGCAATTGCAAAGTGCTAGTGAGCACTATAACATACCTCATCAGAAAATCAACTGTCATTCGTATTTTTAACAGGGGCATCTTAAATCTGGCCATATAGAGTAAGCAAGATCAATAACCGTTTTTGTTCTATAGAGGAAGAAGTACAGTGGTCAGGTTCAGGCATACAGGTAACTAGGTTTAAAGTTTGACAAATTTTAAGTATTATTTCTGGCATATCTATAAGTATAGTCCAATATTTAATTAGTTGGCCTCCGTCATCCATTGGTGGCCTTTGGCTTCTAAGACAAATCTGGACCTGATGTGAAGTCATTACAGTTAGGGACTGTTCCATAGTGAGCTTTGAGGCTCCTTTTATGAGGGCTGTTCTATGCTTAGCTAAAGCATCTATTTGCAATTGCACCTCAACAGAGGTGGCCTCTAGGATAAATATGACTAAGGGATGAAACCAATAAGAAGACCTTTGAGTGGTCCAGCCTTAACAATATCCTGATTACAGAGGATCACTGGCAAGTGAGAAAACTTGTCAAGAGATAAGGGGAGTTCCCCATGCATCATTCAATCCACTCATAAAGAAAGTGGGGTAATCCATTATCTCCACAAGTCCATGGTTAATACTATGGAGTGCGATAGGTTGGCTTTTAGGCAATTTCCTTATCCCAGCCACACATAAGGTGTTAGTTAAGTTATATAATTGTTGGGGAATCAATCCCATTTTTTCAGTTGTTTAATCATGTGCCACGGGGTTCTGCTAATATCCCCACGAAATAGTAAGATCGACTAAAGAAGCTATTGTGCAACTTCTCTGAAGTTTACCTCAAATTGTTTAGCTTAGGTAAACAAGCATTTAAAGACAATCAAATCTAGAATTCAACATCCATAAAGGTGTGTTATTAAAACACAATTTTTCTAAAATAACCCTCATTTACAGAGATAGCCAAATCAGGACTAATTCACTTGTGAAACAAGTCCAGTTTTAACAAACTCGGCCCATTATTTACATAAGCTCAGCAAGAACAGTGAGTGTGATCAATAGATCTTTTAGAATCTGCTTTGCTGGAACTTTGTATAAGGAATCTCTGGGTTGAACTTTTAGTAGCTTCTCCGGGCCAGAAGCCAAGCCCTGTACTTGCCATGAGGCATGCCTGCAATACCTTTGGGTGAATTCCTCTTCCTGAGAGTGCACCTACCAAGGAGTGACATTCTTTACTCACCTGGTGAGGCTGCTGGGAACTCTGTAAGCAAGGGGCTTTATGGCTCCAGGTTTCATAAAGTCAACCTTAGTTCCTTAAAGCTGTCTGGTCATATCTGAGTCTTTTCAAATATGACATCCCAGTCAAAGCCTTGGTAAAATAACCCCTGTTTCCAATTCTTTCCTGTTACAAGGAGAACAGATTCTTATTGAACTTATGCAAATGACTGATTGCCATGGAAGAAAGAATACTTAACTGAGACCTTTTGGTCTCAGAGGGTTCATATAGAGAGAAAAGATGAATGCTTTGAGCACTTTTACAAATGAGCACTTTTACATCTCTATAAGTAACAGATAACTAGGAGGGAGTATCCCTAGTCTGGAAGAGCAAACATTAGAGAGAACCAGCAATGTTTAAAGTAAGACAAAACATTAAGAAACACAACACTATAATCTTTTAGTTCATTTAGTCCCATGTTACTAATTCTGGTGAATGCGGCTTTAGTCAGTTTTGGAAATTCTTACCCATTTCAGTTTTAGGATTTTCAAGCATATCAAATATCTGTATTTGTCCTGAAAGTCCTTTATAGGAATCTCCTTGAAGATAAAACTCATTTTACCAGAGAATTAAAACAATTATAAATGACAAAAACTCAGAATGGATATGGTTAGAGCTAAAGAGACACGGGAGTTTACAATTTAGCTGCAAGGAAATCAGGTTATTTCTGTGATACGTAACTTTTCCATAATTACAGTATCAAGCGATGATCTCTCAAAACGTTAAAACTTTAGGAAGTGCGTAGAATCTCTAGAATAGTTATAGTATTTTCCCAAATGTAATCCAAGGTTTATCATTGGTTCAGTAGTACTTCATGAACAACTTCACATACCAAGGAAAAGCCGGAGTTAAAGAGATTTACAATTTAAATCTTGTCAACATTTGCTAAAATCTTAGAAAGTGTTGAAGCACATGCCTAAATATAATTAGGGATGTTAAACACCTAATAAAACAAAACATAGAAACTGGTTTTTCTGGGCAGGCAAAGAGAAAACCATTTACATTTTCTTAACAGCAGATCAATTGATCTAAGAAAACATTGTCCTTTTTAACAGAGACAATTTCAGTCTTGTACCAATGTACCTTTAAAACCTATTCATTTCAATCTTAGTCCATTCTTGACCATAGCTAAAATTCCTTTTCTGAAGATTTCCCTTCACAAACCTTCTACACTTTCCTTTGCATTCAGGTTTTGTCCCAAGTCATTTCTTTCTAAACAACCATCTCATTTAGGACAAAATTACCTTCCCTTACCTTCCACAAAATGTATTCCCATTCCTTAAGTCTTTCTTACATATCTCCTACTTTCCTACATACAGAGTTTCCCTTTATTTCCATCAGTCTTAGTTACACTAAGCAGAACTTTGTATTCTTAGAAACACCTTTAGTTATTAACCAATTGTGAACTGCTACAACAATTCTTTAGATGACAAATTTATGAAACAGTGCAAATTTATGAAAAGTGCCAAACACGTTTACCAACAGTTTTAAATACTCTTAGTTTCTTTGCAGTAAGAAGTCAAAAGCACAAACCTACATCCAGTAATTAACGACTTAGCACTTTATCCTGTTTGGTTAAGATATAGATGTCCACAATTCAATTCCATTTGTCATCCAAGCAAAACTTTAAAACTTTCGGGTTACCAAAGACTTTGAAAGCTACTTCAGCAATTACCCATTAGAACTTTGAGACAACAATTAACCATCAGTTTCGTCATTTCTTTGCTAACAAATTTTAACAAGTAACACAAGCTTATTTGACCTTCAGTAAACTTTGATAGAATAAAAGTTTCACATTTACTGCTGTAACTTCAAAGACACGTCTTATCTTAATTAAACCAACAAACTTAACTTAGTTCCAATAGTGATTTATGTTCCACCTGGGCCCACTCCACTTTGAATGTTTACCTGAGACATGCGTGGGAAGATCTGGAGTGGCGAGTGTTAGGTCCAGGGGTGCTCTTCTTGCTCCTTTACAGTGGAGAGAGAAGGAGCCGTGGTGCATGATCTAGAGGCTAGTCATGCAGGCTGCACACATGTTGGTACAGAAACACGTAAGGGGGAAACAGAAGAAACAAAGTGCTGCCAGGAGGCAGAGAAAAGATTCCCGGTTTTAGAGCTCATAAGCCCCAACAGAGGAGCAGACGCCATGCTTTCCCACCAGCAAGGGGGAAGGGGTTAGGCAGTCCAAGTCAGGCCAGAGAACACAGGGAAACTTCCCCGAAACAAAGAGAGTTTCGGCAGCTGCTTAGGAATTTTCCTTATGGTCTCTGTCTCAAGTTAGACCAACCCCACTTGGCTCCAGTTATAGCCATTAACACGGGACGTGAGTGAGGGAGAAGCCCCCACATCTATTAAGAGAAACAGAGAAATAAAGCCAGAGTCCCCTTTGCTAGGGATGGCCCAGCAACCTGGGTTTACTAGAAGAAGGCTTATTTACGTAATTATCATCGAATATGTCAGGAGAAAGTTTACAGCTGACTCATTTGGGCAAACACATTCCACAAAAGCCCCTTAGTCTGGGGTCCTGGTGTAGAGCAATGAAGGCCTAGGTATGAGTAATGCAGGTACCCTAGGTCCATTTGCCCTGCTTCCTGCAGAGGAGATCTAACTGATAGATCCCACTGAGGCCATGCAGTGTTATAGGAGCTCGGTCCTTTCCTAAGTTTTGCAATCCAAATTATTTCCAGTGGGTTAAAAGGCACCCCAAGGTAGAGTCCTTGGGAACTGAAGCCAGAAAAGTAATGAAGGTCCATTACCAAATCCCCTGACTCCTGGGTGGCGTCCCACACAGGGTATGTCAGAGGTTTTAGGTGTCAAAAGCGACCGGAGGCGTCCCTCAAGATACGCTATTGATCACCATCCTGCCTTAAGAGGCCCTGGAGGGGTGCCGGCGTCCCTCCACTTCCCCATCGCATCCTAGGCTACAGATGGGTGCCTGGTGAATGGACTAGGAAATTGTGCCATGCCATTGTCTGTCCTGAAAACTGCATACTGTTTTGCCATATTAACCCATGGAAATACTAGAAAAGTTTGGCAAGGGGAAATTACCCAATTTCATAGCTTTAGGCGGTTTGCAGAAGACACTGACGACAAACAGTAAAGACTGAAATCCATCATGGTCTATGCGACCTTCCAACACATGTGGTCCTTGCAGCCAACTTCCCTAGGAAACGGTCCCCGGTTGCATTTTAATTCAATCCGGTACTAGTTTCGGCCGGCTCCCAGTGGAGGTCCCGCGGCCAGAAGTGGCTAGACCAGGGATGTGGAGGGGATCACATTAGATCAATCAGGAGGAAACCTCACACGGGAGTCTTAAGATTGGCAGCCGTCCTGGTGACTTGGGTGGCTGTCCCGTGCCCAAGAGAGACAACTTTCTATAAGAACAGGAATAGAGTGAGGCCATCAAGTTTCTGGGTCTTATTGCCATTCTGGCCAGGGTACTAGCTTACAGCCAAAAGGCAGACGTTCTCCTCCCCGTGGAGTAGCGGGCTAGAGGATTACAGCCTGAGCAATTGACATGCAAGTGTTCCAATAAGACCATACTCCTTGAAAAAGCCCTGGAATGAGAGTACAGGAAAAGGAGAGAAAAGTACTCACCAATTTTGCACCGAAGCTCAGAGTCCAAATGTAAAGACTCACAAATCTCCTGGCTGGCTCGCCAAAAATGATGAAGTCCCAGAACCTAAGTCAGGTTAGGTGGGGTGAGGAGGTTCGGAGCCGACGACTAAGAAAGAATTCTTAAGACGTCGTTGGTGCAAAATGGTGGTTTATTAAAGCACAGGGACAGGACCCGTGGGCAGGAAGAGCTGCTGCCCCGGGTTGTGAAGGTGGGCATGTTATATACCCCACGGTTGGGGGGAGGTGGTGAAGGGATGGGAGGTTTCAACAGAATTCTCACATGTTAGGGAGGGCCTACAAGGTGCCGGGTGGGGGGAGTCTTTGCCCTTATGGCTTGATCAATGTCGTCTTTAGGTCAAGCACTAACATCAAGATAATGGGGGATTCTTGGTGGGGCATTATGATCTGGCTATCATTTACATTTCCTTTCTACTCCAGTCTCCTCCAGTTTATGGTGGGAGGGGGACATTAGGGCTTCAGGAACCAAGAGTTATTTGCCTCTGGAAATTTGTGCTATTGATAAGGTAACCTCCCTGTTTAGGTCTCTAGGACATCTTGTAGAGCAAGGGAGATTCCTGTTCTGCAGGATTGCGATCGCTGCAAGTTAACTATTTATCGTTTTATGGCGATCAGGGGTGCCTGAGGAACGCTACACATATGGAGGGGAGCGGGTGAAGAAGGGGTGCAAGGCGCCAGCTTTTGCTTTGTCCTCAGCCAGCCTCCTGCTCCCTCATCATTAAGATTTAAGTATCCACTTTTTTTGTGTGCCTTAAAATGGAGCCAGTGGTCTCAAAGTATTTTGGGGGTATTCTATTATATAATTATCAATCTTATTATTAGTACAGAATTAATGTTTTTTTCTATTTTTTTCTTTACTGATATATAATTAATAGTACATTATATTGGCTTTAAGTACAGAGTAATGATTTTACACTGATATATATTGCAAAATGATCACCATTAAATCCATTTTACCATTAAATCCATTAACATCCATGAATATACATAATTATGAAATACTTTTCCTTATGTTAACTTTTAAATCCAGTCACCTAGCCACCTTCAAATATGCAGTACAGTATTATACATACTCTAGTCACAATGTTCTGGATTTTATCTTTATGACTTAATTCATTTTGTAACTGGAGGTTTGTACATTTTGACCCCCTTCACCCATTTCGCCTAGCCCCCATCTCTGGCAGCCACCAGTCTATCCATAAGCTCATGGGGTTTTTGTTTTGTTTTGTTTTTTTAGGTTCGACATAGAAGTGAGATCATAATAGTACTTACCTGTTTCTGTCTGATTTATGTCACTTAGCATAATCCCCTCAGGGCCCATCCATCTTGTTAAATGACAAGATACCATTTTTTAATGACTGAATAATCAAAAAAAGATTGATGGTTCTGTAACAGATTCCAGCTTCTAATATCAGTGTTTAGGTGAAATTACTGTTAATATTTTTATTTGGTATGTGTTTATATAAGTCAGAGCTCAGAGGCTATTTAGATTTGATACTGTCAGCAAATATTGAAAATCTAGTTTTTCAGTATCCCCTTGAACTGGTTTTTGTAGACTTCACTTTCTGAGTTTGATTCTCAAAAGAAATGCCATAAAGTCTCACTTCATTTTCTAACTAGGAGAAGATACTAGAACTCCTCTAGGAGATAAATAGAAGTTTTATGTAATTTAAGGGATAATAATGAGTTTCAAAATGCTTTTTTACTACTGATAAATCTTGAATTTTATATTTAAATGTATTTTTTCTCTCATGTTCTATTCAAGATTTACCCGCCTATTAATGTGCTGCCCTCATTATCGCGGTTAATGAAGTCTGCCATTGGAGAAGGTATGACCAGAAAGGATCATGCCGATGTATCTAACCAGCTGGTATGTATATCCTCTTGAGAAAATGAACACCTTTCTTAGTCCATTCTTTCTGCTGTCTTACACCTCTTATCTTTCTCCCATATCACTGTACTTATCCCCCATACAAGTAGAATTTTAGTATGGGTTACATGTGGAAGATAAAATCGTTCATTAGAACCAAACAGTCTTCCCTTTTTTCAGAGGATAGTTGTGGATTCTCAAGATTAAAATCCTTGGCTTGAAACCCACATCTAATGCTATACACGATAATTTCTAAATTAAAAACAAGCCATAAGGCCATTTTAGGTTTTTATTAATAACCATAATAATAAGTACAGAATATTCCTAAAAAGATACTCTAATTTCTTATTTAAGAAATTAAACAATCATCAGAACACTAAGAGATACAGCTTTATTTATTCTATGGAATCTTTGGTTTCTGTAGTTGCTGTTTTTTATTTGACAGAGCCAGAAAGCAGCAGGGTAGAAAGGGAAAGGGAGAAGCAGGCTCCCCAATAAGCAGGGAGACCAGTGTGGGGCTCAGTGCAGGGCTTGGTCCCAGGACTCAGGATCCTGACCTGAGCCTCAGGTACTTAACCGCCTGAGCCACCCAGGTGCCCCATAATCCTTGGTTTCTGTAGTTGTATGAGATTGTACACTAAGTGCAAAGAAAGAAAAATACCTTTGACCTTAAAGTAAAAATGGTAAACCTACTCATACCACAAATATTTTTTTTGAACTTTGAGATGGGTTTCTCTGTGGTATGAGTTCTGACTTTCAAATGCTCTTTAAAATGTAAGCTCCTTGACATACTAAGGAAGTGTATTTTTTAGAGTGTTAGTAGCATCTGTGGACTGCATACCTGAAGACTTCTTTCTCAGTGAGACTATTTTATAATAAAATCTGGTACTTTCATATGATTTATGTGAATTATGTTTGTAAATAATGTGAAATTCCTTCTGTGGTCTTACAAAGACAGCTACAGAAATACTCTTAATTTATAGCCCAGATTACTTTTAACATTTATAAAATCTTACCTGTGTTTTTTTAAATATTTTTTTCTCTGTAGTATGCATGTTACGCTATCGGTAAGGATGTACAAGCCATGAAAGCCGTTGTTGGAGAAGAAGCCCTAACCTCAGATGATCTTCTTTACTTGGAATTTCTGCAGAAGTTTGAGAGGAACTTCATTGCTCAGGGTAAGATGACTATTTTCTTGCAAACATAAGCTCATGTGTAGTTTTGAAGACTTCTTTCCCACTCTGAGAGAATTGGCATTGATCTCCAGATGATTTTCCTTCTAATTAGAAAAGAGGTTTTTCTAACTGCCTGTCATGTCTTTGCACTTAACCCTCTGGCTCCTTCCTCTCTGCCTTCAAGTCCGTTATCCATTCAGCTCCCATCTGAACTTTTCCCTTCCTTACATCTGGCATTTTACTCTGCTGCCTCCATTGCTGGTTCTTCTTCCTTACCCCTCTGAAATGATCTCCTCAGGCTTTGGTAGTGTGCTGCTTTTGTGATTCATTTATTGTCATCTCCTTTTCTGATTTTGTATCTTCCTGTTCCTACATTGTTTATGTTTTCAAAGGCCTAGTTCCCTATTCTTTCTTTTTTTTTTTTTTTAATATATATTTTATTTTTTATTTTTTTATTTTTTATAAACATATATTTTTATCCCCAGGGGTACAGGTCTGTGAATCACCAGGTTTACACACTTCACAGCACTCACCAAAGCACATACCCTCCCCAATGTCCATAATCCCACCCCCTTCTCCCAAACCCCCTCCCCCCAGCAACTCTCAGTTTGTTTTGTGAGATTAAGAGTCACTTATGGTTTGTCTCCCTCCCAATCCCATCTTGTTTCATTTATACTTCTCGTACCCACTTAAGCCCCCATGTTGCATCACCACTTCCTCATATCAGGGAGATCATATGATAGTTGTCTTTCTCTGCTTGACTTATTTCGCTAAGCATGATACGCTCTAGTTCCATCCATGTTGTTGCAAATGGCAAGATTTCATTTCTTTTGATGGCTGCATAGTATTCCATTGTGTATATATACCACATCTTCTTGATCCATTCATCTGTTGATGGACATCTAGGTTCTTTCCATAGTTTGGCTATTGTGGACATTGCTGCTATAAACATTCGGGTGCATGTGCCCCTTTGGATCACTACATTTGTATCTTTAGGGTAAATACCCAATAGTGCAATTGCTGGGTCATAGGGCAACATTTTGAGGAACCTCCATGCTGTTTTCCAGAGTGGCTGCACCAGCTTGCATTCCCACCAACAGCGTAGGAGGGTTCCCCTATCTCCGCATCCTCGCCAGCATCTGTCATTTCCTGACTTGTTGATTTTAGCCATTCTGACTGGTGTGAGGTGATATCTCATTGTGGTTTTGATTTGTATTTCCCTGATGCCGAGTGATATGGAGCACTTTTTCATGTGTCTGTTGGCCATCTGGATGTCTTCTTTGCAGAAATGTCTGTTCATGTCCTCTGCCCATTTCTTGATTGGATTATTTGTTCTTTGGGTGTTGAGTTTGCTAAGTTCTTTATAGATTCTGGACATTAGTCCTTTATCTGATATGTCATATGCAAATATCTTCTTCCATTCTGTCAGTTGTCTTTTGATTTTGTTAACTGTTTCCTTTGCTGTGCAAAAGCTTTTGATCTTGAAATCCCAATAGTTCATTTTTGCCCTTGCTTCCCTTCCCTTTGGTGTTGTTCCTAGGAAGATGTTGCTGCGGCTGAGGTCGAAGAGGTTGCTGCCTGTGTTCTCCTCAAGGATTTTGATGGATTCCTTTCTCACATTGAGGTCCTTCATCCATTTTGAGTCTATTTTTGTGTGTGGTGTAAGGAAATGGTCCAATTTCATTTTTCTGCATGGGGCTGTCCAATTTTCCCAGCACCATTTATTGAAGAGGCTGTCTTTTTTCCACTGGACATTCTTTCCTGCTTTGTCGAAGATTAGTTGACCATAGAGTTGAGGGTCTATTTCTGGGCTCTCTATTCTGTTCCATTGATCTATGGGTCTGTTTTTGTGCCAGTACCATGCTGTCTTGATGATGACAGCTTTGTAATAGAGCTTGAAGTCCGGAATTGTGATGCCACCAACGTTGGCTTTCTTTTTCAATATCCCTTTGGCTATTCGAGGTCTTTTCTGGTTCCATATAAATTTTAGAATTATTTGTTCCATTTCTTTGAAAAAGATGGATGGTACTTTGATAGGAATTGCATTAAATGTGTAGATTGCTTTAGGTGGCATAGACATTTTCACAATATTTATTCTTCCAATCCAGGAGCATGGAACATTTTTCCATTTCTTTGTGTCTTCCTCAATTTCTTTCATGAGTACTTTAGTTTTCTGAGTATAGATTCTGTGCCTCTTTGGTTAGGTTTATTCCTAGGTATCTTATGGTTTTGGGTGCAATTGTAAATGGGATCGACTCCTTAATTTCTCTTTCTTCTGTCTTGTTGTTGGTGTAGATAAATGCAACTGATTTCTGTGCATTGATTTTATATCCTGACACTTTACTGAATTCCTGTACAAGCTCTAGCAGTTTTGGAGTAGAATCTCTTGGGTTTTCTACATATAGTATCATATCATCTGCGACGAGTGATGATTTGACTTCTTCTCTGCCGATTTGGATGCCTTTAATTTCCTTTTGTTGTCTGATTGCTGAGGCTAGGACTTCTAGTACTATGTTGAATAGCAGTGGTGATAATGGACATCCCTGCCGTGTTCCTGACCTTAGTGGAAAAGCTTTCAGTTTTTCTCCATTGAGAATGATATTTGCAGTGGGTTTTTCATAGATGGTTTTGATGATATTGAGGTATGTGCCCTCTATCCCTACACTTTGAAGAGTTTTGATCAGGAAGGGATGCTGTACTTTGTCAAATGCTTTTTCAGCATCTATTGAGTGTATCATATGGTTCTTGTTCTTTCTTTTATTGATGTGTTGTATCACATTGACTGATTTGCGGATGTTGAACCAACCTTGCAGCCCTGGAATAAATCCCACTTGGTCGTGGTGAATAATCTTTTTAATGTACTGTTAAATCCTATTGGCTACTATTTTGTTGAGTATTTTCGCATCTGTGTTCATCAAGGATATTGCTCTATAGCTCTCTTTTTTGATGGGATCCTTGTCTGGTTTTGGGATCAAGGTGATGCTGGCCTCATAAAATGAGTTTGGAAGTTTTCCTTCCATTTCTATTTTTTGGAACAGTTTCAGGAGAATAGGAATTAGTTCTTCTTTAAATGTTTGGTAGAATTCCCCCGGGAAGCCGTCTGGCCCTGGGCTTTTGTTTGTTTGGAGATTTTTAATGACTGTTTCAATCTCCTTACTGGTTATGGGTCTGTTCAGGCTTTCTATTTCTTCCTGGTTCAGTTGTGGTAGTTTATATGTTTCTAGGAATGCATCCATTTCTTCCAAATTGTCAAATTTATTGCCGGAGAGTTGTTCATATTATGTTCTTATAATAGTTTGGTGTTAGTTGTGATCTCTCCTTTTTCATTCATGATTTTATTTATTTGGGTCCTTTCTCTTTTCTTTTTGATAAGTCGGGCCAGGGGTTTATCAATTTTATTAATTCTTTCAAAGAACCAGCTCCTAGTTTCGTTGATTTGTTCTATTGTTTTTTGGTTTCTATTTCATTGATTCCTGCTCTGATCTTTATGATTTCTCTTCTCCTGCTGGGCTTAGGGTTTCTTTCTTGTTCTTTCTCCAGCTCCTATAGGTGTAGGGTTAGGTTGTGTACCTGAGACCTTTCTTGTTTCTTGAGAAAGGCTTGTACCGCTATATATTTTCCTCTCAAGACTGCCTTTGTTGTGTCCCACAGATTTTGAACCGCTGTATTTTCATTATCATTTGTTTCCATGATTTTTTTCAATTCTTCTTTAATTTCCCGGTTGACCCATTCATTCTTTAGAAGGATGCTGTTTAGTCTCCATGTATTTGTGTTCTTTTCAAACTTCCTTTTGTGGTTGAGTTCTAGCTTCGGAGCATTGTGGTCTGAAAATATGCAGGGTATCTATTGATACCAGCTGAGTCCTGATTTAGGACTGAGGACGTGATCTATTCTGGAGAATGTTCCATGAATGCTAGAGAAGAATGTGTATTCTGTTGCTTTAGGATGAAATGTACTGAATATATCTGTGATGTCCATCTGGTCCAGTGTGTCCTTTAAGGCCTTTATTTCCTTGTTGATCTTTTGCTTGATCTCTCCATTTCTGTGAGGGGAGTGTTAAAGTCCCCTACTATTATTGTATTATTGTTGATATGTTTCTTTGATTCTGTTATTAATTGGTTTATGTAGTTGGCTACTCCCATGTTGGGGGCATAGATATTTAAAATTGTTAAATCTTCTTGTTGGACAGACCCTTTGAGTATGATATAGTGTCCTTCCTCATCTCTTATTATAGTCTTTGGCTTAAAATCTAATTGATCTGATATAAGGATTGCCACTCCTGCTTTCTTCTGATGTCCATTAGCATGGTAAATTCTTTTCCACCCCCTCACTTTAAATCTGGAGGTGTCTTCGGGCTTAAAATGAGTTTCTTGGAGGCAACATATAGATGGGTTTTGTTTTTTTATCCATTCTAATACCCTGTGTCTTTTGATTGGGGCATTTAGCCCATTAACATTCAGGGTAACTATTGAGAGAAATTTAGTGCCATTGTATTGCCTGTAAGGTGACTGTTACTGTATATGGTCTCTGTTCCTTTTTGATCTACCACTTGTAGGCTCTCTCTTTGCTTAGAGGACCCCTTTCAGTATTTCCTGTAGAGCTGGTTTGGTGTTTGCAAATTCTTTCAGTTTTTGTTTGTCCTGGAAGCTTTTAATCTCTCCTTCTATTTTCAATGATAGCCTAGCTGGATATAGTATTCTTGGCTGCATGTTTTTCTCGTTTAGTGCTCTGAAAATATCATGCCAGCTCTTTCTGGCCTGCCAGGTCTCTGAGGATAAGTCAGCTGCCAATCTAATATTTTTACCATTGTATGTTACAGACTTCTTTTCCCGGGCTGCTTTCAGGATTTTCTCTTTGTCACTGAGACTTGTAAATATTACTATTAGGTGACGGGGTGTGGGCCTATTCTTATTGATTTTGAGGGGCGTTCTCTGAACCTCCTGAATTTTGATGCTCGTTCCCTTTTCCATATTGGGGAAATTCTCCCCAATAATTCTCTCCAGTATACCTTCTGCTCCCCTCTCTCTTTTTTCTTCTTCTGGAATCCCAATTATTCTAATGTTGTTTCATCTTATGGTGTCACTTATCTCTCAAATTCTCCCCTCATGGTCCAGTAGCTGTTTGTCCCTCTTTTGCTCAGCTTCTTTATTCTCTGTCATTTGGTCTTCTAATTCGCTAATTCTTTCTTCTGCCTCATTTATCCTAGCAGTGAGAGCCTCCATTTTTGATTGTACCGCAATAATAGCTTTTCTGATTTCAACCTGGTTAGATTTTAGTTCTTTTGTTTCTCCAGAAACGGCTTTTATATCTCCCGAGAGGGTTTCTCTAGTATCTTCCATGCCTTTTTCGAGCCCGGCTAGAACCTTGAGAATTGTCATTCTGAACTCTAGATCTGACATATTACCAACGTCTGTATTGATTAGGTCCCTAGCCTTCAGTACTGCCTCTTGTTCTTTTTTTTGTGGTGAATATTTCCGCCTTGTCATTTTGTCCAGATAAGAGTATATGAAGGAGAGTAAAATACTAAAAGGGTGGCAACAACCCCAGGAAAATATGCTTTTACCAAATTACAATAGATCCCAAATTGTGAGGGGGGAAAAAGGGGATAAAAAGAGGTTCAAAAAGAAAGAAAGGAAATTAAAAAAAAAGAAAATTATAAAAGAAAACGAATAAAGAAATGTATAAAAAAGAAAAAATATATATATTGTATATATATATAAACTAGTTAAAAAACGTTAGAAAAGGGTAAAAGTTAAAAAAATTAGCAGAAGAAGAGAAAAAAAATGAAAAAGAAAAAAACTTAAATTAACTGCAAGACTAAAAAATCACAGGGAAAAAGCCATGAGTTCCGTGCTTTGCTTTCTCCTCCTCTGGAATTCTGCTGCTCTCCTTGGTATTGAAACCGCACTCCTTGGTAGGTGAACTTGGTCTCGGCTGGATTTCTTGTTGATCTTCTGGGGGAGGGACCTGGTGTAGTGATTCTCAAGTGTCTTTGCCCCAGGCGCAATTACACTGCCCTTACCAGGGGCCGGCCTGTGTAATCTGCTCAGGTTTGCTTTTAGGAGCTTTTGCTCCCTGAGTACTTTCCGTAGAGTTCCGGAGGACGGGAATACAAATGGCGGCCTCCTGGTCTCCGGCCTGGAGGAGCTGAGAGCCCGGGGCCCCACTCCTCAGTGCGCCCTCAGAGAACAGTGCCCAGTTACTCTCGTCTGCCTGACCTCCGGCCGCTCTCCGAGCTCTCCGAGCCTGTGACCGGTTCAAGGTAACCCCGAGCTGTGAGCTTACTGTCGGTTCTGTCTCTGTAGCCGGCTTTCCCGTTCCAATACCCGCAAGCTGTGCGACACTCAGACACCCCCGATCCTTCTGTGACCCTGCGGGACCTGAGGCCACACTGCCCCCGCGTGGGCTTCGCCCCGGTTTAGCCTCTGGAGCGATGTCCCTCAGCGGAACAGACTTTTAAAAGTCCTGATTTTGTGCGCGGTTGCTCCGCCGCTTGCCGGGAGCTGGCCCCTCCCCCCGGGGTCTATCTTCCCGTCGCTTTGGATTCACTTCTCCGCCGGTCCTACCTTTCAGAAAGTGGTTGTTTTTCTGTTTCTAGAATTGCTGTTCTTCTCTTCGATCTGCTGATGGATTTGCAGGTGTTTGCAATCTTTAGATAAGCTATCTAGCTCATCTCCTGCTAGCTGAAGTAGTCTCAGCCTGCTACTTCTCCGCCATCTTGACTCCTCCCCCCTAATTTTTTTTGTTCTTATTTAAAATAATCCTCTTCTGGCTTCATTTCCATTAGTGTACCTTAGTCCATTGTTTCTTAAATTTTAATATGCTTTTGAATCAATTGGAGATCTTGTTAAATTGCAGATTTTGATTCAGTAGAACTAGATGGGGCCAGAGATTCTTCATCTGGACAAGTTCTTGGATAATGTGGAAGGCTATTGATCTGTGACCAACTTTGAATCTTAAGGCCTAGTCTAGACCTTTGTCTCATCATCTTGGTCATTGGTGCCAGCTTTTTCACCACTTTTCCTTACTCTGTATATCCCTCTAATATTTGCCAGAATAAACTTATTACTAATTGTATTGATTGTGTTTCTAGTAAAAAGGCAGTAACGGTTTTCATTACATAGCACATGTACAATTTTCAGGCTGTTTTGATTGGTCTCTCCCTTGCCACTATTTTTGACCTCAGTGGTACTAAACACAGATGTGTTAACTTTGGAATAATGCATCATGCTCACTACACTCTTATATTTACTTGATGCATTTCTTGTTAACATTAAAGCCAAAAAGATGTGTATATTTTTTTTTTAGTGCAGCACTATGATACCTTAAAAAGATAAAAAATGAAGTTTTTCTGGTAGAGAAAAGAAACCAGAATTCCAGCCACTCTGACTCCATAGTTAAGAAATCAAATTTATTTGCAGGATAAGAATGACTCTACTACTAAAAATAATTAGTAAACACTTTGAAAACAACTAGCCTATTCAAGGTGTTCAGTTGACATTTAAGGTTTTGTAAATGTCTGTACTGCCCTCCCTCACATTTCATCTTTTCTTCCTGGAAAACTGCCTTTCTCAGTAATCCATAGACAAAACACTGGGTCTAGTTTCCATTGCTCCAGGTATTTAGATCCTACCCAGTTGTCCACATGGTTGTCCACAACACACTAGATTGCCCACTGCCTCTAGCCTGCAGGCTTCTCCCTTTTCTCTGATTCCTAATGGTACTTACTCTCTGTACCCTCACATACATTTGGTTGCATCTGGCCTTAAGAGACCCAACTGCTTTGTCTTTTTTGTTGTTATTGTTAATACTTGATGCTCACAGTAGTCCTATATAGTGGAATAAATAATAACACTGGTAAATTGTAAGTAGTTTGCCTTTATTCATTCAATTTCAATTTTTTCTAAGGTCCTTATGAAAACCGCACTGTCTATGAGACTTTGGACATTGGCTGGCAACTGCTCCGAATCTTCCCCAAAGAGATGCTGAAGAGGATCCCTCAGAGCACCCTGAGTGAATTTTACCCTCGAGACTCTGCGAAGCATTAACTGCTACTGCATCGCTGGCTTGATACACTTGTGAAATACTGGTTCTGTTTTCTTTATTCCTTTTGCACTCCCCCATTCCCCCATCTTTGTGTTGGAGTTTACGTTGTTACCCTGTAATTAAAAACAAAGAATAGGTAACATACTGTGCCAGTGTTGCAATGTTTTAAACTTCTAACAGACTTTAAAATATCCCCTGTTCAGAAAACCTGGATCATCAGTGCTGTTTTTAAAATAGCTACAGAGATGGAGGTGAAGTTTTCCTACAGATGTGTGTGTTTGTACATAGTGGTGTAGTTAGTTGCCTAATAATGTCTCATTATATGGGTCTCCTTGACCTTACCTCTCAGCCCCCTCCAGAGTATCACTGTCTGAAGTTATAATGCTTTGATCTGCAATTTAGAGCCAGGATCAGGTCTAAAAGAAGCCGCCTCTCTGAAGAGCCAAGGGCCTCTTCCCTGAGCATTTGTTTTTGGATTGTTGCTGTGCCCATAGGTCTGTGTTGCTGCTCTAAGCAGACGGTTTTTACTGTCCACCTGCTCTTTCCTATTTAATGCCTAGATTAGAGAAGGAGTTTCATTTTTCTCTTTAGTCATTATGAATTGGGATTCCTGTGTCTTACTGTTCTCCCTCCCTCTGAGTAACAGAATCCTGCAGCTTTTGCACAGCTGGCATTGATCTGATAGTAGTGAGATGCCGTTTCTTAATGATCCTTACTGGGTTTCCTTACAGAGAAATCGTAATTAAAATAACTAATAGAACTGTTGTTTGGAAAGAGTGGGGGTACAATAAAAGAAAGAAAAACCCATATCCATTCTACATTATGACATGATAACAGTGGTTTAAGTTTCTCAAGTGTTTACCAGATGCTGAGGGCAAGGTGGAGAGGAGAAAGTTCTTCTGTGTATGGATATTTTAAACTCTGTTAGAGAGCAGCCTTTGGAAGATCCCCTATTTGATCCTATTTTCTGACCCATCTCTGCCTTTTCAGGGTAACCTTGTGGCACAAGTGATAGCATTTAAAAGCTTTTGCCTTTAATTCTCGCTCCTTCTTGCTGTGAGTTCTGAGCTGTCTTCTCTGCACTTCTGCCATGTCTACTGTTTGGTCTCTTTGTGTTCTTTGTTACTTGGTGCAATAGCAACTTCTCTGTGCATTCCATCTTTCCAGTTATGTAAAGTTCTTCCCTTTTTTCTCTGAGGGTATAGGGGGTGGGGTGGGGAGTCAGCATGATTATATTTTAATGTAGAAAATGTAACATCTGGATATAAAATGAAAATAAATGTTAAATGGATGTTACCTAAAGTGACTCTGTATCTTCTAATCAGGAAAGCAATATCAACAAATGGATATATAATATATAATAATGCACCTCTTTGATTTATAAGTTTTGAACATCATAACCAGTGTTGTGAGCCAGCCCCCTGTGTTATAGGGACATGGCCCAATTTTTATATCCTTCTGTCTTCAGGCTGCCCTTTCTACCCTTTCAGGTGCTTTCCACAGTAATAGATCTTCCAACATATACTATATTTTGATCCAAGCTTAAGAGTTACTACAGGTGTTGCATTCTTTGTTTCAAACCTATCAGCAGTGAGTGATAGAGGATGGATAAATAGAAAATGAAATACATATTGAAGCCTTGCTTCAAATAAAATCTTAAATAGATGTCCAGAATATAAAGAAAACATGCTGGTTAAGGACCAGGGTGTGTGGCATCACGGACCTTCCATTTCTCTCCCCTCTTCAATTTTAGGAGATGTAGACAATCAGGCAAGAGCTAGGTAGACCTGTGTTCTAGTTCTGGTTCTGCCAATAACTGGAGGACCCTGTTTCATTTTTTAACAAATTTGAGTCTTTTTGCCTAGATTCCTTTTAAGGTTTATTAGAAGTACCAGAGATTCTGTGTATGAGACAGTGTCTAGTACTAGTACTGCAAACAAGACAGTGCCTGATCCAGGGTAGGCCCTCACAATAGGCTTTTATTAATAAACTTTTATTAAGGTAGATTTGACTTACTATATAATTCTTAGCAACAGTTGACTTAGTAGCACCCTTGTTACTTATTTTTTTTTTTTTAGTGGAAACATTTTCTTAATACAACTTTTTGTACCAGCAATAAGACCTAATTAAAGGACCAGTTAAAATGAGGTCTTTAACATGGACTCCCACTGTGATTACGTCATTTTAAAAAGGGAATGTTTCAGTCAGCTTAAAATACCTGGGAAGAGAAAAGGTATCTTCAAAAGGTCAGCCTAACTAAATGACTCATTAAACATTTATTGCTTGCAATTGACTGTCACTTCAGTTTGTGAGATTTCATGTAAGTGAAAAAATGTTCTCAAAGTAATAAATTCCTCACCAAGCTGTTTTATTTTCAGATGTTTGAGGTCAACAAAGTATTGTGTGCTTTTAAGATTTTCTGATCATTAACACTAGTAAGGGAAAGTTTGCTTAATCTATAAACAACAGAAAATAGTCTCCAGACCAAACTAAATATACCATTCGTAGACTACAAGAAAAACTTGGAAAGGGAATTCTTGAGGGAAAATTATCCCTTGCAGAAAACTTAAGTACAAAGAAATGGGCTTTAAAAATGAAAGTTATGTGCCTTACTCAGTTACCAACTCTAGTTTTATTCCAAATCCTGTACCAAGTTGGGGTTGAACACCTGCCTAGTGCTTAAGTGAGCAGGTGACTTGATGTTTTGGAACAGTGAGAAATCACTTTCAGTGACTAATCAGTCCCAGAGCTTTGTATACTCAGCAAGAACGGCAAAACCTGCCTGGGAAACTTAGTAAATGTTTTCGGACACCTGAACAACCTATCAGTCTGCCTGTCCCTGATCTGTCTGCTACAGTTCCTGAGGAAGGGAAAAGAAGAGATTCTGCCTGTGGCTATATCTGAGGTTGAATACACAAATGAGCAACACTTCCAGTTGTCTGGTTCCCTTCGTTAGAAGCCTGGGGATCCCCTAATCTAGAACAGAACATCCAGCCATTTGCTCTGATGAGCAGCTGTAAGAAGTGCACATATATTTGACCACTTCCCAAAAGGATTACATCTCCAAAATCAAAAACCTTTTTATACATGTAACAGATCTGCGACTTATTCAAGTGAAAATAAGGAAGGGCAGAACATGAGCTAGAATCTGTCTTTTAAGTTAATCTAGTGCTCTTTCCATAGTGTGATGTTAAAGTTCACTTCATAAACTGAAATGGCATCCCCGGATTGTGTCTACTCGAAACCAGGAGTTTACATTGTGACTAGAGTTCCAGTATTCTATGGGTCATAAGAGTGTGTGGTGAATGTGAACAAAAGGCCCTGAGGGGCTGGGGTCTGGAATTTCAGGGCTCACACCAAAAAGTTCAGCTTTTTTGAGGAGAGGTAAGACCAGGCTCTATGTGTGGACTATAACCTCAAGTGCGTCTTGATTACTTTTGAGCGTCATATTCTTCACGTCCACAAGAGGGCAGCAGCTCTTCACAGCCCTGTACTGGCTCAACACTGCTCCAGACACTTCAGCGGCAGCAATAGGCCAATCAATGATTCATTGAATCACATGGTGTTTTTTGGACTACACATTGACCTGGGGGCTATACGGGGCCATGCTGTAATAAAAGCAAACCAAAATCGGTGCCAAGAGCCCAGGACTGGACTCAGAAGTTCTGGGTTAGAAGGATTTCGGAGGTCCAACTTTCCTGATAATTGAAGGCCCTTTTAAACATCAAAAGCATGGAAACCTGGTTCTGGTTAACGGAACTGTCTCAGGAGGCAGTCTGTTTCAGGAATTAACCTCTCTGATGGTCGGGTTCCCAAGTAAAGGTAAATTTCTCTATAACTACCTTTTTGAAATTTTTTTTTTAACCTTGGCCTGTCCCCCAGGGCTCTTCCATGTGATAACCCTACATGACTTTGAAGATAGTTGCCACTTTTAAGAATTCTTCTAATTTTCCTAGTTTCCTTACTTTACGGGTGATGGAATTTTTTACCTCTTTAGTAAGTGAATAGGATTAGGAACCATATCTAACCTCCTAGAACAGGAATCTTTGTACTTCTGTTACTAGCATTCTGAAGGAGAAGTTCTCCAAAACAGAGGCTCAGCTCATGATAATCAAGTACCCTTCCAAGCATATAGCTGGAACCAAAATCATGGAAACACTGTACATGGTCTTTGGGATCAATTCCCATTGAGGCAAGTACTCTGATTCAAGCTTAGGTTACTGGAAATCTCAATATGCTCTGAGGCAAGACATTCTGTTCTCTGGTTCTATTGTACTTTCCCCTAGGATCTGCTTATTCAGTAGTTCTCAGGTGGAACTCAAGCACTAGGGAAGTTTCATTAATGGTTTACCTAATAGATACTCACTGTACAAGTAAAACTCAAAAAGTACAGATAAGGACAAAGAAATAAAAATCCCATAATCCCCACTCAGAGAAACAACACTGTCATAAAGAGGACCTTAACAATCATGGCTTTGCCAGCTGTGGCTTTGCCCAGTTAATCTCGTTAACCCAAAACCCATGGCAATTATGGCTTCTTTCTCCATAGATTCTATCAGATTATGAGAATCATGTCAACAGGAGGTGTGGTTAAACTACAAACTCTTAATACAGAACAGCTATATGTTTTAATCTGTGTGCTATCAGAGTTAACACAGCTTGTAACAACAATAATTTCAGATAAAGTTCTTTTGTTCAGATTTCTTCAACTACCATGAAGGGAATTACGGTTTCCTGGCAGTACTTCTTAAGAGCCCCCTCACATTGGCCCACTACTTCTATCTCCTTCAGCTGCTTTGATCAAGGTCACAGGCAGGTGTGAGGAAACTATTTTCCATTAGCTGTTTTCTGTGCTTCTCTTCCCCTTTCCATCATGAGACCTCAGGAACCAGAGGAGTCAGGCTGAACCCTGTGGGAGGGCAAGGAAGGAGAGCAGGCTGAGGTATGAGGAAAGCTAGAAGCCCTCATCCTTACTGGAAGGCAGAGGCAGGGTAAATGCTGAAAGGTTTGTATTGCTCATTTCTGGGCCATCTAGAGAGTGACTTGAGTCAAGAAGTGTACCCCCTGGCTTCAAAAATGCCAGGCACAACACCTGCGTGTTTTGCCAAAGATTCTGAAAGACAAAAAAACAGAAAACAAAACGAAACTACACAAGTATGAAAGAGGTTTTAAGTTAATAAAGGCTGGCATAGAGAAATTTAATCACAGGTTCAGGCTGCACACCATAGTTTACAGGAGAATCTGTTTTGACAGATCATTGCCTGAAGCACTGGAATGTGCCCTGGACCATTGCAGGTCATAGAGTTGCAGATCATGCAGGAGAATGGTTACTCGTGTGTGTGTGTGTGTGTGTGTGTGTGTGTGTGTGTGTGTGTGTGTGTGTGTTTACTAGAGCTGTATTAATACATAATTTACATGTCATACAGTTCACCCATTTAGAGCATGCCAGTCAGTGTTCTTAAATATAGTCACAGAGCTGTGCAGCCATCACCACAATCAATTTTACACATTCCGTTATTTCCCCCCCAAAATTTGTACCAATCCGAAGGCACTCCCTATTTCCCCCAACCCTATCAGTTGCTGTGGGTTTGCCCATTCTGGACATTATACATAAATGGAATTATGTAATAAATCATCCTTCGTAACTGCTTCTTTCACTTAACCTAATGTTTTTATGTTTTTAAGTTTCACCCATGTCTAAGCATGTGTCATCTTCATTTATTTTTATTACTGAATAATATTCCATTGTAGGGGTGTACTACATTTTATTTACCTGTTCACCAGTTGATGGATGGGTCTGGGTTGTTTCCATGTGGCTCTTCTAAATAGCACTGTTGTGAACATTCATGTACAAGTTTTTATGTAGACGTAGATTTCATTTCTCCTGAGTATATATCTAGAAGTAGCATTGCATTGGTGAGGCATGTGGTGACTCCATTTAATCTTTTGAGGAACTACTGTTTTCCAAAGCAACTGCATCATTTTACATTCCCATCAGCCATGTGTGAGGGTGGGATTTTTTTTTTTTTTAATGCCAAAAAACTCTGTTTGCTTGAGAAGCGAGTGACTTCTAGAACTCAGAATTCTTACTATGAGATCAAGTGCTTAAATACAGTCCAAACTAAGAGACATAAATGCTGCATCCTGCCTTTTTACGTAGTTGCCTAAGAAGATGCACTTACCAAGCACTCATACAGTTTAATGACTATATAACACTTTATCATAAACAGACCATATTTCCTCTATTGTCTAACACTTGGGACAGTTCTAATTTTCACTTATGCTGTGATGAATTTGTTGGCATGTAAATAATTGTCTGTATTCTGAGATACTTACTCAAGATATTTCCATAAGTATAGGAAAAAGAATACAAACATTACTAAAGCTCTTGACTTGTATTGGCAGATTGTGTTTAACAAATATTTATGACAGCTTATGGTCCTACCATCAGTGTATGAGTATTCATTTCACTGTGCCCTCACCAGCACTCGGTGTTCTTTCTTGCTAAACAGAATCAGAAGCAAAACCTTAATTTTATTAAGAAAAAATTCCATTCAAGTAACATATATAGAAAATTACATAAATCATTAGTGTATATAGCTTGATGAATTTTCACAAAGTGAACACACCTATATATAACCAGACACAACTCAATAAACTGGAAATTTCCAGCACCTCAGAAGTTACCATTATGCTCCCTTCCAGTAACCCAATCATTCCCTGCTCCCTCCCCAGGGAAACCACTATCCTAACTTTTAATATCATGGAGTAGGGTAAGCTTTGCTAATTTAATGCATAAAAATACATATATTTTAATAGTTGAAGGAAATCAAGTTACCACAAAATTCCCAACCTTTTTAGCCATTTGTGTTTCTTTTGGAAATCCAGGGCTTTTACTTTGCAAAGATATATTTATTTCAAGGTCACCCATTGGATGGGGAACCAAGAAACCCACATGATTTCTAAATCCCAGGATCTCAGATTTGACCTGGGCCAGTGTGTCATGCTTCTTGTGCCCTGTACTCCTCTTGGGAATCCAGTGGGACTTTCTAATCATCTTGCTTAGGTGTTGAGGGCTTTTTCCTTCCCCTCATATATCATCAGACCAACCCCCACAGAATGCCACGCCAGGATTCCAAGCCAGAATTTTCACACAATGAATGAAACATTTTACCCAAGACAAGACCACTGCTAAACTCTACTCCTAATCAATTTCTCTATAAGTGATGAACTCCTTTCTAGGACAGGATAGAATAAGTATTAGGAAGCCATTGCTCTTTCCACCCCCCCACAGACCTGGGTAGAAACCTGGAATGGAAGAACTCCTGTTTTTCTAGGTCTGGGAACACAGGATACATTTTTCAGAAGATTCTCCAGCCCTGCCTTGTCTGCTCAGTTTCCTGTCTTTCTCTTACACTAAAACCCAAGAATGAACATACCAGAAGTGATGTCACCACAAATTAGAAAAAATTAGGAGATTAGAACACTTACTTCTATGCTGCTACCATGTAAAAAGAAGAAATAAGGAAAATAGTGTTTTCCCCAGAAACTCTTGGATGATACAGTGTATTGCTGTTTTCAGCACCATCTCCCAACCCCAATGAAACCCACCATACCGTTGGGTTTTTTACAACTATCCTAAGATAGGCCAGGATAACCTTATTCCTTTTTATCCAAGAAGCAGAGAAGTCAAATAATTACTTGGATTTGCTGGTAGAATAAGAACTGAAACTCAGGGCTCCTGAAATCTAGTTGCATACCTTTCTGGCATTCTGTATCTTGGCTGTGATGAGGAGTCCTCAGACTGGCAGCCTAGTGGGGGTAATCATGGGTATTGGAGAACAATGGGTCCAAGAGGAAATCTATATTCTACCACCAAATTATCAGAATTTAGGCAAATTATTTACCATCTCTGACCCTGCTTATCATATAAATGGGGACAATACCTACTCTAAACTGTTAGATTAAGTGAAAACACCACCAAATACCTAGCAGAATATCTAAGTCGAAATCTCTGTTTTGCCTCTTTCTTGTTGACTGAAGTACTGTTTACTCTCTCATCCTTCATTTCTATGTGTGTAGTAGTATGCCTTTTTTTTTTTTTTTAAGGAAAGATAAGAAAAGCATTTTTTTTTAAATTGATCATCAACTGATTCACAGTTATGGAGAAATTTAATGCCTCCACCTCAATGAACAAATCAGTTAATTTTAGCTTCCTCAACTATAAATCAATTGGATCAGGAGTCATCCCTATAATCATCAGGTGGTAATACAAATCAAAAGTAAATGAAAACTACTTTATAATGCATGATTAAAAACAAAGTAGAAATATCAAGGCTTCATGTTTCTTAAGAGTTTATGACCTTAAACCTTGAGTATTCAGAAGAAGCTAACACATCTCTTGTATGGTGGCTTGTGAGATACTTTCTATTTTATTAGTGTCATCACTGAAGCTAGATGTTAAGTAACTCACCCAAGATCACATAGATGGTACACAATTGACCTGGGTTTAACTCAGAGTTTGTTCTCCAAAGACAATGTTTTTTAGAATAAGAAGTTCATGAACAAGACCTTAAGTCTTATTAGAGAAATAAGACCTATAACCATAAAGGTGAGTCATATGAGTTTCTTAGTGGGCTACCAGGATTATATTCCTAAACAAAAGTGTTTGGGGAAAGAAGAGGTCAGGACTAGCAACTTTTGTCAAAGAGCAAAACCAAATATCACATAGTGACTCTGTACTGTCTTCTCTCCCCACCCATCACCATCACTCCCAACCAGATCAGCAGAGAGACCTCAAGAGAGCATGGGACCTGGGACCTGGGAGATCTGACTATCCCACCAACCCAAGAAGGCCTCTCATCTCTGCTATGTGATATCTCCCAAGGACCAGGTCTCAGAGGACAGAGATGGCAGTGACTGAGAGCCCTCATAGCTTCAGGGCAAGATAGGATCCTGAGGCTTCTGAGGGACACAGGAAGGTGTAGGAGCAGGTATCAGCTCCAGAAAGACTTTGCCCTTCAAGCTCCAGTGAGTTTCGGTGGCATAGCTCTCTCCCTTCCAAGAGAGGGTGTCTTGCCCCAAGAAGTTCTCAGAAGGCAGCCTTGGCACAGCCCCAGGTAGCAATTGGACATGCTTGAGAGAGGGAGCCCTAACCCCAGCTCTTGGACCACAAGCCCCAGCCACTGCTGCTCATGGTTTGATCATCAGAGATGTCAAATGTTGGGTAGGCCCTGCATTTCAGGTAATGCCTGCTTCATTCTCAGGTTGGAAGCTGTGAGAAGACCATGCCCTGTTAACCTTAGCCAAGATAGATCAGCACTGTGGCCCTGGAAGAGGCAAGTGACCCTGTCAAGTAGTAAAGGGACGAGGGCAGAGAAGGAACAGAAGAAGGGGGTGGAAGGAGGAAGAAGGAAGGGAACAGTCTGTCTCCTGCCTGTCTGAGCACTGAGGATGCACTGAGACCTAGACTGCCTGATGTTTTTTTCCCAAGTCCCTTAGCCACCTTCCAGGGGTGGTGCTGCAACTTTAACCTTTCCCGAGGCCTCCTGCATCCTCATGGGGAAAGAGCCTGTTAGATATTATTGGTGGGCACTGTGTTATATATACTTTCTCAGGCCCCTCCCCATGATCCATGCAGAAACACCCACTCCTATTGTACAGATGAGAAAACTAAGGCTTGTACTATAGCTATCTTGACCGCAGCCCCACTGTGAGTGGGGTGTACCAGTGACAGTCACCACATCTGTGCTGATTCCCAATCTCCAGGTTTGGGAGCAGAGCCCTGCCTAGTCTTGGGTGCGGGCTTTGGCTCTGGCTTTAGGGTTGGAGGTGAGCCAGATGGTGTTACTGTGTTACTGGTGTTACCAGGAGCAGGAAGCCCCTTCTGCCAAAGGGATGTCTGTGCCTTCTAATGACCAAATTCGCTCACTGATTCTTATCAAAACCATCCAGTGTCCTATCCCTTTCTTGTAAAATAGCTCAAATGCCCCGAAGGCTGCCTGGAAGAAAGCTGCCTGTGAAACAAAGAGTCCCTCATGCCTTCCTCCCCTCCCCCATCACCACAGCCCCTGTGGGGACAGCAGGTATCTAAGCAAATGGCAAAGCAGGACCGCAGCTGCCGCCCAGCACATTAAACACTGTTTTCTTAATTCTCTCTCCCACTAAGTGGCGATTACCCGGACTGCCTGGGGGCTGATCCTTCCAGCCACCTGACTTGAGCCTGTGCTTCTCGGAGCAGCTGTCGGGCACACTTCCGGCAGGGGCAGAACCAGGCGGCAGATGCTAGGCACTGATTATTCTGGGGGTGGGAGGGAGGCTGCATGGAGGGGCCCTCATTTGCACTTCAAAGGGGGACAAGGCCCCATTGCTCCACTCTTGGGACCTGGATCTATTCTGGGGAAAATCAAGTTGCTTGGAGTGAGTTATCCACTGTGGCCCACCCCTTCCCTAACTGGGGGGAGAGCAGTTTTAAACGAACCCCCGCCCCCACCCCCGAATTAAGGGGCACTGACTGGAGACTCCCAGGTCCTTCCTCTATCTCGACGCTCTGCTTGGATGGGGTTTGTTTCAGTCTCCACTGGGCAAGAGCAGCTGGGGGACCAGCTCCCATGCTGTATTGATGCCCTTTGATCTCGGACCTCCCAATAAGCCCTTGTTATGGGTGGGCTTGTGTCCCCCGCAGAGATATATTGGCGTCCTTACCCCCACTACCTTATTTGGAAATAGGGTCATTGCAGATGTCATTAATTAAGGTGAGAACACCCCTAATTGGATATGACTGGTGTCCTCAAAGAAGAGCAGAGAGACACAGTGAATGCTGGTGAGGGAGGGACATGGAGGAGGTCAGGGAGATGCCAGCAGAGGTGTGATGATGCTAAGGAACATGTGGGGCTGGCTGCAGAAGCTGGAAGAAAAGGAAGCGTCGTCCCTTGGTGGGTTCAGAGGGAGCAAGACCTTACTAACCCCTCGATTTCAGACTTCTAGCTTCCAGAACCGCGAGAGAATAAATGTCCATTCTTTCAGGACACCCAGTTTGTGGTGTTGTGGTGCTCATTAGGCAGCCCTAGGACAGTAACAGACACCTGAAAAGGAGGTGGCATTATCCTTATTTAACTAAAGAGGAAACAAGCTCCAGAGCTCCCCTGACTTCCCTGACTTCCCCAGGAGCAGGAAGCTGAAGTTCTGGGGCCTCGCTATCCACACACCAGCCTTCTTGGAATAATTTTGCAAGGACCTCCTTATAAGCCCAGAGCACTCTGTTGTGGAGGGAACAAGCCCTGGCGCCCTTCCCTAGCCCCCATGGGATGGGCCTCCTGGGAATTAAGGTACAGTAACAGCACCATCCATGGTGACCTAATGGGTCAGAGGGAAGGCTGCTGGGATCCAAGGGTGAGGTTACATCCCTACCCACAACCCGCCCTGCCCAATCCCCCAATCACCAGGAAGCTGAAGTTTTCTTTCAGAAATGTTGCCCATCAGCATTCCAGGGAATGCAAGCCAGTTTGGATAAGCTCAGGAGATGCAGATTGGAGCACAGTGAGGGGGAAAGACAACCAAGGCAGAGCCAGGAGAAAGTGTTCCAAAGGTCATTAGCTACATGGGTGACTGCGGCAGTGTCCCAGTCATTCATGGTCCTATGAAATAGGGATAGCATACATCACAGTACAGGGTTGCCATGGCTTCTGTGGGGCATGGACCTGAAACCATGTAGCCAACATGCTTTTCCACAGGGTCCATAGTTCTGGGCTCCCCCCTTTCTGTGCCTCTGAGAGAAAGGAGGGACTGTTACTGTGCCTGTCCTTTTGGGGACACAATGGGGAGAGGATCCCTCCCCAGCACAGTCCTGGCCCAGCCTTCTTTCCAGGATGCTGAAGCAGACTTCATGATTTCTACTCACCTCATTAGGCTATTGCATGGAGAGACCTCAGCCCTCCCCAGGCCAGTCTCCCCACTGTCACAGTCATTTGTCTTCAGACCTTTTCCCTATCCTCTATGTAGAGCATAATAATCTGGAAATGTCTACTTCTTCTGTTATTTACTGTCTGGGATGGCTTCACCAGGCCGCCCAAGGGTAAGAGACTTGTTATGTACCCTCCAGATCACCAGGACCATCTGGGTATGGGAAGCCAGGCCCTTGGAGTTAAAGGGTTTGCTCAAGGTCATTTGGGGAACTGGCAATGAAGATCCATGGGAAGTCTGACTCCACATCCATAGCCGTCTGCCAACTACTAAACACCCAGTGTGGCCAAGAAGTTGCTGGGCCAGCTTCTGGGCTACTGCTCGAGGTTAACTACAACCGAACTGGCAAGCTGGTTTTTGGGCAACCCACAACCCAGCACAACCCAGCACAACCCCCCCTGAGCCCTCCTTCCCTGGCCAACTCTAACTCTGGTTGGACTAGCTGTCCTGTGTGCACCTGAAGTTCTGCCATTGGAGAATTGCTGGAGATATCCAAGGATCCTGAAAAGTGTGTGTCAACTAAGCACAATGGAAATACTCAACAAATGTTCCTTCTGTCCTCTGTAATCTGTCCAAGTTTATAAACAAGTTTGGTTCTTGGCAGTAAGCATCTCTGAGCATCTGTACAATTGTATTTTGGAAGCAGAAAGGGGATAGTTGTGAATGTAGCCTGTACTTCAGCTTTACCCAGGACCCTTGGTTTGGGTCCTGAGGGCTTGGAGGGTGCCTAGAGCCCCCACCGCATCCATAATGCTTCGGTTTGTGGTGCAGTGTTGGGGGGTGGCAATTATAAGGATGCAGAGAGGATGGGGAGAAGGGAGCATAGGGGACATGGTGTAGGCCATGGTAGGTGGCCCAGATTCCCCCTCTAGGACGAGATTCATTCTCTCACCTGCTAGCAGTGTAATGGCTACAGCTCTCAGAGGAGTCCCTCTCTGAGATTTGCCCTGGGCACCAGAGAGCTTTCTAGACCATAGCCACACTCCTTCCCAGGGGTCCCCAGGTGATGGCTAGGATGGAGGGACAGGTGAGAAGATTGCATAAGGCCCAGCCCTCTCAGCTCATCTTGCGTGAGGATCTGCTAAGGCCTCTATTGTGACTGCCTCAACGTGAAGTCCTCCCTGCAGCTGTAAATTTCAGTAACAACTTAAAAAACATCTAGAAACTAAAGAAAAGGAACACTTTTTTTTTTTTTTAAATTGGTCTACTTCTGTGTATGTGTGTGAGTGTGTGTGCGTGCTCATGGGCATGTGAGTATATGGGCATGTGCCGAAGAAAAGTGAATGATCTATCTTCCTAAGTTTTTTCCTTTTCTGATATAGTTGTGCTATTTGAGAATCAATAAGTAGAAAAATACCCTACCAAACCAAGATTTTTAAAAAAAATTTATTTATTTATTTGAGAGAGTGTGTGTGTTTGTGTGTGTGAGCAGGGGGAGGGGCAGAGGGAGAAGGAGAGAATCCTCAAGCAGACTTTTGCTGAGCTTGGAGCCTGATATGGGGCTCATTCCCCGGCCATGAGATCATGACCTGATCTGAAATCAAGGGTTGGCCACTTAACTGACTGAGCCATCTCCGTGCGCCCAAACTAAGATATTTTAAAGATAGCAATATGAAATTGAACCTGAGAATATTTTGCTTTTCTTGGGCTCAGGAGGCAGGAGGAGGGAGGTGGTAATGAGATTAGGGAAACAACACTTTGGGGTGGGGGCTTTTATTTTCATTTTCCTGTAGCTGTATCTTTCTGTGATGCTAGTTCTCGCTTGGAGCTGGCCAGTTGGCATCACCATGGCCCCTCCTGCTTTCTAAGTACAGTTTTTGAGGCTAAGCCAAATGAGAGCCACAGCCAGAAATTCCCTGGAAAGCATTTGCTTCCACAGGGGCAGGGGCAGGGGCAGGGGCAGGGGCAGGGCCAGGGCCAGAGAAGCTGGTGCAGAAGGCTGGTGGGATTGGAGGGTGTGTCAGTCCCTCCTCATTTCTTCTTTCCTGGAGTGGGCAGGGCTCCCTTGGCCTGTCTATATATAAAAGGGCTTCAGTGGATTGTCCTGAGGTTCCTCTCAGGCTGATCCTAGACTGGTGGTGACAAAAGCTGGGGCCAGAGCAGGCCAAGCTCTAAGCTGCTGAGATTGTCATTTTCAGGGGTTGGAGGGTGGGTGGATCTAGCAAGCCTGGGTCTGTCTTGTGGATAATGGGGGAGAAAAGCAAGATGACCTTGAACCAACTGACATTTGTCTACTAACCTCTGCTTTCTTGCTGTACCCTCTTCCCCTCCACCACCACCCTGGGGCCCAGATGTCTGCTGTAACTCTGTTCTTCTCCACTTTGGAAAATGCCTCAGAAAATGTCACCTCTCCTGGGACACTCATGTTTTTGAAAGCTCAGCCCAAAGAAGAGCATTTCTATCAGTGGAATTTCAGGATTCTGATGGAAAAGGCCTGCATTGAGAGGGTTGTGGGACCTCTCTCAGTCTGTGGAACAGTGAGGAACAGGAGCTCAGAATACAACCTTCTATGGCTAGTCGGGGACAGCTGGATCCAAGGGCTGGAATATAGACAGAAGGAAGAAGCAGCTAGTGTCAGTGAGAACTTGTGTTGTGGTCACAATTAGGCCCCACAGATCCGTCATATGTAAAATGTGGGGTTGTTGTGAATAAGAAATGCAGATACCAGCTTGAGAAGCCATCCAGCCCCCTTCTCCTGGGAATGGGCTGTGCCCCCCTTGCGCTCACTCCCTAGCCTGCTCTATTGTGTCCCTGTCTTCTTGCCTGAAGAACTGATCAAGCAAAGGGAATCTCAGACCTGGAACTCTCAGGCTAGGTGTGGACTGCCTGGCTCTGCGACCCGCAGCCCTAGAGGGTGCCTGCCGGTAATGGGTTGTAACAGGAAAATTGTACTGTTACTTCTGGTGTGAGGAATTTAATTTGCCTCACCTGTCACTGATTACAAATGCTGCTGTAAGCTGACTTACAGCTCAATTAGTGATAATGGAGGCAGTGGGGGATGGTAGACACTGAATACAGTGGGGACTCTGCGTGTGCGCTTGTGTGTGTGCTAGAGCTGGCATGGTGTTGCTGGGCTAAAGGAGGTCTATTTGACAGGAAAGGCTACACTTAGAGGGGTGTGAATTGGACTCTAACTGGCTCTCTTTGGGCATGGGGTTTTGGTCAGTGGCACAGCTGGCTCCAGCCTAGACCTGCCCCACATGCTGCCTAACATAAGCCCTCTCTGCTCCTTTCTTCTCCTAGCTACATGCCCTCCCTCTCTCCCAGGGGTTTTGCCCCACAAGTCAGCCTTCTGGAGTTGAGAGCTGGAGAGAAAAACTTGGGCAAGGGGTTGACTAGAACAGTCAGCTCTTTCTCAAGGGGTAGGGTTTTGCTGAGTCTGCTGGAGTACTGGGCACCAGTGTAGTTTAGCACAGCTGGAAGTAGTGATATTTTATTAACAAATAATAATGGTAGCAATAAATCATGATAGTGGCAATAAAAATAATAGCAATACTTTAGCTACCTTTCAATGGGTATTATGTCATTTAATTGTCAAAAAATCCTCTGAAACAAAGGGAGGTTAAGTAACATATCCCATGTCATGAGCTCAGCAGTGACGGAGTCTGGACATGAACTCAGCTCTGGTTCTGCAGTTTGGGCACTTGACCCTTTGTCACACTGTGTTCCACTAGGGTATCTCTGGCCAGATCTTAGGGTTGAACACAGTGTTGAGAAACAGAACAGGTTTTTCTCACAAAGATTATAACTGACAAGAGGAATGTCGTGGCATTTATTGAGCTTATATTGATGGTAGATGTGATGTTTCAGGAAAGTGCTCTAGGTTTACCAGGGGTAGGTGTCAGAACCATGAAGTGGAGAGACCCGAGGCCAGGTAAGGGGATTTAACTTCATTTGGAGGTCGGGGGGAGCCCCTGAAGGTTTTGAACAAGGGAGAGACATGGTGGGAGAAGCAACAGGTTGGGGTTAGGTGATAAACCTGCATCTTTTATGTAAACAGATTTAATGGACTAGAGTGGGAGCAAAGAAATCAGTGGGGTTATTAGATTGTCAAGGTGACTACCTCTACCTGTGTGATTCATTCACTAGCCGTGTGACCTCAAAGCTGTCCTCTCTCCTCTCTGGGTATCTCTTTTGTCATCTATAAAAGTGAGGTGGTTGTAATCAGAAGATGTCTAAGAGGTCTTAGCACTCTGGGAGTCTTTTGGTGACCTTGGCTGGCCAGTAGATGCAGGAAGAAATAAGGGTGGAGGAAGGGCTTTAAGGAGATTCTACAGGATCTAGGATCTGATTGGATAGAAAGGATGATGGAAAGGCAGTGGGTCAAGGATGGCTCCAAACTGCAAGGAAAGACTGGTGGAAGAGAGATATCCTGCGGGAATAATCTGGATTACACAGTAGGTTGAATAAACTGCTCGAAGTCCCAGCAAAGCAAACCCCTCCCACCAAAACAGACATTAAACAATGTGTATATGGATACAATAATTGAAGCATAACATTTCTCAATCATGTTACATGAAGAGATGCTATTTTAACATTAGCATCCATATAAGGATTGTGTCATTTCACAAAATTCTGTTTTTAATTTTCCTGTGTGGAAGGACAATGTTTGATGCCAAATTCAAGCCTTCCCATGCTCTTCACTGGGAGGAAGAGGGAGCTGAGGGAGAGGAAGCTGAGGTTGTAGGTTGTAGGAGAGGCTCAGGGCTGAGGAGGGTGAAGTGCTGCTAGGTCCCTGTGGAGAAAGTGTCTGCTGAGGCCCCCAGCAAGAGCTGGGATTTCCAAAGGAGGAAACGTGGGGTGGGAAAGGGAGATCCAAGTCAGGAAGGGATGAAGACTGACACAGTCTCCCAAAATGTTGAAATAAGAGGACATTTTGGCTCTTCAACCTTCCTTTCCCAGTATTGATTTCCCCCATGCCAGCCTTCCATGTAGCACCACCTGTGCCCAGCCAGCTTGTATTGTCCTGTTTCTTTCCTTCATGGCACTTCCCTGATTGAATTGAAAATCATCTGATTTATTTACTGCCAGAGTGAAAGTTCCTAAGGAGAAAGGTCCTTCATTATTTTGCATCTAGAATAGGGCTTGGCATAAAATAGAAGCTCAATAAATATTTGTTGAATGAATACATGCATGCACACATGACTGAATGAAATGGTGATGTTTCAGGCCCTCTGACACCTGGATTGGAGAGAAAGTTGGAGGCAGCTTGATCTTCTTCATGTAATTCAGAAAACACCTTCTGTGGAGGCCATCTCGGGACGGTGGCCACCCTGCCTCCCACCTCACAGGCACAAGTGTGCATACTCTGTTCATGAAGTCATGAAAACCCTGAGACTGCTCCCAGCGCTGGTCAGGCTGAGGCTTAGCTGTTTATTGTCAGGGGAGCAGAAGCCCTTTTTTCCTTTTTTCTTTCTCTTTCTCTTTCACTCTCATTTCCCTTTTGTTCTTTTTTTTTCTCCCCCTAAAATGGTAAGTAGGTTTGGAGTTTAAGACTTTGTCCTCAGCAGTACTCCAGGGGAAGATGGGCAAGGAGAAGGCTTTGCTCCCTACTTTGCTGCCACTTACTGCCACTAAAGCAGTCTTTTCCATGGCCCCATGCCTTTCCAGGAGTCCTGCCTTTCTATTACTCTTAGCCCAACAGACAGAGTCTAGTTGCAGTGGCAAGTAAGGGGGTTGCCAGAGAGTGTCTGTTTATCTATTTCTTTGCCACATGAGAAATCACCTTGGATTCAGTGGTTTAAAAATACTATTTAATGTGCTCATTCTGGAAGGGCAGTGGGAGAAGCAAATCCCTGTTCCATGGGGTCTGGTCTGATGGATCAGGAGCCTAGTTGGGACAACAGGATCCCTCCCACTCCATGGAGGTCTCTCCAGCAGACTAGAGGGGCTTTTTACATTGGCAGTTCAGGGCCCCCAGGAAAATAAAATTGAAAGCTTCCAAGCTTAGGCAGCCTTCTAAACTTGGAACTGGTGGAGCATCACTTCTACCGACTTCAATTATTTTTTTAAAAAAGTGAGTCTCAGGTCCTGCCAAAACTAAAGGGGAGGGGGCCACTTAGGGGTGTGATTAGTGGAAGGCATAGTTCAGTGGGAGCCACCAATGCAACAACTTACCCACCATGAGCCAGTTCTAGGACAGAGAACAAGAAGGGTTACTCCAGGGCTGATATGACCCATTTGTCCAGGCGCTGGACCTTGGAATTAGACAAATACAGGCTCCTATCCTGACTTGGTCACTTCTCAGCTGCCTGACCTTCCTTGAGCTTTGGATATCCACCACTCCCTGGCCTCCTGCCTCTCTTGTCACCTGTATAGACAGGAAGGGAGCCCTAAGCTGGTGTGAATGCCTATCCCAGCTGTGGTTCCTGTCTGTCCCTTTCTGCCCACTCCTCTTCTGTCCCATACTTGCCCCCAGACCCTTTCTTGCCTGCCACCTTCCTTGGAGACCCTGACTTGTCCCACTTCAAAGGCATTGCCATTTATCCCTCATGTGTTCCATTTCCTTTTTACAAGTCCCTTCTGTCTCCTGCCAACTGATTCGAAGCCCTTTGTGTGTAGGATTTGAGCCCAGAGCAGTTGGGAATGCTTGTCGAGGTGAACGAGGCAGGTTGGCACGGAGAAGCCTGGACAGATGGCCACCAGAGTGACTGCACCTTCCCAGCTGGGGGGCCCTGAGGTAGTAAGAACAACAGCCACTCTGGTCTCTAGCCAAAGAGCCTGGCTTTGATAGGCCAAGGAATTGGAGAGAGAGGGAGGAGAGGCCCTAGGTTGGGGCTGGGGTAGGGTCCTTCACAGAAAAAACCACAGGGTTGGAGAGTGGTTCAGACTGCCTGGAAGTCTAGCTGATGCCAAGGCCCATGCTTTCCTCCAGCCAACACTGCCTTCATCAAAGCTGTCTGCCCCTCCTTCACTGGCAGGGAGGGACATCACCTTTCCTATTCCAGAGGGAGGCGCCCGGAGGAGCTGCCATGCCCTAGCCTAGAGAAGCAGGGTAGCTTGAGGAGACAAAAGTAGCTCTGGAGGGCATGAGAAATGGCATTCTTTATTCATAAATAGAAACATAAAATTATCAGAAATAGTTTACATGGCCAAAAAGGGACATCAAAAATAAAATGAAGCTGTCAAAAGCAAATCAAACAAACAAACAAACAAACAAAACAAGGAACAACCCAGAGAAAAATAACTATGTACATATTCTTCCAAATGCCAGTCTATCCAAAGCCAGCCTTGGCTGGAGGTTCCAGCTTTGTCTGCAGACTCAGCACAAGACTGATCACACAAGAAGCATCTGTTGTACAGAGTACACAGCCTCCTGCCATGGCAGCTCTGGCTCAGGAGAACTCAGGACCCACAGGAAAAGTCCTCTCACAAAGCTGCTGCTTCTTCAGCAAGAGATGGTCCAGGCTGGGCCAGGACAAGAGCAGGACAGGGAGTAGAGGGTCAGCAAGTGTTTCTCAGGGGAGAGGTAACCCTCCCCAGTCCCTATGGAGCTCAGTGCCTATGGGGATCAGAGTGCACCCAGCAGGAGTTACCTGAATGACACAGCAGCCAGAAGACATACCTCCAGGGGTGTCCTGCCAGGGTCTGGTCATTGCAAGGCCTGGAGGCAGAGTCTCCTTTTTGGTGAGGAGGTACTGAATGCTGCTGTGTCTTTGCAGGCAGCCAGAGCATCTTCAGGCCAAGCATCCTTTGGAAGAGCAGAGCAGGTTGATCTGACTGAATGAGCAAACATGCCAGCAGGAGTATTCAGAGCGAAGGGCAACGAGCTCATGCTGGCTGGCCCTGGGCCAGGCCGTCTGCTCTGAAGCCCCATCATCTGATTTCCCAGTCCCTGCTCAGCCTCTCTTGTTCAGATCCTCCTTCAGGAGAGGCTGGGTTTGGCATGGTCTGGGAATAGTAATGATGTTTTTCCATAGGGAAGGGAAGAAAAACCACATGGCAGTAAGGTCACTATGTTACAGAACACTGTTGCACTCTGGTGCCACTGTGGCCCACCCTGGGGTCTTCAGTGGGTGGCGGCCCAAGGGGGGCATCCTGGCCTTAGGCAGGGATGTGGAGTGCTTGGTATGGTCACATCATGGTGGAGCACAGATGTTGCCCCTCAGTGTCCTCCCCTGGGCTTATCACCCATCTCTTCTCAGCAAGGCAGGACAGGGCACAGGGTTTTTGGTTGCTCTTTGGGGGTGGGGAGTAGTGTATCTCCAACCTGGGGAGGGAACAGTAGCCCCTTTATCTCACAGCAGCCTCACTGGGAAAAATAATTCAAACAAGGCACAGGCTGGTGGAAATAGAGGGGGTGAGGGCTGTGTGTAGTGGTGCTGACGATACGGACTCCATCTTTGGCCCCCAGTCTTGCTTGTGTTTGCTGGATGACCTCTCCTGGGGCTGTGTTCTGGGCCTCTAGGAGGTTAGCATACATACATACTTTAGAAATGCCTTCCAAAGCTGGGCTTGGGGGAGGCTTGTTTGGGCCCCCCGTGAATGCGTTAGGACATAGTCTTCCCTCTTCCTGGGGCACAGGTGGTGTCACAGATCTAATTAAAGGTTAGCTGTCAATTAAGGGCATGCAAACCCTTTGATCTCACTATAACGCCCTTCTCTGTGTCCCACAGCTTTATAAAATCTGTGCACTAAGTTCCAGACTTTGTGGAGAATAAGTCATCTTCCACCCAATTCTCCCATCAGTAAATTACCCTGAATAAAAGTCTGTGCAGACTGTGTGGAGTCACTTCCTTTGTTTTCTGGTCTCAAACTGCCTTCTCTATTGAAAGAGAGTTTACTATCCCTCTCCCACCGTCTCACAGCATGGCACAGGGAGTGGGACATTTTTGACTTGAGGGACTACATTGTGCCCAGTGGAGGGTACTCTCCTCCAGGCAGAAGGGGAGCATTCAACCTGTTCATTTCAGGTTTAAATCTGGCCTACGACTAAGACCAGTGGCTTGAAATTCCAGAAAAGCTCCTCTGTCACAGGCACAGCTTAACCCCAGGGGCCAGAAGGCAGAGCCCGAAGGCAGGGGGTGATGAGAAGCAGCTCCCACTCCCACTCTGGGTCCTGCAAGGACTGTGGTCGGAGAGGCAGAATCAGACTGCTAAATACCCAGGCTCGCTCATCCCTCCTACCTCAGTGAAACCCCCTCAGCAAGCAGGCATGAAGCTCAGGAATCCACCAAGGCTTGGCTGTCCTAAGAAAGAACAACAGCTGTAGTTTGAGTCAAAAATAGAACATGGAACGGTTCTGGTTGCCTGCTAGATCTGGCTTGCTTCTGAAAAGATAAGAAAGAAAAAAAGAAGACCAAAAAAAATATATGTTTTTCTTTCTCTGAACCAAGCTACTGAGGAACTCCACCATTCTCTCCTCCCCCAGCTCTGCACATCTGCAGAAGAGAGACACCAGCCTCCCCCAGGCACTGGCCCAGCCCCCCCAAAACTGAAGCTCCTGGATTCTTGATAATTGGTAGTTCCTGTGGGGCCCAGGTAGAAGGAGGCTAGCCAGTGGCCCTGGGGTAGTTCATAAGGCTGTATTTGTGTCTCTTCTCCCTGCCTGGGGCTCTGGCCCACCAAACTCTGGAGATTGTTCCTGACCTGAAAGGAGTCTTGTCTGACTTTAGGACTGGAAATACAAAGGGGAAAGGGTGTGCCCATAACCTGAGCCACAGGCAAAGGAGGGAAACGTCAGATCATTCCTGCACCATTTTAGTTGTATATAGGTTATTCTGGATCAAGCAAAGGCTGGATTCTTGAGAAGAAAATAAGTTCAGAGTAGCCACTGGCCAATTTAAACCAAGTGGGGAAACCCCTACCTCTAGCCCCATGAGGAGAGATCTGGAGGCTCTCCCAGGGACATTTGGAAAGCCATACCTTCCCTATGTCACAGTGCATTCAATCCTCCCCACCATAGGGCCTCAGTGTCTATGGCTTTAAAAAGAGTGGTCACTGAGGTCAAAGGTTACCAGCTGTCCAAAGGCTGCTTACCTCCAGTTAGCAGGGCACAGGAGGGTCTGACCCTTACTACCTGGCTTTTTCCTCTGACTCCCTCTGGGCTTTGTTGAGTCTAGACATTCCTGGGATGCCCCAGATTTCCCCTTCTTTTTGTGGCTTTCCAGGGTTGGGATAGCTCTGATGTTGCTAAGCCAGGTCCTCCATACCAAGATCCAACCCCTACAGCTCTGAGACCAAAGAAAAACTGCTCAGGTTATGACCGGGTCAAGTGCCAAGGTTTATGATCACAAATGGCTTCTTTCTACTCTCAAGTCATCCCAATGTGTCCAGGGACAAAAAGTGGTTGTGGGAAGAGAGAGAGGGGAGCTTCTGTCCTGGGGTGGCCATCGGCCAATACAGCAGTTACCACCTGGGTGAGGGTCCGAGTATTTTTGAACAAAAGGCAAGGTTTAGAGATCTCTTAACCAAATGATGGAGATCCTTGAATCCATTTCTTAAGGAAGCTGGAGGTCTAGTGGGTTGCAGGGATGGTAAATGCTGGAATGTGGGCAAGGATTGGAAAGGTTACGTAGCAGTCCTCCTCTCCCCTCTCCTGGATAATCCTAGGTCTGTGCCCTGGAGAAGGCCTCTCACAGAGGCCTGAGTTACTGAGCAGGGGAGTAGAGAGAGGAGCCCTCCTTGACAGGCTCTGTACCCCTGCATCCCAGTGTCAGATCCCTGGCTCTCCCTCTCCCAGCAGGCCCCTCAGATCTCAGTGGCTATGATGTCCTCATAGGGGATATCGGCCCCTTCAAGGTCAATTTCAAAGGGCTCCCCTGCACTGTCCCCACGGGCCAGTTGCTGCAGAGCCTTCTCCAGGCGCTGGTTCCGCTGGTACATGGCTAGGTAGCTCTGCTGTAACTGCTTCTGGTACTGGATCACCTTCTCCTTCTCCTCCTTCCACACCAGGCGCTCATGCTGGAAGCCTGATGACATCTGGTCGTGGCCTTGCCGCTCCTCCTTCAGCTCCGCACGCAGCCGCTCCAACTCCCGCTGCAGGGTGGGGATGTCCTCAGAGAACGTAGTGCCTGGCCCAGGCCCTAGTCCTGGCCCCAAAGACACAGCCTCTCGCTGCAGGGCAGCCTGGGCCCGGAGCTCTAGAAGCTCCTGCTCCAGCAGGTTCACCTTCTCTCGAAGAAGCTCAGACTCATTTTTCTTGCGCTGTAGCTCATTCTCACAGACCTCTAGCTCTAGGCCCTTGGTACGCAGAGAACTCTCCAAATCCTGAGTCTTCAGCTCCATGCCCTCCAGTTTGCTCCGTGTGTCCTTCAGCTGTGCCTTCAGACTGAGAATCTCACTAGTCTTGGCATTGATCTCTGTCTGAGAATCCTTCAGCTGCTGTTTCAGGAGAGAGATCTCCCCTGACTTCTGGCACACCTGCCAAGGGTTGGGTTGGGGAGAAGAGAAAGTGTTAAGATGTAGGAGGTCCTTACCTGGGGCAAATAACATCTTAACTGCCTGAGGAATTAGGCTGGTCCTAACACAGTCTCAAGAGCATGATGGTCTGGGTGACCCATGAAGCCTGCGCCCTCTCTGCACTTCCTTTCATTCTGTGGCCTGACTTGATCTGTCCACATGCAGCCTCAATCCCAAATCACAGTCTAAATCTGAATCTGTACCCAAAGATTTACTATTTACTATGTGTAAATCCGTGATCACTACTGGTAGCTCCATCTTCCACACTCAACATCAATGATATTGATTTGATGTCTGCCAAACTTCTATCATTCATGCTTGTGCCTATATCCTCTGACCTCACCCCTGTGCATACCCAGCTGCCCTCCCTTCCTACTGGGATAAAGACTGTCTTCAATCATTAACCGCTGCACTCCAATGACTAGCAATGTGCCTGGCTCAGAGTGTCAAATCCAGATCTGCCAAACAGAGAGCTACTATGTTCTCCCCTGGCCCCACCTCTCTACTCTTCCCATTCTTATTTCTTTTCTGAAGTTGGCCAAGAGCAGCAGAAAAAACCAAAAGCACTGATTCAGATCCATGAGTCTCCAGGGTCTCGGCCATTTGTGGTCATAGGTGGCTCAAAAGATTGGGACCAGTTTGGTTGGCTGTATCCCAAGAGTGATTTTTCTCCTGCCGGCCTGGGGGAAAGCTGGACAGACTGAGGGTCATGTCCTGGGCCTCTACAAAATGGATTCTTTGATCAGACCAGAAGTCACCCTAATTTCTCCTCACTTCACTCACAGTAGTAACCCCCAACCCCTTGTTCTCATGTACCATTTAGGAAGCAATGCCGAACTCCACCGACAATGCTTGTGTGGGACCAAGAAGGCCTTTCTAAGACTAAGCCTATATTTGCTTCATGGAGGGAACAACATAGAGTCATGGTTGAGGCATGGGCCTGCCTTTGAATCCTGGCTGGATCACGTATGATAAAATGGGCTGATCCTGGTGACACACTACTTCAGTGTTGTGGCACTGTGGAGTAGTGATTAAAAATGTGAACTCTGGAGCCAAAGTGTTAAGATCAAATCCTGGCACTGATACATGTTATGTGGTGACCATCGGCAAGTGATTTAACCAGCTATTTGCTACTAGAACTTCTATGTACCTCAGTTTCCTTAACTAAATTAAGGATTAGTAACAGTACCTACTTCATAGGCTTATATAAGAACTAAGGGAGACTCTAGGGCTTGGCACTTAAACACTTGATAAGTTATTATTATTCTAACTATGTTTGTAATATATTATCTGTTATTATATTGATTGTTTTGCTATACAGTCTGACTGGACAATCTGGGAATGAGGTCACGGCAATGCCCAGCTTAGTTGGGGAATTGGGCAAATAAGGATGAATGCCTAGTGCCAGGACTAGTTTATATCTCTGAGATGCCCCAAATGTCCTGAGCCCTGGCTGAAAAACAAGGGCTCGGGTGGGGTCTGCTGTCCCAGCATCAATGGGAAAGAAAAAAGGCACTGTTCCCACTGCCAGCATCCTTTCCTCTTTAGGAGACCTGGCAAACACAAGTGATTTTCCCTTCTCACCTGTCCAGTTCCCCATTCATCTCTGCCACAGAGGGGATCCTTTTCCTCTGAGGGAATCCATCCCTGATGACTCTTGTCATTCTAATTTCTAGAGTAAGTACAGAAAGCTCCAGTGCATGTAGGTAGCTGGACCTGGGGGTGGTCCTGCTCTAACCAGACACAATGCCTCCTCAGTTCCTTTCCAGGGTAGGGGTCTTTGGGGAGAGTGACAGAGTAGCTATGCCTACAGCCCTACCTTCCCACCCCACTCCCACCACCTTGAGAGGTCCCTCAGGTGAGGAAAGCTACTTTCTGGAGAGCAGGATGTAGAGGTTAAGGAGGCTTTCCAGCAAAGCCTCATTTCTAGGTGTTGTGTGCCCTTCTCTTGTACTTTTATGTTTCCACTGCAGCCCACCAAATCAAAGCCCCACCTACACTTCTGTGAGGAATGAGCCACTCAGTCAGTCAGTGATACCTGCCATAAGTGAGGTCACTCTTACCAGTGGATGAGGTCCTTTCTCTCAAAAATAACTAATACCATGCTCTCTTGTGGTCTCTTGAACCAGTGTGAACTCAGATTTGAGCATGACTTATGCTTCTTTTGAGCCTCCTGCAAGATGAAGTGGGTCAGCCCTCAGATTGCCCCACGAGGCCTCTGTTCTCCTGGTTCCAGCTTCTCAGTCAATGACTCTTAAAAAATTCAATTCCAGAGGCCATGAGGCCCTGGGGTAGGAGAGAGTAGGAAACTAACACTAATTGTATTCCCCAACATGGTTTATCATGGAGCTCCTTCTTTAGGTCGCAAGGCTGGCACTTTGGCTCACTTTGCTTAGGCAGCCTGTGTTCAGACACTATGGGCTAGGACCGGGAGAAACAGCTGACCCAAGCCTACAGGGTAAAGTCTCACCTCCCACTGGGTCTCTTCCAGTGCGGGGGCGAAGCTGGTCTTCTCCTTCTCGTAGGACCTGAGCTTGGTCTCCAGCAGGTCCTGCTCCTTCATGAGGCTCTCAAGTTCCTGCCGGAGCTGCCGCTTCTCTTGCTGGAGCTGGAGCACCTGGAGGTGCAGCACCTGCTGCGTGCGCTGGCTCTTCTGGGAGGCCTGCTTCAACTTGCTGCTGCACTTCTGGTCCAGGCCCTCCAGCTCCTCCTTGCAGCGCCACTGCCGCTCTTCATAGGCCTGGCTGGAGGCCAGCTCCTTCTCCTCAAGGCTGCGCTGCAGCTTCTGGAGCTCACCTTCTCTCTCCAGCAGCTTCTGCTCAAGCTCCTGGATGGTGCATTCGTCTGTGGAGATGGGGGAACGGACACATGAGGAACTTTTGTCCGCCTTGCTTGGGTGGGCCAGCTTGCTACCCCCATCAGAGAAAGACAAAGCCTTCAGGCTCATCATGTTGCTGTCCTGGAGGATGATGCCCTGGGTGATATTGTGGGCTGAGCCTCCAAAACGGCTGGTGGGCCCCACTGGTGTAACCAGTGGGTCCAACTGGTAGCTGCTGCTGGTGCTGTGTGTGGGCAGGCTGGACATGGAGTTCCGGCCGGAGTCAGACAGTGCCCCAGAGCACAGGCTGGGCTTTGGCTCCTGTTCCTTGGGCCTGTCTGGAGGGGCAGGGTGCAGCTGGTGGCTGGAGCTCTCAGGGGATGAGTGGAGGATGGCTCCTGACCGCGGCAGCACAGGCTTGAACGCTGTGGGCCTCACTGCACCCTTCTCTGAGCCCTGGTGAGGAAAACAACCATATTGATCCCATGTCTCCCTTCAACTCCCCTCTCAACTTTCCCTCCCTTGCCTAGGTATGTGTGCCAGCCACATAGCATCCTTCTTGGTCCTAGCCATAGGCAACCTTGCCTGTTGCTATGAAGCAGCTAAATATGGTGAGTCCTTCTCAAGGAGGATAAATTCCTTTGTGCGTAGGGGATATCCTTAAGGATTACTGAGGTACTTGGCTTTATAAATTGCCAGCCTGTCATGAGCTTGTCCCAGCCCTCCTGAGAAAATGAACAGCATTTTTAGGTTCACTTGCTGAGATCCCTGGGCCAGGGCTCTGGCTCTGGGTCTCTGTGTGGTGTAGGGTGTGAGCATTGGGCTGGATGAACAAGGTGTCCCTGTGGAGGTCAGGCCCTTCTTCACCTTCACTGCCCCTTCCAGTAGGCCGGGAGTGAGAAAACTGGCTGTGACCAGTATCAAAAGGCTGGGGGAAATCACTTGAAATAACAATACTTTTCTGAAAACTGTCATTTTCATTGGGAGAGTAGACTACAGTCTACAAGCCCTTTCATTTGAAAAACATAAAGCTTGATGCAAACTAGGGGGGTCTTTTCCTAGTATATCAAAGCCATGGACTGATCCCCCCAGGTGGGGGCAGAGGATTAACTAGGAAAATTGTTTTCAGGTCCACTGGTGGGACCCATGAAAGTCTAAAATGGCATAAGGGCCAGATTTCTGAGTATGTAGGGCTCTTTTAACCTCATCCTTGCTAACCCGATGATAACAAATTTGGCTTTTTTCCAGCCAAAGACACTTCCAAGGCCCAGCTTGAGTGAGGAGCTGCTGCACCACAGGAGGAGTGAGTGAAGGAAAGGCCCATCTCCAGGAGTGTGCTAGCAGCTTCTCTGCAACCTCTCTCCAAGTGGATTCTCCATCCGCTCTTCCAGATATAACAGAGCACCCTCCTCTTGCCATGCACTTGAAAATGCTGCTGTTGGTCCTGTTTTGACAACCAGTTGCATTCTAGTAGAGCTCAAAAAGGCTTTCATTTCTCCTTTTTGCTTAGGGCTTACCCCTTGGGTACTCTCCCAGATTAGGGGATTGGCCAGGGCTTCAATTCCCTCATCCAGCCTTTGATCTCTGTGGCGTAACTGAGCACTTCTGTCCTCACCACCCCTGCTCTCGCCTCTTGGAGGCATAAATGTTAGTATCATCACCTCCGTTTCCCTCCCTGCCTCCATTCTCTTCATTCCCATTTGGCTCTCTATTGGTTTTCCCACCCACCCACCCTTTCCAGAGACCCTTGCTTACCATTTCTAGCTGATTGGAGAAGGGCATAAGCTTGGGTGGGGTGGATGGGCCAAACTCCACCCCAGCCTGGCCGCCTATGTCCCCACTAGACAGTGCAGTGTAATCTGGGTGGTGGGAGCCCCGGGCTTTCTGGCTGACCTTGATGTAGAAGAAGTCTTCGCTCTTTCCCATTTTTGAGCTGGACTTGCCATGGCCTGAATCCTGGGAGAAACCAAATCTCAGCAGCCCATCTGAATACCGATTGAGCTTCTTGAGATGGGAAGACTTGCCCAACTTGTATCGTGAAGCCCGGCAATGCTTGCCGTGGAAGCTGTGGCCAGAGATGAGGCTACTGACACTACCCATGCTGACTTGGGGCCAAGGATAGATAGGGTAGGATGGGGATCTGGTGTGGCTGCGGCAGCAAAGGGCAGTCCTGGTAACACGAAGAAACTGTGGTCATAGCAGAAGCCTCACAGAGCCTGGGAGAGCTGTACACCTGGAAGGGGACAGAAGGCAAAAGTCAGCTTGAGATGGGCCAGTCATTCCACAGTCCTCGATGGTGATGTGGAGGAGTTGGTCTGACTGCTAGGTCTGAGTAGTAGAGAAATGTATGCTTCTTCTAATGAAAGCCTCTAATGAAAGTTCAGTGCTGACTGTTAACTCTTTGTTCCTTCTTCCTTTGTCTGCTAAGTCCACAAACATTCACTGACACCCTCCTTTGGGATGGCCTTCCTCTAAGTCATGGGATATTCTCTAGTGACTAACATGGCTACAGTCCCTGCATTTGGGTTGTGTTCAGTATCATGTGGACAGACTATCAACAAATCCGTGTCTACTATCCTTAGTGTTATACATGCTATGGGGGAAAATGAAGCAGACTGAGTAGCATAGAATTCTGGGAGGTGGTTATTTTTCACAGGCAGCACAAAGGAGGCCTCGCTGTTATGGTATCATTTGAAGAAACCTCAAGAAAATGAGTGAGCAAGCCAGGTGGAAATCTGGGGGAGGAGAGAAGATGCTCAGAAACCCCAAGAACAAAAGCCTTAAGTTCCTCTGGTGGTCTGTGCTTGGCATATATGAGACCAGTCAGGAGACAAGTCTGGCTGCAGAATAGAATATGCCCCTGGCTGGGACATAGGACAGGCAGAAGTTAAAACTAGCAGGTACCAGGAAACATAGGGCCTGGATGGACACAGGGCTGGGATTTAACTCTGGTTGAGATAAGGAGCCCCTGCATGGCTTTAAGCAGCTGATTACTTGATCTGGCTTGGGCTGCAGAGGGTCACTCTGGCTGCAGGTTAGAAAAATGGCTGCTGATAGGCGTGGATGGAAGGGGCGCCAGATACGTTAGGTGAGTGGCTAACATGGATGTGTCAGGGTGGTAGCAGTGGCTTGCATTTTAGATGTAATTTTAAAGTCCAGATGACAGGATTAGCTACAGGACTGGATGCAGGGAATGAGAGAAAGAGAGGAGTCAAGGATGACCTCGATATTTTTATCCAAGCAACAAGAGGACATAAGTTGTCATTTATTGAGATACAAAGGACCACGAAAAGAGCCAGTTTAGGATGAGGTGGGGTGGAAAATAAGAGCTTGGTTTAAGACATTAAGTTTGCAGAGTCTCTTAGGCATCCAAGGAGTGCTGTAGAGTAGGCAGTGGGATGGGTGGAGAGATGCAGATTTCCATGTAAAAGCTGTTTATTATAGAAGCCAGCTATGCAACTAGGTGACATAACTACAGAAGTGAAGGCAGGAAGGTAAGAGAAGTCAGAGGACTGGTTCATGGAGGTGAGGAGGTGAGGAGGAATGAGACAGAGAAACTGAGAAGGCTCTGATTGATGGAGGAAAACTAAGAAAAAAACTGTTCCATAAGGATGGTGTCAAGTGCTACTGCTGCTAACTGAGAGTTGGTCAGTGGGTCTGGCCATGTGGAGGTAGGATGTCAATGACCTTCACAAGAGCAGTTTGGGTGGAGGGCTGGAAACAAAGGCCTGACTGAAGAGGATTCAGAAGAGAAAGAAAAGGGAAATAATTGTACCCCCAAATGTTGAGTTTAAAAATTTTTTTTAAAGTAATAGGAATGCACAATTCAGGAATTGTACTACTGGGTATTTTCACTAAAAATACAACAACACTAATTCAAAAGGATACATGTACCCTATGTTTATTGCAACATTTTTTACAATAGCCAAATTATGGAAGCAGCCCAAGGGGGATGGATGGATAAAGAAGATGTGAAAAACACTGTGTATACACACACACACACACACGTACATACATATGATGGACTCAGCCGTAAAACACAATGAAATCTTTCCATTTGCAATGACAGGGATGGAGTTATAGAGTATTATGCTAAGTGAAATAAGTCAGTCAGAGAAAGACAAATAGCATATGATTTCACTCATAAAAGATGATGTAGGGGCACTTGGGTGGCTCAGTGAGTTAAACCTCTACCTTTAGCTCAGGTCATGATCTCAGGGTCCTGGAATCGAGCCCCACATTGGGCTCTCTCTGCTCTGCAGAGAGCCTGCTTTCCCTCTCTCTCTCTGCCTGCCTCTCTGCCTACTTGTGATCTCTGCCTGTCAAATAAATAAATAAAATCTTTAAAAAAAAAGATGATGCATGTAAGTGTTAAATTACGACTGTACGTTATACTGGAATTAGAATTTTAAAAGTTAAAAAAAAGTAATAGGAATGCATTTTATAACCAATGCTGAAAGTAACAACAACCTTGCCAGTCACCACACAGAGGAATATATTGGGATGTCAACATCAGCACATTTGCAAATTTGGACAAATCACTAAGCATAGGTCATATGACTTTCAAAGCTGGGAAAATCTGTGTTGTCATGCATTGTGAAGGAGTATTTCTTAGATAAAAGATAGATGATGGGGGAACTATAAGTTTAATAGAACAGGAAGTGCAGAAGAAATCTTGCATTCTTTTAAAAAAATTTTTTTTTTTAAAGATTTTATCTGTTCATTTGACAGAGATCACAAGTAGGCAGAGGCAGGCAGGGAGAAAGTAGGAAGCTCCCTGCCGAGCAGAGAGCCCGATGTGGGGCTCCATCCCAGGACCCTGGGATCAGGACCTGAGTTGAAGGCAGAGGCTTTAGCCCACTGAGCCACCCAGGCGCCCCGAAACCTTGCATTCTTTATTCTGCTCTAATTTAAACCATTAATCCTAAATTGTGAAAGAAGTCCCAGGTGGGTTATAGAGCACTATATGTGCATAGTGGAAGACAGGACTCTTCAGAAGCTGAATAAGAAAGCCTGAATTCAAACTTGCATTCTTAGCCTGAACTGTAAAGTGGTTATGTTATAAGTGCATTCTATATTCCATTAGTAGAGACACAACACAAAAACATATCAGGCGTAAATGCAATGTATGTTTTCTTTGAAATGCTTTTATTAAATTGATGGTCTCTTAGAATTAAGGAAACACAGTTATGCCTACCTCATAGGATTAATAAGAGAAGTTTATGAGACACTGAAATAAGCTAATAGGACTGGTGCATTTGCTAAATGCCCATATATAATAGGCACCCCATAACTGGCAGGCATTTTCCTTGGTATCTATCATTGTTTTCTGCAGCATTCATCATCCTTCTGTTATCCTCAATGCCTCACCTCATTTTCCAGAAATAGTGCCCTCCATTCCATTGGGATGCAACTTCCTGCATCCCAATTCCCAGTGACATTACTGAGAAGTACAGAACTCCTCTGGTAATTTACCAGTTGACAATGACAAAATGTGTTTTCACCCCCACATCAGCCATCTCTTGTTTAGCTGGGCCTTCAGATCCTAAGAAGCAAAAATTCTACTGTTGTCCATATGCAGGAAGGTGTTAGGGCTCCTGTCCTGGATAGCAAAGTAATTTTCCAGGCATTGGGAAGAGAAAGGCTAGAGGAGAAGTCAGGGTCCATGGCCTCTAGCCATAGCCTCATTTCCCTTTTGGGAAGATGACAATAAGGTTTTAGGAAGAGGTAAGCTTCTTGGTTCACATAAGCAGCAATGTGAATGACCTGTGATGCATGAATACTGTGGTACAACCTAGAGGATTGAGAGGAGTTAGACAAATGATGCCAAGGAGTGCAGGAGAGGAGTGGGTGCCGGATGGTGACCTCTGAGTGCATTCCCGTCCCACAGACCCGGATCCCTACTCTCCACTTCCTAGGTCTTGACTCAGAGAAGAGCTTTGAAGTTTGATATTATCCCCAGATACACCTGAAGCTAAACTAATTACTTTTAAGTGTCTGCACTTGTTCTCTTACCAAGTTGGAGAGAGCATCACAGAAAATGTGGCTATGAGCCATCCTAGTTCCCAAACCCTAGGTCTTCCCATCCACCCACCACTGCCAGACTTGCTATCTATCCACTCAGGAAGGACAAGGCAGAGGCACATTTGTGTTCCTGGGAAACAAATCCCTACTGGCCCAGACTACTGTACGTACCTGGGGTAAAAATAAGCAATCACGCAGATCCTAGAGGTTCGAGAAGGGGAAAGAAAGAGGGAAGAGGACAAGAGAGGAAGAATAAGAGCCTCAGAACCTCTCACTGAGCGTGTCATAGCGACCTTCATGACCTTCATGACTGCCTACTGACTTTCTAGAAAGAATCAAGCAAGAATTAGACTCCAGGTTTAGAGAAAGGAAGAAAAGAAAAGAACAGCCAAAAACATCCGGGAGAAAAAGACCCCCTAGCCAATACTTCTTAAAATATGGCCCCAGGGTATTCAGGAGACTCCCCACTGCCCAGTAACAGGCCAGTCCTCTCTGTCCCCTACTTGACCCCACCCCCTGCCTGCCCTCAGTATGGCCACTACAACAGAACCAAGAAGACCTTGGAATCTTGGAAAGCCCTCCCTTCTGAGCTGCTTCTACTCCCAGCACAGCTGCTCCTACCCCGTTCCATTTTGCACTCTCTTTCCCAAAGAAAGCCAGGGCTCATGCCAGAGTGACATCTCTCTCTGATCCCCCTTATGGAATGTGGAGATGGAGACGTGGAGTTGAAAAAGGGTCTGTCTATACTTATGAAGGTGAGAAAGAATACTACTCATCCTCCCATCCCAAACCCCAAGGAAAAGCAGCTATGGCCTTGCCCATGGGAATCCAGATTTCTGGCCTGGAAGAGTGAGGATCTATGCCAGCTGTCTCCTTTCCCCTTGCCCTGTCTGGAGCAGTCACTCATAAGATCATCATACTCAGCCTCTGAAGGGTTATTTTCCCTCCCACCTCTCCTCCCTGCCCAGTCACTGCCCAGGGAGTGGTCCTGCAGGAAGGTCCAGCAGAAACCCACTGCCTTGCTGTGGGGCATCTCTGTACCTGGCCTGGCACCTTCCCATGGAGATTCCAAAGCCCGTGCTCACTGGAGACTCTGGGAGGAACAAATTGCTTGTCTTGGATTAATGACTTACTTGATGACTCCCTGCTTCCCTTCTGGGTCTGAGGAGATGGGAGCAAGGAAAAGAAGTGAAACTAGAGAAACTATCTAGTCTCACTTCCTATCACCTGAGTGCACCTCCTCCTCCACTCCACCGTCCCATGCTCAGACTCCATGGTCCTGCAACCCTGCTTTCTAAGAATTGAAAAGATTTTGGAACTGCTTCAGAGATGGTCCAAGAAGTGAAAGGTAGCAGGCATTGGAGGAGAGAGCCACCTAGACTGTGATGGACAAGGCTCCTTCCAGGCAAGGTATCTCAGCAGTGTTTGCTCTGGTACCTGACATGTCACTCTTAGAGCATTCTTTGTCCACTAACTTTAATTTCAACCCATTTGTAAAATATTGAAATACCATAAATATAATCTAAGTAACCTGTGCAGAATTGACAATTGTTAAAATGTTACTTGTTTCAGAAATAAAACATCTCAAAGATAAAATCCGCATTACTTCTTCTCTCTCCTTTCCCCCATATCTCTTTCACTGGGAGAATCCCTATTGTAGATTTCCTGTGTACCTTTTTTTAAATCACATAAAGAATACCCATGTATCTTTTTTTACCTTATATAAATGGTATCCTGCTGTATGTATAATTCTGCAACCTTGATTATTTTATTCAACATGATATATATGGGACCAGTTCATGTTCCTTCTTTTACATGCTGTGCAGTAATCCCACCACATTCATTCATTGCGCTTTACTCAGATGTTTCCATTTTGTTGCTAAAACCCTCTTGTATATAACTACTTCTCCACATGGGTGGGAAGCTTTCTAGGATTTATTTTCTTTGAGTCTTAGATGTCTAATTTTTAGGAGAGGTGACATCTGAGATTCTTATTGGTCAGTACGTAATCACAAGAGGGCAGCAAGAGTGAGGCAGTGACCCCAATTTACACTTCACCATATTACTCTGGGGTGAGGAAGTGGCACATTGCTGATATTAAGAGGGTGCCACTGGCAGAGCAGAGGTGAGAGGCAGCATCCCTGTGATGGGAGAGGGCAGTAAAGGAGTTTTGACCAAACAGAGAGATCATCCTGCTGCAGGTAATAGAGTCTGGACAACGAGGACAGCATCTTCCACGGTCAAAGTGTCAGAATGCTAGAGATAGCAGGACCTCAGAGATCCTTTACCCCAACTCCTTTACTACACAGAGGCTACAGGGAGTCCTGGACTCAAAATTCCCATTTTGCCAATGGGATACGACCAACTGGGTTCCAGTTTCCAGATTGGGGTTGGGGCTGTATATAGGCCGCATGTGTAAAGAGGGGCTGTGGGCAGTGTGTGTGTGTGTGTGTGTGTGTGTGTGTTTGTGTGTGTGTAAGGCTGCCTGATACAAATGAGATTCCATCCTGTGGGCTGACAGTACTGTACCATTCAGAGGATCACTCAGTCGGCATAGTGACTGAGAAGGCAGAGGTCACTGGAGGCTCTGCATGGGCCCCAGCCACAGATGGGGAGCTGACCTGCCTCCAGGAATGGCTGGTGTTTGCTGGGCTGGGGTCAGAGATCTGATTGCAACTGCCTCCTTCCTTCTGGTGGGATGTCACCAGTCTAGGATAACTTTGAATCTTAGCCATGGGAACCACATCTGTGCATCCTCATGTTTCGTTCTGTCTGTGGAAGCTGGAGAACTTCACACTGTTCATAATTTACATTGTTTCTTGAGAATGGACCACATGTCAAGCAACATGTTGGGTGCTGAGAAGAAGAGGGGCAAGGCCTCTCACAAGGAATTTGATTTGGCAGTGAAACTGTAGCTTCTTTTCAAAGGAAGAATATGGCCCTCTTCCAGGCCTGGCTAGTGTGGCCCTAGGGAAGACCTGAAGACCACAAGAAGCCTCTCTGCTGGGCCCACAGTTGCTACTCAGTGCTTGGCTCAGTAAGCACTCAAACTTCAAGGCCTACTGACAGCTCTTACACTATTGAATCTTTCAGGGATGAATGGTTATCTTTCCAATTATCTTTAAACTTCTTGAAAGCAGGATAGGCTGAAGCTTCTTTGTATCCTACATAGTATTGAGCACAGTGGTAAGAACACAGTAGGTGCTCAATACATGATTTTAATAAAATCAACTCACAGGGAACAAAGGGATTTACTGAGCAAGCTTGTGGAAAGGAAGGCGAGGCACAGGGAGAATTTATGACTTAAACTGAGATCCCACAACAGGTAGATAGGAAACCAAGTCTTCAAAACTAGAATCCAAATCAAGTTTCAATCCAAATTTCCATCTTTTAGACTTTGAGTCAACAGGTTACTTGGGGCAAAGTAAGTTTACCCTCTCCTTCATTTCCCAGTCCTGTTCCAAGTTTTTGGCCAAGACAAAGAAATATAAGGCAGTGTCTGTTTTTAAGGATCTGGTTGAGAAACGAGACAAGTACACCTAAATAAAGAGCTTAAAAAGCAGCACTGGTTTAACTGAAAATACAGGAGGGACTGGCAGGAGTTTGCTGAATTGGAGCCAGCTCTCTCTACCCTCAGTACATGAGTACTTCTTAATATTCATTCTTTTGTATGGAAGTGAGGTAAAAGTTCTCACTGTATTGTCTGACTATCACAGACTGCAGGTTTGTGTCCCTCATAAAAATGACATATTGAGGGGCACCTGGGTGGCTCAGTGGATTAAGCCTCTGCCTTCAGCTCAGGTCATGATCTCAGGGTCTTGGGATCGAGTCCCACAAGCTTCCCCCGCTTCTCTCTGCCTGCTTCTCTGCCTACTTGTGATCTGTCAAATAAATAAAATCTTAAAAAAAAAATGACATATTGAAACCCTAACTCCCAATGCAACTAATAGTACTAGGAGGTAATTAAATTTCAATTAGCATGAGGATAGGACCCTTATGGTGGGATTGGTGCCCTCACAAGAAAAGACCAGAGACCTTGTTCTGCTCATTTGTTCTTATTCTCTCTCTCCCTTTCTCTTCCTGCCAAGTGAGAATACAACAAGAAGGTGACCAAGGAGCCAGAAAATCTGCCAGTGCCTTGATCCTAGACTTCTAGTCCCCAGAACCATGGAAGATAAATGTCTGTTGTTAAGCCCCCCAGTGTGTGGTATTTTATTATAGCAGCCTGAGCTAAGACACCACCCCCCAACACACACACATATACCCACACCAGATACCCTGGCAGAAGATGCTGTCTGGGCTGTCAGGTTACCCTCTTTCTGGCATTGTCTTCATAATCTTCCCTCCTGCTTCTCTGTCTGCATGGTGTTGATAGCCCCAAAATGCAGAGAACTGCTGTTCTCGGGGAGAGTTCTATAATGGAAAGATTCTTGGGGGGAAGTCAAGAAAGTTGAGTTCTAGTTCTCTAATTCTGCCTCACCCCAGCTCTGAGATAAACAGGCAGTTCACTTTCTGGACCTACTGGCTAGAACTTCTTTGCTCATTTAAGCAAAGTCCTCAAAGACAGGACTTGTGCTTGCACAGTTGTGTGTCCACAGGAGGAATCATCAAACACCATTCAATTAGGTACGTTCTACCTGCATTATCGCATTAGGACTTCAGCAAAGGATCACAGATTGATGGATCTGTTTTGTCATCTGACATGAGATTTAAACTTCCAGCATCTCTATTTCCTTATATGTCAGATGAGCACAGCTGATACCTAACTCACAGAGCAGGCATTCACAGGATTAAATGAAATCACATATTTGATAATGCTTGGCCCCAGAAAGAAGAATGGTACATAGGGGATGGATTTAAACCAGTGCTTGTGAAATTACAAGTCAGTATGAAAAGATGCTAGAACCAGAGCCTCTCATGTCTTGAAGTTAAAAGAGCACGTCTTTACCTATAAATACAAAGAACAAACTGAGGTTTGCCAGAGGGGAATGGGGGTGGGCAAAATGGGTGAAGCAGAGCAGGTGATACAGGCTTCTAGTCATGGAATGAGTAAGTCATGGGAATAAAAGGCACAGCATAAGGAATATGGTGAATGATATTGTAATAGCAGTGTATGGTGACAGATGGTAGCTATACTTGTGGTGAGTATAGATAAACTTGTCAAATCACTGTATTATACAACTAAAACTAATGTGACATTGTGTGTGAGCTACATTTAAAAAAAAAAAAAAAGCAGGTCTTTAGGGAAAGATAACCACCCCTACCTAACCACCCACTACCACTTCCTGTGGCTGACATGGCTAGATTCATGGGGACTTGCCACAGCCAGACCTGCCTCTCTGCCTCCAAGAGGGCAGCTGGGGCTTACAGAGATGTGAGAGCAGCTCTGTGGCATCTGCCAGCTGGGACAGGAGGGGGTGGGGGCTGTGGGTTGGCTGGTGGGTGGGCCCCTAGCAAGCTCCCCAGCAGAGGTCTCTCTGGAATTAAAATGGGACAGGTGCCCAGAGTTAACAGATTCCCTGTTCAAGATGACTTTCCCCCTGACCCTCTGCTACCCCACCTCCACCCACAGTATATTGACTGATTCTGCTTTTCTTATCTAGAATTCCAGTGTTTGTATTCCTGTTCTTGACCTCTCCTCCCATTTACTGCTCTGGATGAGGGTCCAGGGCTGGGACCAGCGCTAGGGCAGGTTAATCATCTCAGCTCAGTCTGCAAGTCCCCAAAATTTGGTTGGCTAATGCCTGGTTTGGTTCTGCGTGCAAAGATCAGTACATATTTTCTGAGTAAACTGGTGAATGAAAAGGAGGCGAGAATGGAGGAGGAAGAGGTGGAGGAGTGTGGGCAGCATGAGGAGTGGCTGAGGTCTGAGGGGGAGCATGTGGCCTGAGGGTTGGGAGCAGAAGCCCACGCAGCTCTCAATTAAGTGCACTTGGGTCTGTGAAAAGGCAGAAAATGAAAGGGAAATCACTGGCAGGCTGAGTCATTCCATTGGGGTGAACAATCGGAAGCAATTCTGCTTCCCACTGCTCAGGAGGAATCAAAAGCCATTCTGCCTGGCAGCCTTTTGTGTGCAGGTCGTCAGCTTTCAGCTGTGGCAGAGCCTTCCTCCATCCCGGTGGGCAGCTTGTGATGATTGACATTTCTCCTCAGGAACATGATTACCCACCGATCCCAACCTGCCCTTCTCTCTTCCAAAAATAAAGCCACAGTTACATGCAAAACTCATGCAAATTTAACCCTGCTGCTTTTAGTGCAGCAGCTGCTCCCCTGTGAGAAAGCAGAAGGCAAGCCTCATCCACATTCATGACTCAGGTGCCGGTAGACACAAGGGTCCCTGTGAGCAGGGCAGCACCCAGTGAAGAGAGCCACTTCCCCTGGTGAAGGGGGTAGCATCCAAAGAACAGTGACTCTGATCTTAAATGAGAGAGTGAGTGGGATATCCAGATGAGGTCTGGGAAAATTGCTGGGCTCCTTCCCATCTCATCTGGTCAGACATAAGGAACCCAGGACCCTTAGGACTTTGGAGGCCAGAATGCAGGGGTCAGATAGCCCCCCTTCCTGCCAAACCCTTACCATCCTAGAGTACATACTGAGTAGGGCACCTCCTGGAAAGGTGGATTTGAAGATAGGTCTGCATCTAAGTGACTGATGGTCAGAACCAATAAGGTCTTAGACAGTGATTGAAACAAGTTTTTACATTTGCCATCTTCGTGGCTGCCTAAAGTATTGTGGGGCCAAATTTAGGTTCAGTAGGAAAGAATCTGTAATAAATAAGCAATGTGGGCCATGGTCTGGGAAAGGAAGGTGGTGACACACTATTAGCTACATGACAGCCCTGGTCCAGGTACCAAAGTTGGCACCTGATTAGCCTTTGACAAATTAGACAACCTAGCATTTTGATTTGGATGGGAGAGTCTTCAAGTTCCCTGAGGATTTTTGGCTCTGTGGAATGCTGTTGTGGCTACACCTCACCAAAAATCTGATTCTTCCTTCACCTATCCCCAGCTCCATACTGTGGTTCTCTTCACTCTCCAGAGCAGGTTCCTTGGTCAGAGAAAAATATGACAGGTGAGCTACCTCCATTGCATCCCAGGAGCTTGGGGGAGGAAAAGGGCCACCTGACAGTGAGATGATTTTGAGGCTCACTGAGACAAACATCTAATTACCTATTCATGAAACCCCTCCTAAGGGGCCTGAAGCCCCAGGGCAAGCAGGATGAAAAAACACTTGGTACCAAATCATAAATAGAACAGTAGAAGGGAAAAAGCTTTTAAAGCCCTGGGATACTGCTTCAGTGTTCCACAGTAAGAGGCTACTGATACCCAAAGAGTTTGGGTTATTTGTCCAAAGCAAGGTAGGAGCAGAGCTGAGGCTAGACACTTGGCTTCCTGGTTCCCTAGTTGGTGTTCTTCTCACTTACATATTTGTTAAACAGGAGAAAAGAAAGGGCTGGAGTGGAATTATTCTATGCTGAGAGATACTCCTTAAAAATCCTCAGATCAAAAGTGTCAGACAAAAGATGAAATCAAGCCCCCATGCCATATGCCATATACCAGCAACCTGTGACTTCATGGGTCATCACCAGCTGTAAACAGAAGATGAACCCGGGTTATAAGTAGTACCTTTCCACAGAAAATCAGTGGAAAACTGGAGCTCCTGAGTTTGCTTGGTGTGAGGGTGTGAAAAGGTACAAAAGGTAGCAAGACAGAATAGAAAGAAGCAGGCAGAGTACTAGCCTTTTTCACCTACAAGACCCCTGAGAAAGAGCACCAATTGGGAAATTGAATAGGAGGACCTTATAGCAGAAGGCAATGACTCTTAAAGAATATAGGGAATTGTGAGAGGAGGATGGAGGATGGATGAAGTGGGGGGAGAATGTGCTTGTCCTAAAGAAGCTCCCCTTCCCTTTTCCCCTCATCTCTACCACAGACTGGCTTTTATATCCAATGAGTATGTCCAATATATACAAACGTGTTCTGGGGGGCAGGGAAGATATCTGGAAGGTTTGGTACTCAGAAAGGGATTGGAATTAGGAAAGCCCTGGTGGAGGGCCAAGCTCAGATTCCTGACTGTGGACACTGGAAATGACCTAGAGTGGCTTGAAGAGTTCAGCCTGGTCCCTTAACAACTGTGGCTTTTGGGATTTGGAGTTATCTCTGTGCTTTTGAGTGTGTTTGTATGTGCTTAAAGGCGTAGTCTATCTGTTAGGATCCGTATGCACAACATGAGAATCCTGTGACCATTCCTGATGAGTCTCCACATATCTGGAGTTAATGTTCTCTCAGTACCATTGGGTGTGTTTGGTTGGGGAATTTTGATTTTGTCACCTCTACCCTGACTTCTCAACCTCCCTGCTTTCTATTCCAGAGTGTGTTCCTGTCAGTGAACTTGAAACCTCACATCTTGCAAAGGAGCCTCTGGTGAACTTAAGGCAATCCTTCTGCCCTCCTGGAGTTTGATGTCACTGGTCCTGAGAGTGAGATAATTAACCTCTCTCCAAAGCCCAAGGATCCTCTAAGGTTGGCCCATGACTGTTCCTAAGTCCCTCATTACTCTCCTCATCACCTCTGTGATACCTTCTAGTAAGTGTTACACATTAAAGAGACTCTGAAGTGCTGTATGGAGATGCTGGGAATCGAGAGTTATTACAGCTTTGCTCCTGTCCCTCCTTCCCTGTCATGCTCCAGTGATGCTGAATGGCTTATGGTTCCCCAACTTGCCAGTCAGTGCCTTTCCACACTCACTTTTCTTTGCCAGGAATGACCTCCCTGACCTTGGCTACATCACAGGGAAAGGTAGACAAGCACCTCTTCCTCCCATGGCCTTCCTTGGCTATGTCATAAGGAAGCAATGCCAGTCTTATTCCCTACTAGGAAATCAAATCCAAAACCACAAATGTCCATTCCCTGCACTCTAGGGGAGCGGAGGGTTGGGCACATGGCAACTCCTCTTGGGGGACTTAGAACAGAAGTTGAGACCTAGGGGGTCTTATAGAACCCAGCACAACATCTCCTATGCTGTGTCCCTTCACTATTTTGACCTGGAAAAGCACACTGGGTCATCTATTTCCTCAGTGCCTTTGTGGACAATAACCATACCTACTTCATCCAATATCTTTGAGGATTAAATGAAAAATGCAAGTAGAACACTTAGACACAGCACCCCGCTTATCATAAGCTCAACATGTCAACTATCATTTGATATCCCAAATCCTATTTATCTTTTGAGCCCCACCTCAAATGTTGCCTCCTCTGTGGGGTTTCTCACATAAATTTGAGGTAGTGAATGTCTAGATCCTCTTTGGCAGCGATACTCAAATTGTGGCCCTCATACCACCAGCAACAGCTTCATCAGGAGCCTTGTCAGAAATCCATTCTCAAACCATCCCAACGCTGATTTCTGGGGACCAAAAATCTGTGTTTTAATGGCCTTTCAGAGGAAATGGAAGTTTGAGAACTGTTATGATATTTTCTTTGTATTCTATCATTGTATTAATCATAGTCTGACCTGAACTATCACTGTAAGCTCTTTAAGGGTAGGAACCTTGTTTTATATTCTGAGGAAATGCTGGGTAAATCCTTGTGAATTTGAGTTAGGTGAGCATTTTAATTAGATTTCAACTGAATAATTTCTAACTCCCCATTTCTCCCAAACCGTCTCCTGATCCCCTCAACCTTTCCATCCACGCAAGGCCCTGAGGAAAATCTTAGTTGCCTTCAGTAAGAGAAGATTATCTTCTTTCCTTCATTCCAGCCTTCCTCCTTTCCTTTCTCTCCCACTTCCATCTTCCCAATTCAGGGCTCATGAAATAAACAGAGAGATTTCTGGAGTGTCAGAAAGAGCCAGATATTTAAAAGTTTGGGTCAGGAGTATAAAATATTGTCCCTGCCCCAGTAAAAAACCTTTTAGGTGCTTCTCAAATCGAGCTAATCTCTCAAAATGCAAAAGCAGGGCAAAGAAGTCTGGCCCAAACCCCCTTATACACAGAGTCCTTCAAGGACACCTGAACAACTTGCTTACTATAACCTTTTATATTATAGTCAGGTAGAAGAGAGCAGAAGGTATGAGAACTCCCATTAATACCTACCCCATCCAGCCATACTGGTTATAGGACTCCCATTCTCTGCCCTCGGGGTAATATAACTAGAAGACGGGGTGACTGTAGCCAATGAGATACATATGTTGCATAAACATGTTATTTAGCCAACCTGCCAGCCAGACTTGGTTATCTCTGTGTCCAAGTAAAGCCACTGATTTGCAAACATAAGCTTTCCAGTGAACACAGAAGCTATAAACAGAGTACAGGCTATAGTAGGGTGACCATATAATTTGGACACTTTTAAAAGTGAAAGGAGACACTAGTATCTCCTTTACACCAGGACAACAGACATAAACTGGGGCATATGGTCACCTTATGTATCAGCCATTATTTATTCCCATGAGGGCCAGGCCATGGATGAGGATGTCAGGAAGGGCATCTTTAGGTTCCCATCCTCTCCTCTCAGCCACTAAGTGTTCACTGATTATAAGAAACAAGGAATAGGGGCTCCTGTGTAGCTCAGTCCTTAAGCATCTGCCTTCGGCTCAGGTCATGATCCCTGGGTCCCGGGATCGAGCCCCATGTTAGGCTCTCTGCTCACTGGGAAGCCTGCTTCTCCCTCTCCCAATCCCCCTGCTTGTGTTCCCTCTCTCACTGTCTCTCTCCATCAAAAAAATAAGTAAAGTCTTAAAAAAAAAAAAAAGAAGAAGAAGAAACAAGGAACAGGAAGAAACTAGGAAATAACTAAGGGACACAGGTGATTTACCTATAGTGATGCATGGGTTGTATGAGAACTTATAGGTTCATCACCTTTGCAATGGGTTCTTTTTTTTTTTTAAATTAGCCAACTTATGGCATATCATTAGTTTTAGATGTAGTTTTTAATAATTTATCAGTTTCATATAACACCCAGTACTCATCACATCATGTGCCTTTATTAATGTCCTCACCAAATTACCCCATCCCCCCACCTCCCCTCCAGCAATTTTATTTCCTATAGTTAAGAGTCTCTCATGGTTTTTCTCCTTCTTTGATGACTTCCCATTCAGTTTTCCCACCCTTCCCCGATGATCCTCTATGCTGTTTCCTATATTGCACATATAAATGAAATCATGTAATTATTTTTCTCTGATTGACTTATTTCACTCAACATAATACCCTCCAGTTCCATCCAAATCAATATAAATGTTAAGCATTCATCCTATCTGATGGTTGAGTCCATCGTGCATATATATACCACATCTTTATCCATTCACTTGTTGATGGACATCTCAGCTCTTTCCAAAATTTGGCTATTGTGGACATTGCTGCTATGAATATTGGGATCCAAGTGCCCCTTTGGATCATCACATTTATATCTTTGGGGTAAATCTATAGTAGTGCAATTGCTGGGTCATAGGGTAAGATCTATTTTTAACTTCTTGAGAAACCTCCATGCTGTTTTCCAGAATGGCTGTACCAGCTTGCATTTCCACCAACAGTGTAAGAGGGTTTCCCTTTCTCCATGTCCTTGCTAACATTTGTTGTTTCCTGTCTTGTTAATTTTAGCCATTCTAACTGGTATGAAGAGGTATCTCATTGTGGTTTTGATTTGTATTTCCCTGATGCCAAGAGATATGGAGCATTTTTTTCATGTGTCTGTTGACTGTATGTCTTCTTTGGAGAAATAACTGTTGTCTTGGGTTCATATTTCATCTGTGCTCACCACAACCCTGGACAGGTATTATAAGAAGAGTTCCAGGGGTCACAGCTAGAACCCAGGACTAGATACTAGAACCCAGGACTCTGGTTCAAAGGCCAGAGCTTGACTATTGCCTCATACAGCCTAGTCATGGGGCAAGAACGGTAAAAGCAGGATTGAAATGCATGGTGGGGCAGGCACAGCTAAGTGTCACCTCCCAGTCAGGTGTCAGCAGTAACTTGGATAGGTAGAGAGATCTGCCACTGTGGAGGTGAGCTTCTGGGAGTATCATTGCCTTTGTCTGATATTCACAAGTATTTGGAGAGCATTTACTATGTGTACTCACTATCAGGACTCTATACAGTAGTGAGCAGAACAAACATAAAATACAGAAATACAGAAAACATGTAATATAGAAAATGATAGATCTAGCTTACATTCAAAGTCCTGTACAATCTAACCTCAATCTGCCTTCTCACTTCATATCTTACAATCACAAGCTTCACCAGCTAAGCACTCTTTCTGACTGGCCCCAGTACTCAGGGTCATGGACACTCAGAGTTGCATCTGACATCTAGAGTGACCTCCTTCCTAACACCTTTGACAGCTCCCAGGGACCCATCTAGTCTTTCCCCTTTTCCATGCCTTTGTTTGTGCTGCTTCCTCCCATATGAGTCACAATGCTTATCTGCCTTTACTGGATCCAGCCCTCCCTGCCATCTTCTACTCTGCACTGTGTTTTCCTGAGTAGTGATTTTGTCAACTAAATTGATAAACTCTTTCTGAGCCTGGATTCTAGTGTCTACACCAAAGAATAAAGATCTCTTAGCAAGCTCAGGCTTTTACTGCTGCCTTTTGTATTTCTCAAGTCACATCTATTAAGCCTTCAACGTGAAAGCCCTGTACCACCTCTGCATCTTACTCCTTGAAGGCAACTTCATCTCTACAATACACAGATAAGTAGAAGCACTGGGAGCAAACTCCCTCAATTCCTTGAACCCATAAGCTCACTTACATTTGAAGTGATTCTTGCCTCCTTTGTGCCTGTCACAATGGAATGTCTTCACACAGGCTAATCCTTCTAGCCATGGCATGATTCCATCATCTCCAACCTTCTCAGGGGTCTGGCACTAACAGTTATGTTCTATTCCTTCTATTTCTCCAAGTTCTGGATTGCTATTACTCCATCTCATGAGCATTTGCACATGTAGAAGTCTGCCAACTCAAAAGCAGCAGAGCAGCTCCTAAACATCATCCCCTCACCCCCCACCCTACGAATTACTGCCTTTCCTCCTGGTCACAAACAAGCTTCTTGAAAGAGAAGACCATACTCACTATTGCCATTTGCTCATTTCCTACTTGTCCTCTGTCTACCAAAGCCCGGTCTCTGTCCCTGATAATCCACAAGAGATGCTCTCCAGGGATGGTGGTAAATCCAACCCAACTTTCTAACAGTTGGTAAATCCAACTTTTTAACAGTTACAAACAGTTCTGATCTCTCAGTCACTCCATGTTTCTTTGTTCAGGTTTATTCCCTTATTCCCTCATATCCTGAGTATAAATGCAGTCCATTCCTTTTGAGATACTCTTTCCTTGGCTTATATGATACTGTGATCTCTTGGCTTTCCCTTTGGCATCTCTCCCTCTCTCTCTCTCTGTCACTCTTCCCTCTTCTGATCTGAAAGACTGGTGCTCTTCAGGTTTCCATCCTGGACCCTATCTTCTGCTCCTGGTTTGTCCATCCTTTCTGATGGCTAAAGCTGCATCCAAATAATAATGGTTTTTGGATCTGTGTCCATAGCCATAGACAAGCCTCTCTTCTGAGCTCCTGACTTCAATATCCAACTACTTGTCAGCCATCTTCACTGGGATGGGCCACCACATCTCAAAGTCAACATATGCAAAATGAAATTCACCATTCTCTCTCCTGTTACCCACCTTCCTCAAGTCCCTCTTTCTAGGTTCCTTATCTTGGAGAACAGTACAACTGTGACCAAGCCAGAAATCTGACCCTGAGAAACTTGATCAAGCCCAAAACCCTTTGCTCCTTCTTCTCACACCTATAACTAACCAATTACCAACTCCTGTCTTCTTAGTGATTTTCCTGAAAACCAGTATTTCCTTCCAATTCTACTGCCCTTAGTCTAAGTTTCTATCATACTTCCCTTGGCATATCAACAGGCCTGTTATTTGCTCTTTTCCAGCCTCTCCCAAGGCTTCTCTATTGCCCAAGGAACAAAATGAGAATTTCTTACCATGGCAGAGAAGGCCTTCATGATTAGAACTGTTTATCTTTGTATCTCCATATTATATGGCACTGCTGCCTTCCCTCCCTTGACCCTTCCCTCCATCCATTTTGACTGACTTGAGATATGTAGTATGAGATGTGTAGTATTCTTCCGCAGGTTTTCCATGCTGCTCCCTAGGCCTAAGTTCCTGAGACTTTCCTGAGACAGGGGTTCCACCGGAGGCCTTCCTATGTCTTTAACACACCCTCTGCTTGTTCTTCTAACAGGGTTAATTACACTGTAGTGCAGGTCCTCTGTATTCACACCTCTTTCTCAATAAATCACGAGGCTTTTATATACTGTTCTCCCAGCCCAGGGCTCAATATGTGTTTGTTGAATAAATGGATAAGCATGTGCTTAAAAATTATATTCTAAAAAAAAAAAATCATATTCTATGTTATGGTTTGTGGGTTCCACAAGCTATCCTTTCCAAGTTGGAACACCAGAAAACACTACACAGTGGGAGTTTACAAACGTTTTCATCCCTAACTGCCACCCCCAGAACACACAAGGTAGCCTGGAACACAGTTATGACAATTTTGGTTCCATCATGCTTTATAGAAGAAAGCTTCTCTGTGTAGCACTAGTGCCTGAGTGGTGTCCTATCTGAGTATCTGGTGCCCATCTGCAGGTGTGCTGGAATTTGCAAGTTTGTATGTTGGACTTCCTTGCAGGGTAAGAGTACAGTTGAATGACACAACCTGATGGAGCTGAGTGTGCACTAGATTCAACATCTCTATGGGTGCTGTGATTTTCTAGGTCATCTATACTCTGAGTTCCATTCTGTGAAGAGACCAGTTGTGCCAGGACTGTGGAAATTCCTAGGATAGTAGACTGTAGCACTAAAACAAGGAATGTCTCAGTAAAACCCAGATGGGTTGGTGGCCTTATCTAGTCAAGAAATTGGGATTAGCACAAAAAAAGACTGAATTAGTCCTCAATAACACCTTGACCTGGCCCTTGACTCCTCCTTGGGCAGCTCCCTGGGCTGACTCAACAGAAAATAAAGAAAGAATGGCTGGATGTGTTTCAAATAGTTTACCACTCAGGTCTTGGGATTGTGGAGGGAAGTGTCTGTCAGGCTACAGTGCAGGGCAAAGAACAGTGTGGAGGAGAGGTGAGTTAATTTGCAAGGAGAGAAGGAAGAAATGGAAGAATTCATCCTATCTGTTAGCTCCCATCTCCACACCTCCTCAATTCCCTGCTTTCAAGCAGACCCAGAGAGAGGAGAACAGGAAGTGGAGCAAGGGCCTGAACCGGAGGTGGAGGTCTAAGTGGATGTGGGAGGAGAGGGATCCACAGGGGTGAAGGGAAACCAGGAGGGAGGGGAAGAGAATGGACCAGTGAGGAAGAAGGAGGAAACAGAGAAAGTGGATAGCAGCAAGAGGAGGGGACTGGGCCTTCATTGTGATGTAAATATAGTGATTGGAAAGCCAGCAGGAGCTGAGTGAGGGAGGGGGAAGGTACTGTAGGGTAACAGCAGTGGAGATGAAGGCAAAGATTATATCATAGCAGTTGGTTATGGAGACCTGATTTCTTTTGTGCAGGCATCACAGGCTGGGTGAGCTATTATTAACTAAAAGAAGTCTGGGCTTAGTAGCAAGGAGGTGTGTGGCTAGGTGCATCTGAGCAAGGTAGAAGAGATGGGACTGGAGCACATTTTAATGTCTTTAAAGCTACTAGCCACACCCCTATCCCTTACCTGGGACCACCACCAGGACAAAAAAAAAAAAAAAAGAAGAAGAAAATAAAAAGCACAAGATGCCTCAAGGTTATCAAGAAACAATATAAACCTGCGATATATTTGTTTTATTTTATACATTTTAACATATAATGGTTTGAAGAGCGAACAACTGTTAAAGGGGTCCCCAGGACCAGACATCAGGATTGAAGGTGAGTATAAATCTGGTATTTGTTTTAATAAAACAAAACAAAAAAAATGGTTTAAGAACTGGCCCTTTATCTGGGAATTTTCACTCTGAAGCTTCCACTCTGGAGGATTTTCACTCAGAGAGTTGAAGGGTGGAGGGGAGAGGGTTACAAAACTCCATCAACCTCAGGTGGGAAAACTGTCCTAAAATTATGTTTTTCTCCATTTCTACCTATCTCAGGGGTTAGAATCTTGTACAAGATCCAAAACAGAAGGACTCGTCAGCATCCTGGAAATTTCCCAGAGAGTTATGTGTGCCTATTGCCAATTCTGGCTTGGTGCAAAGTTGGGAAATTCTGGGACTGGAGGGAAGCTGGCAATAAGAGAATTGTGTGAAACCCCCTCTGTTCATTCAGGAGTGTCCTGGTGTGCCTCAGGAAAGAAGTGTAGAAATAATACCATCAAATGGGAGTCCCTTGAAATGTCTTATTCACCATTGTATCATTTGGGAAAGTACTTGGTACAAAGACAGTTGGGGCTCAATAAATGCTCACTGAATGAATGAATGAATGAACAACTTCCTCCCTTAGGTTTCTTTTAGCTCGGATCAATCTTCTACACTACAGCACCTAGAAATTACCTTGCAAAAATGCAGACCTGATCAGTTCATGTTAAAATCCTTTTCAGCTTCTCCCCTTGGAAAAACTGTCTTAATTTCCTTTCTCTGAGACCTGCACTCTCATTCATGACTCCACATGACCCAAGTCCCAGCCCCCCTTTCCAGTTCTCTTCCCCAGTTCTCCACTGGTTCCTCACCATTTCCTCCAAATACCCCTCAGTACATAATACCCTCAGAGGCTCGCTTGGCTCAGTTTAGAATTTCTTTCACAACTTGCCCCTGTGACCCAGCCTTCAGCCTGTGAATACCCATTCTTCAGGATCCCACAAAAATATTGCTTCCTCCATGAAGCCTTCCTGTCTTTTTCTTCCCTCTTTGTCCGTGGTTTCACAAGAGAGGACCTGAAGCTATGGCAGCACTGATTTCATGTTCTCTCTCAAGTCACTTGTTGTTTACCTGTCTACAACCCCTCTAGGCTTTTGACTTCTCAAAGACTCACACTTTGATTTATCTCCACATATTCAGCTAAATGACTGAGTGAAGGAGTGAGGGAAGCCAGAGAGGCTCAAAGAAGTTGGAAAAAGAAATGTTAGTGGGATGATGTTAGGAAAATATAAAATGGCAGATACCTATCTAGCTTTGTCTCAGAAATTGCTATAATCAGACTGAGCTTCCCATTCCCCAGCCAGCTTCCATCCCAAGGAGTAGAACTTCTACTGACCACAAGAGGAGAGCAAAAGACCCTTTGTCCAAGGAAGATGTTCTCATTCCCTTAGACACATCCCACCCCACCAAATGTCATCAGAGTAAAGATGAGGTTGAAGTCCCCTACTTTTCTCAGTCTTTTCTTTCTAGGAATTGGCCCTGATCTTCTTAGAGGATCCCACACAAAGAGTGTCCCTTCCTCCTGCTTTTATCTGCCTGGTAATAGTGCTAATTGGAGGGACTCCAGCTCTTTCTGCAGCCTTGTTTTGTCAGGCATAGAAGTCCTCTCTAATTTTCTGGATGTGGATACCATTCCCACTGGCACCCTTCCTTTGGAGTTCAGTTGTCACTCAGGCCTCATGAAAGGCGACTTACAATTCATTCATTCACTGTACCTCATTGTCCCTGTCTATTCATTGACATTCACTGGGATTATTCCTCCTGCTGCCACATGCACAGAGACGCGTGCACATGTGTTCAGACCCCACATCCCATTAACAGCGAGGACACTTAAAATAAAGAGCAGCACTGCCTGAATGTGGGACTGCCCTCCCCCTCTAATAGCTGGGGAGTCTACCACACTAATGTTATTTCAAGAAATATCAGAACTGGCGACCTCTGCAGAGAAGGCAGGGAGGGCGGGGTGGGGGTGTTCCTGGCAGCATCTTTCACTGAAACACCATCAGCTATATCACTCCAAGATATTGTTCCCTAGCCCTTCCCCTTCCTCCTTTCTGCCCAGAATCAGCTAGTTCTTGAGATCCAGTTTCTGCTTTCCTCTTATCCATTAGCCTTTTATTCAAGTACCTTCGACCAGGCTTATGTGCTATGTCCTCCTTGAATCAAATTCTACTCCTACCAACTAGGTCTGCTCCTATGATCTTTAGCTCACACTTTGCTTTATATATTCTCTCTAATCACTGTTTAGGGGCCAGGTGGTGGCAAAAGCATAGAGAACAGTCACTGTACTTCAGCAACTTGGCAAAAATGGTGTCTTTTCCACATTTTTAAAGCTAATAGTTAAAAAGATGGTTGTTAGGACTATGATGAAAGTCATGAGAGGAAGCAGAGCAAGAGTAAGATCATGAAGTAAGAGATACAAGAGAAGAAAGTCAGGAGAATGGTGGTGCTTTGTTATGATCTGTTGTCTACCCATCACAATACAGTACCCCTCCAGCCTGGCCCTGGAGCAGGCTCATTTCTCCCTGGTGTAGGATCCCAGTTCTCCACATAGTACTGAAACCCCACTACCAGGCCTGCCAGGACCTATTCTAGCCCTGTCCTTCCATGAAGGAGACATTCCCTGATCCCCACCAGGGCCCACAGTCTTTCTGATTCCCATGAGCTTCTTGGTAGTACCCTGGCATTCAAAAGGCCACTGCATGTGTACATACCATACCTACTCTGAGATCCCAGATTTCTGGAGGGAAGAGGCAGTGGCTCATACCTCTATGACCCATTTGGCTGCTGGTCAGGCAAATGCAAATTGACTGCTTAGTCAGAGACAATGACATTTGTTCTTTCCCAGGGCAGATAAGACCTGGTAGTCAGTTGCTCTGGAAAGGGAGCATTTTATAACTAAAAAAACAGATAGATATGGACTGCAGCAGAGTTCTGCCACTGATTACCTTTAAGAACCGTGGGGAAGGAAGCTACTTCACTACTTTGACACCAGATTATCATTTAGCATTTATAAGTTGCAGTTGGGCTTCTCAGCCTTGGTGTTATTGACAGATTGGACTAGATAATTCTTTATTATAAGAGGATATATATATATATATATATATATATATATAACCTCCTCTCTCTACATATATGCATATATATCTCCCAGATGCCTATTATACCCACCATCTGCCCTACCTCTCCCGCCCAGTTGTGAAAATTAAAAATGCCATAGACGTTGCTGAATGTTTCCTGGGAGGTAAACCAGTTGTAAACCACTGAAGAACACCTTGGGATTATTCTAAAGATTAGATAATGTGATAGCATATATAAAGCATCTGACAGCATCTAGCATATAATAAGGACTCAATAAATGTTACTACTATCAGATATTTTAGGTCAGATTTGGCAGTTTCCCTTCCATCTTCACCCACCACAGAGTGTCCCTGGGGCCTCAAAAGTTGGGTGGAGTGGGGATGCCTCTAGAAAGGAAGCTCGATAGAAGTTGTCTAAGCCCAGTGATCTCTCCAGCATGTTCAATGGCCTCAGAGGAGACATTTCTTGGATATTCAGGTATGTCTCAGAAGTGTCTCTGGGTAAAGGGATGGTGTAGCTGGAGGCCCAGAGAGAAATGCATTCAGCAGTTTTGACAGAAAGCCTTTTGTAAGCAGGCGGCCCATTTGTGCTTCAGTTTCTCCTCCCTACCTGATTGTTTCAGGGGCAGATATATGGCTCATTCCAGATGAGGACTATGTCTCATGTAGAGAAGCAGCTTGTACCAGCGAGGAGAGAATGTGGAAAATACTACTGAGACACTAGCTGGGTTGGGGTGCAGGAAGGAAGGACTCAAAGGAAACCGGCTGTAGAGGACAGCTGTAGACCCTAGAGGACAGCCTTCCTGCCCACCTTGCCCTCACTGCATCTGGTCTCTGCAGCTGCCACATTCTGCCTGCCCAGCTCTAGGCTTCCCTACTGGGGTGGGAAGAACAGAGGAAGGAGAGAAGTCTCTAGAGGCAGTACTTCCTTCAGGCCTAGGATATATGGAAATCTTCCAAGTCCACAATTGGCTTCTGTGAGAGGCAAAATGACCCCACATAAGGAATTTCAGAGTTGTCCAAGCTATCAAAAACCCAACTCTTTTTTTTTTTTTTTAAAGATAGAGTAGAAAGGACAATAGACTAGGGCCTTGAATTGTTCCTCTGGGCCACTGACTGGTTGTGTGGTCTTGAGTGAGTCATTCTCTCTGGGGCTCCCTCTGATCATCAGCACTTCAACTGCTCTTTCCAATGCAGACACTTTGAGAAGCTCCAGTGAGATCAGCATCTAAACATGTTTTGGAAAGAAATAATTCTTGTGCACACCACCAGCAATTTCAGCCTCACGCTAAGGAAGAACAGACTGCACAAGAGCCATGTGAAAGGGCTAAGAGGACAGAGCTCCCAATATGAATATAGATGGAGGTGGGCCATCTCTGGGGGGCTGGAGTAGAACTGCCCCCTGAAGGTTACCAAGGTCGTGTGTAACAGGAGCTGGCAGAGAGGGGTGTCTAGCGGAACAGGTGAGGAAAAAAGAGTTCATTGTTTTGATTTGGTTTTAGTTTTAATCATGAGATTAGCCAAGAGAGGGTAAACACAAGCCATGTTTCACTCTTTTTTAATTGGAGAGTATGTGTTGCTCAAGGGGAGCTGTGGCCTGATCCAGTGGGTACCTGGCCCATTGTGGTTCCTTCCTCTGTATTTGCTCTCCCTTCTCTCCCCGAGGGCCTACATCATCTCATGCCTAATGTGGTGACGACCTTCAAGATGGCCTGCCTCCTCTTCCCACTAATCCATTCTGCACAAAGGTCTTATAAACACAGATTTCAACACTTGCCTCACTTATCTTCCTGATAACCTTTTCCTGCTCCCATGGCCTAGCTCATTAGGACCAAGGCTACCATCTGACAGCGTTAGAAAACCTCCTCACTAAGTAATAAAGTCAAAAGTCATGTGCTTAAAACTTATTTTACCAGTACTTTCTCAGGGAGAGAACATGGCCAAGCCCCTTAACTCTCTAAGCCCCTTTCCTTATCCCTGAAAATGGCATAAGGACCTCATAAGTGGTGATTTCATAGGTGAGCAGTAAAAATCAAGGACACAGTAGATGTGGAAGGGCTTTACAAACTATAAAGTGCAGCACCAACATTAGAATCCATTCAGATCTCTTGAATATCTCTCAAAGTTTATTCTAGATGATTTTCTTATTTTCCTATTGTTTCTCTCTGTAGGGATTTTCCCTCCTGTAATTAACAGGCAACTCATTCCCTTCAGAGCTCAACGACCTTCCTAGTCTGATGTTTTCCTCACTATCCACACCTTCTTACTGAGTCTCTGATCTGCTTCAGTTCTTCAGCACACAGATCAGAGTTAGTGAGCTCCCACCAACAGGTATGCTTAGGGTTTACCCAGTATCTCATTTAATCCTTGCGATAAATTTAGCAAAGTTTCTGGATACAATGTCAGTATACAAAGCCAATTGTACTTCTATATACTATCAACAAATAAACAGAAAAATTTTAAAAACATTCCATTTAAAAATGTACTTTTTAAAAATAACTGAAGTTGTACATGGTCTCTACATTGAAAACTGGAAAGTATTATTTAAATTGTTATTTAAATTATTTTATTAAATTATATAATTATATATTACATTAAATTATCATTTAAGGGGCACCTGGGTGGTTCAGATGATTAAGCATCTGCCTTTGGCTAGGTCATGATCCCAGGGTCCTGGGATGGAGCCCCACATCAGGCTCCCTGTTCAGCAGGGAGTCTGCTTTCCCCTCTGCCTCTGCCTCTCTCCCCTGCTCATGCACTCTCTCTCTCAAATGAATAAGTAAAATCTTTAAAAAAAATAAAATAAAATAAATTATCATTTAAATTATTTAAAGTAAAGTATTTTTGTGATAAAGAAAATCTAAACAAATGCAGACATATGTCAGGTTCATCAATTAGAAGACTCAATATTCTAAAGAACTAAATTGTCCCCAAATCAATCTACAGAGTCAATACACTACCCAAATCCCAGCAGCTTATATATTGAAATGCAAAAGTCCAAGAATAAACAAAACCATTCTGAAAAAAACAAAGCTGGAAGGTATATGTTACCAGATTTCAAGACATACGAAGTGGCAATAATTAAGACAATGTGGTATTGACATAAAAGTAGATGGACTGACCAATAGAATAGAGTCCAGAAAGAGTCCCACATGGACATAGTCAGTTGATTTGTGACAAAGGGGATAGTACAGAGCCATTGGAAAATAAAAGTTGTTTTTATTAATTGCTGCTGGGTCCACTGGTATTCATTTATAAAAAATTTATCTTGACTCTACTTCACACCACATACAAATAATTTCTGATGAACTGCAGATGTAAATTCAAAAGGTAAGATGCTAAAGTTTCTATTTAGAAGAAAACAAAGTTGTTACTTCTTGGCCTTTGACTAGGCAGAAATTTCTTAACCAAGACATAAAAAATACTAATCATAAAGGAAAAATACTGATCAGTTAAGAATTTCTGTTCATCAAAGCTCTCCATTGAGAGAGAAAAGACAAGCCAAAGAGTGGAAGAAGGTATTTCTAATATACATATCTGACAAAGGACTCTCAACAAAAAAGAACTTTTGTCAATCTCTAATATAAAGATTAGAAACCAAATTAAAAATGAATGAAAGATTTTAATTAGTCACTTCATAAAATAAAATATGCAAATGGCCAAAATGTATAAACAGGTATTCACAATGATGGGTCATCAGGGAAATACATGTTAAAACCATTAATTAAATACAACCACAACAATGACAAAATGAAAAAGCCAGAAACCCATGAGGCATCCTCTGAGCAGATATGCTCAGCAACACTAGGAAAATGGTGGTATCAGCTCAAGTTGGACATATACCTGCTTTATGACCCAGCAGTTCACTGCTAGATGAATATGTAGAAATGTTCCCATGTGTTTACTAAAAGACCGAGCAGCATTATGTGTAAGGGTCCCAAAGTGGAAATACACAGAAACCCAAGTCCTATCCCCAGTAAAATAAATGAGCCATGATGTATTCAAACCATAGAACTTTGTGGGGCAATGAAATCCATGGAGCTACCATTACACATAACAACACAGCCCAGTGTCTCACAAAAGGGTGCATGCTATATGGCCTTATTAAGAAAATGTTGATAAAGAGGACAAAGTTACGGTATCAGGATGAGGGATAGAATTACAGAGGTAAGGGGAACAAGAGGGATTTGGGGGATACTTTTAAAGTTTTATTTTTTGCTTTGGGTTCTATTTATATAAAAAATTTTTGAAAATTCATCAGTTTGTTCACCTCTGCTTTGTGCACTTAAGATTTTCACTTAAAAAATTCTCACAATGACCCAGGCAGAAAGTGATTCTTTCTCCCAATTTGCCAATGACGAAGGAGGCTCAGGGGGAACAAAGAACAGGTCCAATGTCAGATGGGGATGAGCGGCAGAGAGCTATGCAAACCCACCATGTGTACCTTCCTTAACACGTCTCCTGAATTTACATCTAGTTCCTCACTGGGGCTTTGCACCTCCAGAAGCAGAGACCCTGACCCCAACCTGCCTTGTGTTCCCTCTGCTGCCTGCACACAGCTGGGTATGGCAACCCCACAAATGTGCAGTGCTATGGACTTAAAGTTTTGCTCCACTAAATCATATGTTGACTGCCAACCCTAGTGTGATGGTATTTGGAGGTGGGCCTTTGAAAGGCAATTGAGTTTAGATGAGGTTATAAGTGTAGGGCCCCCATAATGGGATTAGTGTCCTTATAAGAACAGTAAGAGGCCAGAAACTTCTTTCTCTACCACATGAAGACATAGCAAGAAGGCAAGCCAGGAAGTGGTCTATCACCAGACACCAAATCTTCTAGCACCTTGATCTTAGGCTTCCCACCCCAAGAACAGTGAAAAATGGATGTTTATTATTCAAACTACATGGTCTCTGATATTTTGTTATAGTAGTTCAAGTTAAGACACTCAGTAGAAAGAAGACCAGAAGATAAATCTACAAACTTGCCCATCTACCCTTTTCCTTTCCCTACCTTCTACTCTCTTTTCCTTCCTGGCTCTAGAGAGTATTCCTGAGCTTGCCTGGTTCTTGACTCTGTCCTCTATGACTCTGCCCTCTATTTGGCAGAGTGGTGCCAATTTTCAGTTGGAGATGGCAGAATGGTATCAGCAAAATGGCTTCAGCAGTGCTCCCAGAATGTGGTGCAGAGGTGGAGTGGGAGAACTTCTCTGGTGCCCTCATATCCCTCAGGCCACCTGTGCTGGGCCACCATCCAGAAGGGTGGGGAAAGATGAGGTAGGAATCAGACTGGTGTGGTTCAGCTCCCACCTCTCTCTGTCCCCAGGGGGACAGACTCCTCCACTTCCATTTCAGGCTTGAAGCTTTTTTCTCCTCCTGCAGAGAGGAGGGAATGAAACTGTCCCTGTTGGCAGATCCTTGAGCAGAGCTCCCTCCCCCACATAGCTGGGTGTTTCTTCAGTCCCCACCTCAAGAATCAGGACTTGGATGCTGTCAGAAGCCTCTTTTGAAAGGCTGAGGGCCAGCCTCCCATGGCTCAAGAAGGAGGTCACCCCTGTGTGGGAAAGGTTGTTGGGAGACAGTTTACCAGTTTACCTTCCTACTGCCTCTAGCCAGAGGTAGATGCCCAAGCTGAGCTAGCAGAGTCCAGTCCCCTTGGATGGTAACCTGAGGGACAGAGTTCCTCTTAGGCTCCCATCTGCTTAGTGTCTCCTTAGGTTTGGATGAAGGACTATACATACATGATCTGGAGCAAGCTGTACCCCAACACTGAGGGAGGACACTATTATTATTCTCATAAAACAGATGCAGAAAATGAGGTCTCAGATTTCATATCTAACAAGGGTCAATGCCTGGGTTTGAACCTGGGCTGCAGTCAACAGTGCTCTAGCCATACACACTATCTGTTTACCTCTAGTGGCATCAGGTGCTCTGTAGACCTCAGCACCAACCAGTGATCCTGCTGCCCCTTGTCCAAACCTCTCCCCACAGGCTTGCTCCTCCAGACCTTACCCTAACCCTGACCTGTTACCCTCCATCATCTCCCCCTGCACTCTGGCTTCAGTCCCTAATCCTTTTCAGTCCTTTATGCTCCTAGTCTTGGGCCACCACTGCAGCCTCTCCAAGCCTCCAACCCTGTCTGTAAATTGGAGCTAACAGTAGTACCTTCCTCATGAGTTTCTGGTATGTATCGAGTGAAGTTTTATTTGTAAGGGAGCTGGGATAAAATTAAGAGCTTAGTAAATGGGAGATAGATTTTTATCTTTGTTTTTGTTTTTTAACATATGGAACTTTTGGACTCAAAGCATTTCTGGGCTCTAATCTTAATATACTTTTCTCCGACTTCGTTGGTCTCTGGGTTCCACTTTCCTTTAATTAGCCAAATAACTGGGGACATTTCCATGTGGGGCCTTTAAAGATTAGATTTTCTAAAAATATGAGTAATCATCTATCCATTTTTTGTAGGAATTGCTCTTAAAGTGTTTAGAAATCACTAATGTAACAAATAAATAGCAAACTCCCTGAGGATGCTGAGTATCCTTGGGGCCTAGCACAGAGCCATGCCCAGCAGAACTCAGTACATTCAAAGGAGTAGATAGCCAGCAGCACAGGTATAAATAGTGGGGAACAGTCCTAGCCTCTTGAGCTAGCAGCCCCCAACCTTTAGAGGGCTATGGGATGGGGGACATCTCATTCCCCTTGCTCTGAGTCATAGCCAGTTATTAGCAGGCCAGCCCCAGGGTGTAAATGAGATCAGACACCTCTGTCTTCCCCAGAGGCATTTCTGCAGGTCTCAGGCCCTAAGGTCCTCTTGGGCGAGGCATGTTAGGGTTAACGCATGTGATGCCTGCTCCTGTCTCTTGCTGCTACTGTTCAGACCACATTTTCTGCCGCCACCTCCTTGAGGAAAACTAAACAGGAGCACCTGTGAAAAGTCCTACTCACCTGCATCCATGGAGGGGTAGGGGGTAGTGGCGGACAGAGAGGGGGAATCCAAAAGATCATATCAACTCACTGGCTTGGAGCAGGGGGAGTAAATGTGAAGTAGTACAGGGGCTGGTTTGCACGAAGCAATGCCTCGTCTTGCACTGGATCTGGTACATACTGAACACCCTGTGGTCTTCTGGCAAGAGAAAGCTTCACAGTCATGTCTTAGAAAACAGACTCTACCTTCTACTGGCACACCCTTATGATTCAATGTGGAAACATATTTTTCTGCAAAGACTGAGACCCTAAAAACCCTTTCTGGTCCATGGGGGAAGTGGCTGATCTCTGAGGTCCTCCCACCACTATACCCCTGCAGATGCATCCTGGCTGCCTTGCAAGGGCTGTTCAACCAGCACAGGTCTGGGCCAGGCATGGAGAAGAGTGCTGCAATTAGACCAGATCCCAAAAACCCCACCTGCCTCCCTATCCCCACTCCTGAGCTGATCCAGGGCCTGCCCCGGGAGTGGAGTGGGGTTCTCAGTGGCTGACAGAAAATGTGTGAGGAGGGAAGGAAGAAGAGAAGAGCTCTTGGTTTGTCTTCATTCCTTCATCCTATTTTCCTGTCCTGGGACACACCTGTCTAGTACCCTGCAGATGGAGTCATCTTAATCAGGGACCTCATAGCACCATAATTTTTAACCCTTGGCAGTCGTCCCTGAAACCACTTTATGCTGATGAAAGTAAGGCCTAATTCCAGGCTGCCTTGTGTTTCTCTAACAGGTTCCACATTTCTCATCAGCCTCTGAATCCATGAAGGGCAGCCAAGTGGGAGTTTATAGCTTCTGTCCCAGGGATGGTACAGAGGGCAGTTCTTTGAACTCTGTCTCTTTCTGCAGGCTGGAGATTCCCACCACTGCTTAATGGAGGAGGGCAGAGGCTGCTGGAGGGAGGTCCCATAGCTTCCCTTGTTCCTGGATAGCTCATTAAGATCTCTTCAAGCTATTCTGGCCCTAGAATCAGACAGCCCCAAAACTAAGCTAAAATCACCTCTCCCAGTTGTTAAAAGCCATGAGAGCCTCTTGTTGTTGGAGGCACTGTCTTCTCCCCAGCAGATACAAACCTGCTAGAATGGAGAAACTGCTGAACTCTGAAGATGCAGGTTCTAATGTCAGATCAGAGACCTAACAGATGTGTGCTGTGTGCCATGAAATCACCTCAACTCTCTAGGCCATGCCATTAAGTGGCCTCCATTAAAAACAAACAAACAAACAAACAAACGGCAGGGGGAGAAGAAAAACAAACAAACACAAACAAAAAAACAACAGCACAGAGAGAGATGCAAAGGCAGGTGGAAGGTGCATTAAATGCCAGACTGCTCATTTCCCATGGAAGGATTTGTGTATGTGTCCCTGGTACAGAATATGTGTCAAGACAGGAGCAACTCCTCCTTGGTCCATCCAGACTGCCTGACCCCATCTTGTTTAATGCTGTTTAGGCAGAATAATGTTTGTCTAATTTCCCAAGGCAGAAGTAGACTCTTCAGCTTTCTTCATTCTCCTGTGTGAGAAAGCCAGGCCTGGGCTTTCTTACATCTGTGCATGTCTCATAAACTAAATGCAGAGAGAAGTTTTGTTTTATTTGTTTTGCTTTCTCCCCTTTTCCTGACCTTATGTGCTATATAATCCAGAAAATGATCCAGATGGGAAAGGCATTGGCTTTGAAGCAAGAGGCAAGAGAGGAAAAAAAGAAAGAGGCACAATATAAACCCCCTTGTATCCAATGTTAACTTTGGAGAGAACTCTTCCTCCCCTAACTCCATTCCACACATGTTCCAGATGGGGTTGTGGAGTCTTCCTGAGGGTGGAGGGAAAACCCAGCGGATCTGCAGGGTCTCTGAGACCTCCCCTCTCCTACCTCCTGTCCTCCATACATTTGGTGTAAGCCAATGTGAGCAAGAAACCTCCTTTCAATACCGAGTCCCCGCCTTAGGACATTCAATGATGCCACACTCATCTGCTCTACACAATTTCATCACTTTAGTCAAACTGATAAGGTAGATGGAGATTCAGAGTGGCCAAGTCAGAAGTGTTCCGCTCCCATTTTGCTTTTAGTTGCAACTGTTTCCCTCTGCTAGAGTAAGCAGATAAGAGAGTAGTTGTCAGGCAGCACTGCCTGATCCTAAAGTTTCCCCTCCCTGCTCTCCTGTACATGTCCTACACCAAGGGCTCATGACCTTTCTGCACAGACATCTTTGTCTCATATCTGCTTTCCTTCCCCTGAAGCTGATGGGATAGGGAGGAAACATGAAAATAGAGCTCCTGTTACATTTCACATGCCTTTACTTATATTGGATCATGTAATTTTCATAAAAATTCTCCCCAGGACACAATACATTTTATAAATGAGAAAACCGAGGCTCAGAGAGGCTAGGTGACTTGCCTGATGCCATACAGTTATTAGGTAGCAAAGCCAAAAATCATGTTCTTTTTGCTCTCCACTCCCAAACCTGCCTGGAAGGGTTGGCAAGCATGACAAAGGCCAAGCCTCACCTTTAGGACTTACCTGCTTTATCTACCAGGGCTGTAGGTTGCTATCCAGGTGAGGATGAACTTCTCTGGGAGACTAAGGGAGCATGGCATGAGCTGAAATGTTTCCTGAGCAAAGCCTTGTCTCCAGGGGTCAGTTACCTCACTGGAGATGTCAGAGGACACTGCCATGGTCTTGCCCTTAGCTAGTTCAACTTTTAGCAAACACAAGGGAAGCTCCTGGGTAGGTAGAGGAAGAGAGAGAGTGATGTTCTAAGATCTTCACTGATCCTGTGAGCAGGATGACCCCCCGTACCCTGTTCTTTTGAGATCAAAGGAGGTCTCTACTTGACCGGACCTGCCCCTCCTGGCACTGGGAGGCACACCTGTCTTGTGGCTGGGACTCTTTCCCAATGTGGCATCAACTGTCTGGGTGGTTAGCATAGCTCACTGGCACCCACAACCTTCCCATTTTGTTCGGGTTTGGTTTAAATTGAGTACATATGAGGCAGAGACAGCAAACTTGATTTTCATTTTGGAAAGGTGACAACTGGTCACAACTGCGACTGGCATAGTAAACCTTCACTATCACATTAGATGGGAGTGTCTTAGAACTCTTAGAACAAATGAAAAGGAGGAGGAAAGGAAGGAAATCAAACATCTGGAGACCCCAGAGATACAAGGACAGAAAAATGGAGGCCATGAGTATTAACTGTCACCAAAATAAAGGGACTCCTTTGGCTTGAGGGGGGAAATCCACTAAGACTGAGAACACCTCATTATTGACATGTTCTCATATGTCCTCTGAGGCAAACCTGTCTAACACTAAAGATTTGAGAATCTGATGAATTCCACTGGCCCTTCTATCTTTGTCCACAAATAGCAGTGGGTTAGTGTAAAGGGGGAACACCAGTCCTGGTTCTGCCACTAACGAGCTGTGGGGCCCTGAGCAAGTTCCTCCCCAGTCTGGGCCCCCACCTGGGTCTTCACCTGTTGAAAAAAAAACCAAAACAAACAAACAAACAAAAAACAAACAAACAAGAAACAAGGAAAAGGCCCCCTGTGATTCCACATCCAAAGTGGTGCAAAGCAACGTGTTACCCATGTATCCCATCATAAATAATTTTCTAGACATACGGATACCTGGACCTTTGATATTAGACTAGGAACTTTCCTCTCCTTGAAGCTTTGGCACCCTATGTTTCCAGGCTATGTCAGAGCTCTGGGAACATGTGCTATCAACCTGGAGATAAGAAGGAGGATAGAAAGTCATTCTAATAATAATCTTTTTTTTCCTAGAAAGAATCCTCTCCACCCTCAAATCTATTCTTTTCTCCATTGCTAGATTAATGTCCTAAAACCAAGGTCTACTATAAACCACTCCTCTACCTATCACATCAGTCACTTCCCATTGCCTACCAAATAACAAGCAAACTCCCAAGGCATGTTCAAGGCCCTTCTCAATTTGATTTAACTTGCTTTTGTTCCCACCACCTATTGTCCCCTATCTTTGCCACCTACCCCATTCCATCTCTTAAAATCATACCCAGACCACAGGGTACTTCCCAAGTTCTATGTCTTCCATGAAGACTTTCTGTAGAGTGATCTCTGTAGAGTGATATTTTCCAATGCATCTGTTGTCTCCCCCAGTACCAAGCCTGTCTGGAATAGTGTGTCTCATTTTTTTGCTCCTCTTAGGATCTGGTAGAGTGTTTGATATGAACCTAGCTTTCTCTGGCTTTAAAAGAATGTAACTAGAAGGGTTTTGGGGGGATTGAGAATAGGGCATAGAATAGAACTTAAATGTCCTTTCAAGTCTGAGATTTTGTGTTTCCATGCAGAGTACTGGACATATCATCAGCACAGTCTTCTTAGTTTCCTGATAAATCTTGGAACCTTGGGCTTGGAGGTCCTATCTGTTGCTCTAGCATAGAAGTAGCTCCAGTCAAGAGAAGTTTTTAAATCCTGAGGAGCTGAAAGCTTGGTGCTCCTGGTAGATGAGGCAATGTCTCAGGAAAGACCAAGCATCTTGCCCATACCTACTCCCTGCTAGAGCAGTGTCTTTTAGCAGAGCAGCTGCAGGCCCATGGAGGGGAGAAGTGTAGGCAGCTGTGAGCAGGCAGCTCCCTTCAGTGGAGTACTGCCTTTTCAGTGCAGGTGGAGGCTGGGGCTTTGCCTGGTGGCTCTCACTTTCCCCACCTTCCTGCAGTTCAGTTTGCCTGCTGGTGCCACTCAGGTGTTGGGGCTGGGGAAGGCTGTCTCTTCAATATGTGAGCACATTCTAATCCCTCTCAGCTCCTTCGTGTATGCACTGTTGAGATGCCCTTCACTGGGAAAGAGAAGAAGAAAGCTAAAGCTGGAATGTCTGAAGGTTTCAATAAATAAGGGAGGTGCTCTGAGCGGTTAAAGTATCCTTCTGAAACAATGCTGTCCCTGACTTTGCTGCTGAGGTGGCCAGGGTGGACCCAGCACAGGCATCCCCCAGACCCACTGGTCAGATTGCATCTTAGAAGTTGGCAGAAGGTGAAGACCAATCTCAGGGCTCATTCCCCTAGACTTCTATCCCTTGACATACTCTGTGAATCCCCCATTGTCCCTGCCTCCCTAGTTGTGCGGTGGCTTCTACACTCAGGGTTTTCTTAACTTCCTTAAGGGGAGGGTGAGAGGGAAGGAACCTGGGTTGGACGATCCATCAGGTTCCAGGCCAGCTTGTGTTGGTGCTGTGTTCCCTCTCCAACCCCCTCCTTGGGAGACCAAACAAATGTTATCAGTGACTCAGAGAACCTCCTGTCAAGGTCACTCTGTTCTGCCTGATGCTGTCTCTGCTGTCTGACATGAGAACCAACTCTGTTCTCCACCTCCTACCAGCCCCAGTGCAATCACGGGTGCTGATGAGCTGACAAAGAGTGCCCCATCTGTTGGCTGGAGATCACGTGGAGCCTCTGCACCAGGACAGAAAGTCTCTAAGTTTCTACTTCCCTAGCTGGTCTGTTCCTATGTGGTATAACCCTTTCCCTCCCTGAAGCTTCCCACTGAGATAGTAGACCCAGCCTTGAAAGTTCTCCCATTACTCTTTCTCATCTTGCCTGCCTGGGTTCTCAAACTCTGTGGTCCTTGGACAGCACAGGGAGATCTGAATGGGTTGAGATGGAAGGGTCACCAAAGGCCTCATCACCATTACCCTCAGCCGTTTGGGGCTGTGCCCTGACTGTGTCCAGAGCCTGGTGCTATAGACCTGAGACATGACACATTTTCCTTTCAAGGGATTTAAAATCTAGGTTGGGAGGAAGGATAGAGAAGCTAAATAATAATACATGGGAACAGATGCTCAATGGGTGTGATAGTACATGTTGCAAAATTTAAGGAACAGGGAGCTGGGGTGGAGGGGTCTTTCTCTCCCCACAGCTGATGTCCTTTCTTCCTTCCAGACCAGGCAGGTGCAGCCCCTCAATAGTGAATGTACCTCTCTCACCCTAGAATCCTGTGTTTCATCCTATTAGCCAGAACACACTCACCTATTGCTCACTACCCAACACTCCAGCGTTATTGGAGTTACCCGGGAAAGGTGCTGGCAGACCCAAGCTTTGTTTCCCTGCCTCCTTAGCTTTCTCTTACCTCCTTCCCTTGCATGCCTATACTCAATTCTCTTTTCAGCAGGAATATAATGTTCAGCTGCTTTACACCCACTCTCTGAATGCTGCCAGCGAATAATGACTAAGGTAGTGGGTGGAAGTACAGCAAGTTGAGACCAATTTAGCAGTCCAGGGTGCCAGGAGGAGGGTGATTTAGCAGCAAATGGCTTTGCAATAGCAAGGAGAAGGAAGATGCCCCCGAAGCCAACAGGCCAGTGAGCCAAGTGCACTGCCCTGCCCTGGCGCCTCAGGCAGGGATTGCCTCAGCCACTTGGCAGTCTGTGCTTTACAGTTGGATTCATGCACAGGGCAGGGTTCATCCTTAAACACCAATTGATTTTCAAAGCAATGCCCACCCTCACCCTGATCTCAGCTCCACTTTTGACACTTTTGAAGGGCCTGTGTCCTTGAGTACTCCTCAGCGTGAGAGTCTCACCTAGAATTATCCCTCTTTGCCTGGTGAATAGTGTGACCTGGGGAGCTTCTGAAGTTCTGAAGAAAGACTGCTCTGGGCATGGCAGAAACTGAGGTTCTGTGGCATCAAGGAAGGGTTAGCCCAAGCACACTTTATATCATGCCACAGAGAGGCCAATGCAAGTAGACATAGGTGTGGCTCTTCCAGGTCCTGCTATCTTGGGACGTCTGAGGATTCATGTTATGGGATGTGACTGTGAGTGTGGATAGAAGAGAAGAACATGTCTCAGTGGAAGAGTTGAATGAATGAATTTGGTGTGTGTGTGTGTGTGTGTGTGTGTTTGCTGGCAGTCATCCTGAAGGCAGTTATCTTCTCCCACAGTGCATGGAAGCATATCTATGGGTGATCTGGATAGGGCGACTTTTTATTATCTTTGTTCCAGGTACTAGACAAAACCCATATCATATCTGCTTAGACACCAATTTGGCCTAACACTTAGGAAGAAAAATCACCAGTCTACTGGATTGACTAGAACAATTAATTTTAACTTTTAGCTAACAAACACACACACTCACATTCTGTTTGCTAATTAATTGGGTGATTATAGCTCAGAACTGGGAGTCAGGACACCTGGGTTCGAATTCCAGCATTCCACTTAAAATCCTGGGTGAACTCCTTCACCCTGGATAAGCTCATTCCGTTTTCTCGTATGCCAAATTGTGGAATATATCTTCTCAAGAGATTGATGATACTTAACAACAACAACACTAATAATAATAATAATAATAATAATAATAAACGTCCCTTTTTAAACTGTGAAGTCATGAATAAATAAAAAGGATTATTAAGATTATTATTACCAGAAGCCTAGAGATGGTGATAGATTGTTGGGTGGAAGTTGATGTCTGGCAGGAAGCAGGAGAGCTACAGAAGCAGGATGGATATTGCCGATACAGAGGTAGCACTGCCAATCGGCAGCTAGCCCAAAGCCCAATGCAGCCATGCTTGATTTTGACACATCTCCACCCACTTCTCTAAATCTTTGGAGAAGGGGATCTAGAGCCAATATGAACACTCATTTTGCTGGAGGCAATTGTTAGAGGTGATTTATTTCCCATCCTTCATTTCCCAGCTCTGTCTGGTCTGGGTGTCTTGCTGAGCTGCATGGAAGGAGGAAACAGGCTCCCACCTGGGTTCCCTTGGGAAGAAAAAGCTCCATCTCCTCAGGTCTCAGGTTGCATCTTGGAACTATGACCTTGCTGCTATATGTCTACTATTTTTATACCTTCCTGAGGTTCAACTTCAATGTTCAGTTCATGACTACCTTTTCCTTGGTGTCTTTGAGTTCACCTCCCTCGTGCTCAGCAGCTGCTGTGTTCAAAGTTAGTACAATCCAATTTTCAATGTTCTTGTCAAGATTCGTGTGTGCTGGTTCCTCTTAATTCTCATCACAAATTTTAGTCTCAAGCCATTATTGAACCATTTTTTTTTAAATCCCCCACCTTCCTGGCACCTTGAGTGGGTAAAACCTTGAAAAGATAATGAAGTACAGTTTTAAGGAAACTAAAATCATCACAAACCCCTGAGAAGGCATGTGGCAACCCTGCTATGAGAAATAATGGGGTGGTGTAAAGGGCATGGGAAGGGAGTCACCAGACTGAAACCATGTGACCTTGGGCAAATCATGACCAGATTACCTCCCCAAACATGGTTGCAATTCACATTCCAAACAACAGCGTGTCTATTTTAGATCAGCGATTTTCAGACTGCAGTAGCATAAAGATCTATTCAAAAGCAAACTCAAAGACCTACCACTTAAATTGCCTAAAGATTCCCCAGACAGTTGGATACTTCTTTGTTGGAAAACGCCTAGAAACACCTCATTACTGGTCTGGAACCACTGTCCTCCTTGGTTTCCAAGTAGACAATTTTAAAAACCTTAACTCTATATTATACCTAGCACCTCCCACTGGTATATATTTGTTGGTTGACTGACCCTGGGATAGAGTGTCCAGCTTAGCAGCATGGTGGGGGCTAGGTTTTCCTTGTGTTCCCAAACTGAAGTCAGAACTGAGATGGAGGAGCCCTGTCTAGGCAGAGGCTCTGAAGGAGATGACCCAGTAATAGAGGCAGGAAAGCCAGAGGCCACACCAACAAAATGTGTCCCTGCAGAAATCTGCTGTTGGGAAAATGCTCCCTACCAACTGTCTCTGACAGCTCGTCCCCTTCCCATTACTTTATTAAACGAGCATTTACTAGCCCCCTACTCATAGTAGCCAAACAGTATAGTCTGAGTCAGGCATCTTTGTCTCTAAGAACTTTGCAGGCTCTTCAGGACCAGTGGGTCAATACTGGGATAGTGTGAAATGATGGTAGGAACTCAGAGGAAGGCATGTAATGAAGACTAAGGGAAAGGAGAGGGGAAGATTTCTTGGAAGAGTTGATTCTCATGGTTAAAACCAGAAGTCCAAGTGGGAGCTTGTTAGGTGGAGGGAGAGGGATAGGGCAAAAATACTTGACAGCGAAGAAACACGTATTTCTATTTTCAAAGGTAAAAGAAGAACACGGAAAGAGCCAAGTCTAAGCTGAGTGGAGTTCAAACCCTTGCTCTTTCATTCTCTACCCTAGCTACATTACTCAACTCTCCTCATTTAAAAATCATACACACCCTGCAGGGCTGTGCTGAGAATTAAATGAGATAATGAATAATGAGTACTGGGCACATAGTACACTTAGTGAACGGTATTATGTGTCATTAAATATTACTGATTACACCAGTCTATAAGCTGATTAACCAGAGATTTGCCCTCATTACCTTATTCGTCTTTGTAGCCTCATTGCCTGGCCCAGAGGTTTGCATTTTGTAGGCACCCAATGAGTATTTATGAAGTGAATGTCGAATAAGTGCAAAGACATATAAATACATTTTCAGGATTAGAAAGCCACTTTTATATGGATGGAACCCCTCTACCTCTGTCCATACAGGCAGAAACATGGCTTCTCAAAACTCCCTGGCCAGTCTTTCCCCCACATACTCCCAAAGCGTTGGCTCTCTCCAACACACACTGTACAGTGGCATACCTTTAACGGCAGCAACACACATCTACTGGGGCACACACAGACAGATAGGAGGCTCCTCTACGGACACCCAAATGCACAAGCTGAATAGTTTTTGCTGCACAAAAAGGTTTTACTTTGTGAGGTGCACAGAGGGGGCCATAAATGTTAAATAACAAGCATCTCAAATGTCCCATCCTTCTTGTTCACATATACACACTCTTGAGAGACAACATTTTTTCTCTTACCTGGGCTTTTTCTCACTTCATGAGGAGTGAATGTCCACACATACATCCTCTCAGGTGAGACCTCATAGTTGGACTTCCACTTGCTAAACCTAATTTTGTCTGCATTAGCTGTGGACCTTAGGGAAAGCCCTGCCCCTCTGGTGCCTCAATTCTTCACGGTAGAACACAGAGAATTAACTGTGTTTCATGCCAACCTGGTAGTTACGTTGTGAGGATAAAGGAGATAACAAATGAGATAACGTCTGTGATGTGCAGAAAGCACCTCAGAAGAAAGGCACTGGATAAATATAAGGTGTAAATACCACACCTGATTAGTGTGTATGCCTCTGCCCACAGATTTCCACCCACACATTCTGCTATTCTCCACCCTTGAACACAAACACCCTTCCTGCCTGTAAACGCTGTCTCTCATACCTATTTTCAAATGAGTATATACATATATATACATATACATATATACATATGTGTATATATGTACATATATGTGTGTATATATATGTACATGTGTATACATATACATACACATTTCAACATATATATACACACTTCAGCACCTGTATTTTCCCCAGCATGCCTACAGAAAATTGTTTTTGAACTTGGAACAACTTCAGGTTATAAACACTCTCTAGGCCCTACCCACAGACTCTTCTCAAGGGTCTCTGGTGCTGGAAGAATTGCCAAGCACACAACTCATCTATCTGGGGCTGGACTCCTTGGTTCCCATGATTGCAATTAGGTGGTGCTTCCAGCAGAGCAGGAAACCCTTTATCTCGCACAGCTCTTGCCAAGAGCTCTCCAGAGCTCAGTGCCTCCACGCTAGTTTGTCAGCACTTAAGACCCAAGAGCAGGGCTGATGTGAATGGACCCAAGGCAGGAAGGTGTGAATGGGAGAGAAGGGATCCAGGAAATACAGATGCTCAGATCCCTAAGCACTCTGTTTCTGGGGAACTGAGGGCTCTGAAGCTAGCACGTCCTAAGCACTTTTCTAGGCCTGACACACTCCTGGGCCAGGAGAACATTCATTTGCTCCACTGTTCACTCCTTTCCACTTGGAGCAGGAAGGACAAAGATCCTCTGGCCTATGGTGTTTTGATGCCTGTTGCTACTGAGCTGTATGCTATGAAAGCTGGAGTTCAGCATGTTAGACGGGGTGTGTGTGTGTGTGTGTGTGTGTGTGTGCGTGCGCGCGCGCGCGCGTGCGCACAAAAGCGCAGGGGTGGGGAGGGAGTCAGGGCCTGGCTGCCTTTGGTGGGTGAGAGAAAGAAGTGAATGTAGCCTGTGTGTAGGTGTGGGACTGTGTGTGTTAATTTGGCTGAATGGCAAGTCCAGGACTGATCCTGGTTGGCCCACAACTCCAGGGGGCCAATTTCCATGTTCATCAACACCCTCTCTATCCACCTCAGCCCCAGTGACATATATACCTTCAGTGAGACATTCCAAACCTCTAACTGCATCAGTGTCCCTGCCACCCTGTGAGTGCAGACACAGCCCATCTCCAAAGTTCCAGACAGAAAGTGTAGTGGCCTGACCCCAGCTGTCAGGCCCTCTGTCTGGGGCCTGCGTCCCTCCGGGATCACGCACATTCCCCTTTTCCTCATCTCAGACATCAGTGTCACCCAACACTTAATGTCCATCAAGATCAGATTTAGGATGGGAGCAGATAAAACCAGCATGCCAGAGACGGAGACAAAGACAGAAGGACAGACGCAGCATCCCTTTTTCCAGGCTGGGACCAGAGCAGCAGCACCCACCCTCGCAGAAGTGGAGACCCTGACAGTTACATGCGGAGACAAAGACACCTAGACAGACCCTGACACAGACAAAGACCGACGGACGCACCCGCACGCCGCGGGGAGCGCAGTTTCCCCCGGGAATGCCCGTGCAGCCGCGGCAGGAGCGAGGAAGACCCCGCGTCTACCGCACCTTACCTGGCCCCCTGCTCCTCGGACTGACTTGAGAATTTTTTTTCAGTGTGTTTTACAATGTGCTCCCGGCTGTCTTCCCAGAGCCGCCGGCCCGGCGGGTGCCGCGGCGCCGTCGCAGCCCGCGGCTCGGGCTCACCGGACCCGGCGGCCAGAGAAACTTTCGGCCTCCCCGCGCGCCCGCCGCCTGCCAGCTCCCAGCGCGCCAGCCTCTGCGCCGGGTCCCGGAGCCGAGGGCGGGGCGGGGCGGAGCGGGGCGGGGCGGGGCCTCCGCCGGCGCCGCTCATTGGCTGAGGCGCGGCCCGCAGCCTCTCACTTGCAGCTCGGCTGCCTTTGTTCCCGGCTGACAGCTGGGGCCGCTCCGGACCTCTCGGCTCCTCCGTGTCCGCCGCCCTCCATCTCTCCGCTCTCACTTCCCTCAGACCCCGCGGAGCGGCCCTGTCAGAGTCTTTCTCTCCACCCGCCGGCCCTTCCCGTTCTCCCGCTTTTCCTGTCTTGTTCTTGTCCCTTCCTTTTTTCCTTTTATTAGCGCGCTCTCCGTTCTTATTCCTCGCGTTTCCTGGATCCGTTCCTTCGCTTTCGCCTTCCCACCCCCCGCCCCGTATTCCTTGCTTGCTTTTCACCGCTTCTTCTTACTCACCAGTTTCCTTTCCCCAGCCCTGTCTTTGCAACCCCAAAGTCCAGCGAAAAGGCTGGATTTCTAGGTTCAAAGACGGGACGAGCCGCTGAGTGACCAAGCTGGGATTACAGACCGGAGCCCAGAAGACCCACTCCCACTCCCGAGACATTTCAAAGGCAAACTTTTTCAGCTCTCTCCCGGGGACTAGGTTTCGGGTGAAAACTGGGGCCTGTTCCAAGTTTATAGCTATAAATCTCACTCAGGACCTTTGTAACATTATCATTTTCTCTACCACGCTCCCTTCAGACTTCTAGCAGTTGGGCTAGGAAGGAAACCAAACTCAGAAGCTTTTTGGTAGGACAAAAGTCCAGTTAATTGGGGGTACCCGGTGTGGCCCGAGACGCTGGTCCTGAGGGTTCACCCAGGCTAATCTGCTAAAACCAGGCATGGCTCTACTCAGGGAATGTCATCCTCAGCCAAAAGAGGTATGTCTGTGTGGAGGACAGAAGACTGAGGTGGTTGGTCTCTGACTGTTGTGGGGGAAGATAGCTCAAAGAGAAGCAACACCATTTTGTTTCAGTCACCCGGCTGCTCAGAACCTCCTAAGAGATCCTTACTACTTCAGATCTTGATCCTGAACATCCCAACTCTCAATTCCAGGCTTCCTGGAAGGAAACACAACATAGTTTAAGAGCACAGACAGCTTCTGCTAATTATCATCTGTGTGACCCTGAGCCAGTGCCTTAAACATCTTATATCCCAGGGTTTTTTTGTTTGTTTGTTGTGTTTTTTCCCCTTCATGAAATGGGGGTAACAATTCCTGGAATGTAAACTTCCTGAGGGCAGGGACTTGTTCTTTTTTGTTCATAGCTGAGGGGCTGGGTCTGTTCTGTTCACAGAATGTACCCTCAACACCTAGAGCTTGGCTGATATATCATAGTCATGTTATAATTACTTGTTAAATGAACCAATCCCTAGTTTATAGGTTTGCTGGAGGGACTAAATAAGAATCCTTGGCATGTGGTATGTACATACACATGGTAGCTATTACAGGTAACATTGCAAATTCTCTGTATCAACTCCAAAGTGTATTTAGCCTTCTCAGAACATCACCTCTTCTCTTCCATCTTTGCACACACTTGTCCCTGTTTGAAAGACCTTTCTTTACCTGTCAACATTTGAGACCTAAAATGCAATCCTTATTCATACCATCTTTGATCACCTCAGTCAAAATTACAGGTCCTTTTTCTAAAGCTCCAGGTCTCTTGTCCCATTCATTGGCACAGCATATGTACACTTGCTTGCATGGTGGCTGTGACCGCAGGTCTGTCTTCCCCTAGACTATGAGCTATCTAGAGTCAGGGACTGGACTCTACATTTCCAGAGACAGATATGGTGCTTCACAAATGGGAGTTTCTCAAAAACATTTGCTGAATAGATTAATATAAATCAAACATCTCATTAAAAAAGGGTGGGGATAGAATCTTGGAAGGTAGAATAAGGTATCAGGCAGGCTTCAGATTTCAGTCAAGCTCATTTTTGTGTTCTTAAATGTGGAATTCCATGAAAGGGGAAAGATAATAATCCCGGAAGCCTGTTCCTCATTTCGGCCCTACTACTTACTATTTAAATATTCTTGGATAATCCATGTTCCTGGCTAGGCCTCAGTTTCTTTATCTGCAAAGTGGGTAGTTTAGGTGAGACTCTTTAAGGGTACTCCAGCACTGATGTATTGTGGTTCTCGGTCAGAGACATTCTTGGTGGAAGATAACGCATGGCATGTAGCTCTCTTATAATGACGGAGTTAGACAAAGGGTGTGGGCAGTGTGTTGGTGTGTATGTGAGGGGTGGAACCAGGATACAGTATGAAACAATAGAAGCACCCTGTGCAAGGGATTCTTCAGAGGTAAAGTAGGGTGCATTGAAAGTGGGGATAGAAGTAAGGAAGGAGAGTAAGGAGAGGAGAGCTGCCATGGTATAGCATGTGTGTGTGTGTGTGTGTGTGTGTGTGTGTTCATGAAAGCCTCAGGAATGTGGTCTCCAGAAGTAGAAAGCCATAATTAGCTCCCTGATTCAGCTGTTGGGTATGGTAATGCAATGACTGGGTGTGTCTGCTCCTAACACCCCTGGTGGGATTCTCAATGTGGCACCTCTTCTTTCCTTTGTTTAGTGAAGGAGTACTGCCCCAACTGGGCCCTGGTTGTCCCATCCAAACCTCTGCTTCCTTCAGGCTCTCCCTTGCCTGAGCTGAGTCTGGAAAGCTGGGTCACAAAACATATTTTTGTAAACAATTCCCTACCTCCCTCATCTGTTCACCACCTAAGATTCAGTCAGTTTACCATTCTGGCTTATGATTTTGTCCTTCATTTCTAGAGCCTTAGATTGGTCACATAGGAGCAGGCCCGTGGACCAATTAACCCAACATTTTCTCTGGATTAGAAATGCCTCTGCCTCTCTCAGTGTGCTTTCACTTATTCAAATTTAAATAACTGCCCATCTTCTTGTTTGTGTGCTCAACTTTTCTAAAAGTTTCTCGTTCAAAGACCGCATCTTTCTTGTCCAATACTGAATTCCCAGGACATTGTTGGTATACAGAAAGCACTCATACAATATTTGAAGGAATTCTATGGAAGGGAGAAAAACAATGTTTTAGAGAGAGGCATGGACTCAAATACAGAAGATTCACATCTATTTCCACTTCTTCAAATTTGTGGTCTTGTCACACCTTTTCTGAGACTCCATTTGCTCATTGGTAAAATGGGCCTATTAACATTAGCCTTACCTATTTTGTGACAATGATGCAAAGATGAGGAGAAACAGTCAGAATGAATCTGGTAAGAAAGGTTAAAAAATGTCAAATAATTATTAAACATTATTTCAAGTCTTAAAAAAAAATCCAGATACCTGTGTTAGAGAATAAGAAAACCTAACTATAGTAGCATGCCTGGCTGTCTCCGTTGATGGAATATGCAACTCTTATCTCAGGGTTGTGAGTTCAAGCCCCATGTTGGGTGTGGAGATTACTTTAAAAAGTAAAAGTCTTTTTCTTTTTAAGATTTTACTTATTTATTTGACTGAGAGAGCGAGAGAGCGCAAGCAGGAGGAACAGTAGAGGGAGAGGGAGAAGCAGGCTCTCTGCCAAGCAGGGAGCCCAATTCAGGGCTGGGTCCCAGGACCCTGGGATCATTACCTGAGCCTAAGGCAGATGCTTAACTATCTGAGCCCCCCAGGTGCTTCTAAAAAAATAAAAATCTTTTAAAAAATTCAAAAAGCTAACTATATTAAACTGAGGCTGCAAAAATAGATGAGAAAATATAGTGATATGTCACCGAGCCACTACTCCATTTATCTCCAAGCTACCCCAGGAAAGTATAGGAAGGCTGATTTTCTTGATGGACAGCCTAATGCCTCTTAACCTTAAAGGAAGCACCACCAGTGTCCTGTCTCCCTCCAGAATAAGCAGAAGCAAAAACAAACAAACAAAATTTCCCTGGAGTTTCCCTGGGTGTGAAGTTTTTATAACTAGAGTTTACATTCCTTACCCTTACATCCCTGGGCACCTTGCCTCTCTTATCCCTGAACTTTGGTAAACTCTTATTTGTGTTGGGAGGAACATCTCTTCCTTGACTTCTCTGGGGCTTATGAAGACAAATAGGATAAAATGCAAATAATGTTTTTTCTTTCCTAGAAAGTACCTAATAACTCCAAGGAACAGTTCATTATTATCATTGGTGGGATTATCTTTTGGAACTTCATTTTGAGTACTTAATCTATATTCAGGAAACCCGGGAAGTTGTAGAAGGAATAAAATACCTTTAGGAGCTCTAGGGAGAACTTGCTGACATCAGAATTCCTATCCAGTGATGACTCATTCACACAAACATGCTCAAGTTGATGTTAAGAAGTATGTCCACTCCACTCTTTCACTGAAAGGAAAACTGAGTCAAAGAGCAAGTTGAGAAATTTTCCCAGCTTTACTGGAGCTGAGACCCTAGGGTTTCGAAGCATGTGTCCTGTAACTTTCTCAGAAACCTTATAACTGATACAGTGCCTGGCTGCGGTTTAGTTTGGTTAGTGTAGACCAGAGGAAGGCAGCCTTCCTCTGAGCAGAGAGCAGCAAACCAGCTACCTTGGCAATGCAAAACCAGGCTCAAATGGAACTAATTAGCTTCTAGTGTGAATAGGCTTTTTTCAGCCATCAGCTGACAAGGTTCATGTGACAACCATTTAGCAAACCATTCATTGCAAGTGCAGGGCTGCACTAGATTACAGAGAAATAAGGAGGAAGTATTACGATTTGACATGTCCTGCACCACCCCAAATACCATTTCAGTAGGATAAATAGGCTATTCTAATTCAAGATCCTAGCTGTGAAAGGGCCTGGCCTATCACCTTTTCTGTAATCTATCTCTTCTGTTGTTTTAACTAGTTTGTCTGAAACTGAAACTGTGAATCAGGAGAATGTTTCTACTTATAAGTAAAAAAAAGCATAAACTAAACCGGTGAATAACAGGCAACAAAAATCTCATCAATTAATATATTAAGAGATCAGCTTCCAGGTTAGTTCATTCCATGGCCTCACAATGTCATCATAGATCAGATCTTTGCATCTCTCTGTTCTGCCATTCTTGAACTATGGGCTTTGCCCTCATGGTGGTTGTTTCATGACTTTGGTTGGATCTGCCAGCCTAGTTATCACACCCAGAACCAGTAATGGGTTAAGGAATAAAGGACCTTTGTTCCTGCATCTCTTTCTTAAGATCAAGGAAACCTTTCCTGGAAGGCTCTCAGTTGACACTAGACAGGATTAGAGACATCATCTAACAATCATTGGCAAACTCAAGGAGACTAGTATTATTGTCTTTGGCCAGTTGGATGGGGTGGAATAGATACTGGGACATACCCATGCATTTTACCTTTGTTTTCAAGGGGGAAGAGGGAAGCCATGGAGAAAAACAGCCATTGCTTGCCTATTATGTACCTCATCTGGACATTTTATCTATAGTATCTTATTTAATAATCATAGAAATCATTATCTGTTTTTGAAGAAATTGCAGCTCAAAGTGGCTAAATAATGTACTCCAAATCCCATCACTAGTAAGTGGAGGAAAAAGGACTGGAATGCAGTTTCATCCAAAGCCTTTGCTCTCTCTACTGTTCCAGGCTATCTCACTAGAGTTGACTCTTAGCTCTACCCAAGCTAGAGACTCCCAAAATGAATTGAAAACTTCCAGGAACCACTGAAAGCAGAAGAGATAATGTCTCCAACATCTCCATAGTGTTGCCCCCTTCCCTACCTACTAACTTTAATTTCACCCTTTAATCCAGCATGTTTGTCTCAGTTCTATACTACCTCCTCATCTTCATCAAGGCCACATTCACCTCTCAGCCCTTGCTCTCATTCAAACCATAATAGAGGTCTTCCAAGGCCCTCCCCAAGTCCTGACCTACCCTCCTAGATCGCCATCTCCACTTCACTGAAGTCTTATCAAATAGCACATCCATGTCCGCTATTCTTTCATTCATTGTGCACTTTGTAGTTTGTGTTCTATTATTTCACGTGAATGTGTCTCACTTTCCTAGTAGGTGTTTAAGTGCTCAACCCAATGCTTGGCCCATGATAGGTACTCAACAAATACTTAATGATTAAATGATGACAGAGACTGCCTCTTATTTTTCTATATCCCCAATAACATTCAGCCTGCTGCTGAGCTCATGGGTGGTAACTAATAGACTAATTGGCTTTAGGCTAATTTCTCCCCAAGGCTGAGCAATGGCATGCAGATGAAGAAGTTGACATGACCCTTGTCAGTTCTGAGGGGTCCATTTGCCAAATGGACCCTGTCAAGCTCACATTTACTTGTAGCCCTGAACTCATTTAAAGAAATAGAACATACGAGACCATGAATTCTGGGAAATCATTTAGTTCCCCTATGAGGAATGCTGGCATGATCATTTCCTTCCCCCCCAGGGGCAAGAAAAAAATATCAGAGCGCCTTAAGACCCTCAGTGCTGAAATTTAACTTACACATTTACTCAGTCATTTCTCAGGAAGCTTCTGGTGTGGGGGTGATCCTAGAAAGACAGGCCAATGCTGTACCCTAACAGTAGAATCAGAGACTGGTCTTCTGGGATGAGGGGTTACCCTGGGCTTGGGCTCCCACTGGCCTGCCTGGATTTCTATTTGAATCCTCCAGGTCACTGCACTTCTCAACAGGCATTGCCATTCTCCCCTTAAGTCTTCTGGTGTTAACCCCACTCCCTGTACTTTGGCTAGGTGTTGAGTACATGTTTTGCTTTATCCCCATACTGACCATAGTTATCATGAAAAGACTTCAATCTCATTGCCTGCAAAAATAGAGGAGCTAGAGAAAGGGACAGAGGAATGGAGGTGGTGGGTGGCTGTCACAGTTATTCTCTGAGGTTTTTTCCAGCATCCTGTGGCTCTTTTTGGCTAAGTTTGCTAGAAACAAGAAAGAAGGTCTGTTGCCCCTGTCAGGTAAGCATTCCATCCAGAAGAGGTTCTTGGTAAACTTTGAAGATTTTTGCTTTCATGAAACAATCAAGACAAAATGTCAAATAACATCAGTTTTCTGGATGTTTCCTAGTACTAGTGCCTACCTCACAGTGCTTAGCACAGCACCTGTTACACAGGAAACCCCTTTAGTTATGATTTTCTTTGCCACCTACTCTCCCCAAGTCAGAAACTCAGCTGGGTCGTTTCTTACTTTTATCCTCTGTTTCTGGCACTTTTGAATATTATTGACAATATAATTCTACAGGGAAGGGCACATACACACAAATATAGAGTAGATTAAAATATGTTTACTAAAATTATTGGGGATACATGAATGCTGTAAATGGAGCATGGACACTGACAGCTTTATATCGCTTCCTTCCCAGCTCCACTTTTCGCTCCCTTTCCAAAAATCTTTGAATTTTTTCAAAGAATATAATCTAATGAATGAGGCAAGAGTGAATTTTCTGGCACTATCAGTGGGTAGAGGAGGCACCTAGGAGGGCAATAGCATTTCATCCTGTCTTTGAGATTCCAAGGTTAGGTTCCCTGCCGAGAACAAAAGAGCTCCAAGTTAAGGGGGAGGCAACCAGGGGACCCTGTCCAAGATGGCAGCTTGAGAGGAAGTAGCCTGCTGCCTGTTCTGGAACCTCTCAAAGCAGTGTTTAGAATGTTCTCTCTCATTAATCCTATTTAAAGCTGAGAGGGGAGGCGGGGAGTCCTGTTTCAACTTGCAGTGGTAAGGTTCCCTGCTACCACTGCTGCAGGGCTAAGCCCAGGGCTGGGAGGGGGAAGGGCCACTCTGGCTGGCTCACAGCTTCTTAGAAGAACTTCTCAGACTCCCCCACCCTCAGACCTGATTTTACTGTCCTGTCCCTGGCCTGTGTTGAGGAAGAGGATGCTTGGGGAGAAGGCAGGAGGTGTGGGCTGGCAGGCTGGCTGTTCTGGTAGTGAGAGAGTGTTGGGAGGAAGGTGAGGAACTCTCCACTGAGGTGTAGGTGAGGCAGGGAGAAACAAAAAAGAAGGGGCCCTTGTGCAAGAGTGTATTCTGGGAAAGTGCCTCTCCCTCTGGGCATGGGGAGTTCTCTAACTGGTTTAAAAACACATTCTGTCTTTGGGGTTCTCATAAAAAAACCAGATCTAGGGAAAAGAGGTCTCCATGGCCTTCAAGAGGGAATGTGTGAGTGAATGTACCATTAATAATGTAGGCTCAGCCTTTTACAGAGAAAGGATAGTGGACAGTGCTTCCTTCTATAGTATTATTTCTGGGAGACCCTAAGAGAATTCTTTTCCTAAATATACTCCTGTAAGTAAGTGAGAGTCAGTACTTGAGATTCACCTACAGGCAAGACAAAATCTTCTAATGTTATCTGAAGGTCAGAGTTCATGGCTAGCTCTGATGCTTATTAGCTATGACCATGGATGTCATTTAACCTCAGCTGATTACCTATAAAGTGCACAGAGCAACTATTCATACACATGTGTCATATATATCTCACTGAGTTGTCACAAAGACCAAATCAGGTGACAATATAAAAGTTCTTTTAAAACTCAAGTCACTGTAGACACAAGGCGGATGCATCCGTTTCACTCCAGGTCTGCCCCACTGATGCAGGCTTTAAGCCCTTACTATATACTTGTTCCCCAATATTCTAATAAGCTTTCAGGGCCAAACACTGAAATCTCACAAGGACAAGCTTTCTTTCCTTGTTATTTCCTCTTGTCCTGAAGATCCTTTCTTAGCCTGGGCCTCTTTTAGGTTGTCTAGAAATGTGCCATGATAAATGTCGAAGCCTTTCCTAGCCAGACTGGGCAGGGGTTGAAAGATCTGTATGCTGGAGCTCCTGGATGGCTCAGTTGGTTAAGCCTCTGGCTTCAGCTCCTGGTGTCAAGGTCCTGGGATTGAGGCCTGGCATCTGGCTCTCTGCTTGGCAGGGAGCCTGCTTCTCCCTCTCCTCCTTGCTCATGCTCCCTCTCACTATCTCTGTCTCTCTCAAGTAAATAAATATAATCTTTTTTAAAAAAGAGAAGTATCTGCATGCCATATCATAAGAGTGAATTGGGAGTAGAACCAACCCATGGGAAAGGCAGAATCATCAAATATCTTACAGTGGCTAAAGACTTAGTATTAAGAGTAATTCGCCAATATGAAGCCAAATTATTAACCTCAAGTCCAGCATCAGCCTCCTGACTTTATAAAAGCACTTAACTGTTATGTACCTTCATTTTCCTCTCAGTAAAATGGGGCTAACAAAATGTGTCTTGTGCTTCCTTCGGTCTGCAAAAAGGTGATGGAGGATAGTGAAGAAAAGGCTGCAAATGTGAGGTAATTTAGACTTCTGGGGTTGTCAGGCATCCTTGATAAACGCCCCTTTGGCAGTGCTCCTGCTATGCTGAGGCACAGCCAACTTCACTAGATTTGCATTAAACTCCCACAATGCCAGGCACCATCATTATTGCCTTGAAAGCAGTAAAGCAGTAGGGTAAAATATGCTATTTTAGGACTTAAAACTGAAAAGCAGAAGAAAAAAAATCAATGTGAGCATAAAGAGATAATTTAACAGAATTGTACTCAGGAGGAAAGGGAAGACATTATATATTAACTTCTAGTCAAGTGGAACTTGACATTTACGTAGCAAGCGAAATCACCACAACCAAAAAACAAGTTAACAGTCTTATTATCCCCAGGCAGGGAAAGAGAAAGGGAGGTGAAAACTATCTCTAAGATGTCTAGGGGGATTTGAGGAAAAACAGTCTCACTTTAGTTTGACAGAATTTTGGCCTGGACATCAGAAGACGTGGTGCTGCAGGATTTTCTTTTCTTCCTCCAGAGCAGAGACTTAATCTATTTGTAGAGCACTTTATACTTTTGAAGTGCAAACATTATCTCATTTGATCTTGGCCAATCCTTTAATGTATGAAGAGCAGGTGTTATTATCCCCACTTAACAGATGAGAAGACAGAGGCTTGGTAAGATTAAGTTGCATATTTAACAAACCACAGAATAAAACGGAAGCCACTTCTTTCATTGGTTCACATTCTTGATCCAAACTGAAAAAATCACCCTGTAATTAGAATTTCATAGAGTTTGATAGGGGTAAAAATTATCCTGTACAACATTTCACCCAGCACAAGAATCCTAACTATGATACACAAAGCAGGAAGTTAGCCAATTCTGTTTGTTGATTATTTTAACAAAGAACTCACAAACCATTCTATTTCTGATTATTCTATTTTTGACATCTGTATGTGTTGGGGAATTTGGTGAAATTAAAATAAAAATCTCTCTCCTAGTAATATCTACCTATCATTTAATGGTTCATTAAATGTTGCAGCTTAATAATGATGAAATGAGGGGCACCTGGGTGGCTCAGTTGATGGAGCATCTGACTTCGGATTTCAGCTCAGGTCATGATCTCAGGGGTGATCGAGCCCCATGTAAGGCTCTACATGGAGTGCAGAGGCTGCTTGAAATTCTCTGTCTCCCTCATCCTCTGACCTTTCCCCTGCTCGTGCTCTCTATCTAATAAATGAAATAAATAAATAAATAAATAAATAAATAAATAAATAAAATATTTTTAGAAAGGAAGAACTGATGAAATGATGGCTCCAGTCTAAGTAATAATTCTCTCATGAGTTGGGGTGTGAGTTCTGGCTCTGACTGCCAGTCTGGTTTTCTTATCCCCAACACCATGTTAATTCTGCACACCTGAGAACTTAATAAGCCTATTACCTCTTCCACATGAAAATCTTGCAAATTTGAAAACCACAATCTAGTGTAAGAAGTCCAAAATCTAATGGAAAGGAGTTTCCTCTTCTCCAAATTTAATGTACCCATTTTACTTTACCATTAATCATGCAATGTGATTTTCTTATTTATTCAACAAACATTTCAAGATATTCCAAGTATTTCCTTTTTTAAAAAAATATTTATTCTTTGTGGGAGAGAGAGTTGGGGTGAGGGGTTGGGGAGAGAATCTCAAGCAGACTCCCAGCTGAACACAGAGCCCCATCCAGGGCTAGATCTCATGACCCATGAGATCATGAAATGAACTGAAACCAAGAATCAGACACTTATCAGGCTGAGCTGCCCAGGTTCCCCTCAAGTATTTCAACCATAGTCATCCCTGTTCTACGTACTAGGAACAGAGCATGGAGCAAGACAAATGTGTTCTTTTCTTCTAAAACCTGCAGTCTGGTGGGGACTATGGTCACTGAACAAACAAAATAAGGTGTAGCAAGGTGCTGTAGGAAGTACATGGATGTCTAGGAATATGCTAGGGAGGACACCTAATCTGTGCTGCTGCTAGCCATCCGTGTTGCTGTGTGCCCATAGGCTTTCTAGTGAGGATCTCTATAAAGTGTGGGGCAGTGGAGAATCCACATTAACCCAAGAATTTGTCCAAGGCAGAGTGCAGCTATTCTCTCTCTCTCTATCAACACACTAAACATCTGTTAAAGCAAGGTAAGATGGAGTTTGCTTTTTACCAGATGCACTGTACTGAGGTCCTCTCAAGTCTATATGATCTATTGTCCAGTCAGACCTGATTATTTTTTTTTAATTGAAAAAAACTTCATTGAAAATGAAGTTATTCACAATTTACTTGTATTAGATTTCATTTTCTTGGTTTTGGTCCAGGATCCTAATCTGTAATAATCTCTTTTTATCTCCATTTCTATTAACAAAGATATGTTTGCAAGAACTAGAAACTTGTTCAGGTTATCCTAGTTTATAAGAGTTTATTGTAAGGATAAGAATAGCTTCTGCAGATCCCACAAAGGGCTTTCAGAGGAGGGAAGAGGAGATGACCAGAGCAGCAGCAAAATGAGAACAACCCTGGGGACCCATCTGCCACATAAGTATTCTCACTTCTCTACCTCTTCTTCCTATTCTACTCTCTATTCTTTTCCTCCTTATGTCTCCCTGTGGTTTGTTCTTTTTTTTTTTTTTCCTTGACTTCTTTTTATTCTTGACTTCTTCCAGTTGCCTTTTCTCTGTGTCTTTCCACTTCTACACTATTTGTCAACTGCATTTGCTGCTTTTCGACTCCTAAAAGATCTGATTAAGTCAGCCATCCCTCTCAAGAATCAAGTGTCTGTATGGTGCTGGCTATTTGGATCAGGTTCCATCCTTAATCTAATCATCTATGGGCCGGATGTGGCATTGCATGGGAACAAGCATAAGAATCTCTTGGAAGAGAGATATAGATATGCAGGCCCCAGAACACATTCTCTTGAAGGCACTAATAGTGTCTGAGTGCTTCTTAATTTTCTCCTTACCTATATAGGGATTTAGTTCGCTAAAATACTTGTTTTCTGTTTTCTGAGTTTTATCCTTTCATGTCTCAGTTTCAGACCTGGGACTTCCCTTACAAAACGAGTAGTTTCACCTTTCCACTTTACATGTGTGCTGAAAGCAAGAATCATGATCCCAACCACTTGTCACTTGAACCAAAAGAGATTTACTACTTTTAATCTAAATGATGCCTGTTATAACAGGAATGTCTTACGCATTAACAAAGATACAGTCCAAACTTAAAGGAGAGTTGGCAGGTGTTCAGTTTCTCTTCTTGTCATTCTATCCAACCTTTGAAGCCCAACTGGAAAGGAAGACTCAGAGTCTGGCTCTCTGAAGAGGTAGGGACATGTACAGCTGTGGTCCCTGTGGTTAGCCATTGCAGCACTCTTGGTTTGGGAAAGCTTTATAGTTTCTTCAAAACTCGAAGACTGCCATTAAAAATGGTACTTGGCCAAGTTTCATTGGCTGTGTACTTCAAAAGTGGAATACAATTACCCCTCTGGTTGCTAGCAAGCAAAGAGTGAAGGTGAAATCAACTAGTGGCTGGGCTTCATAAAATCAGAACTTGGTTATATTCATTACAATATATGTTAAGATCAATATATCAAGAGAAGTCCTTTAAGTATGAAACTAAAGTCTTGAAAGATAGATGTTTCTGGGGGGTATCAATATACTCCTATTGTTCTTCCTACCATCTTCAACATGTGGGGATTTCTTAGGAATGCAAATTCCCAGGCTGGTGTCACCTACTAAAGAAGATCCCACCTACTAAATCTGAAACTCTGGTGTGGGGGCTACCAATCTATGTTTTAACAGGTGGTTTTAAAACATGTTCACTCTGAGAATCACTGCTTTTAGTCTGAGAACCAGGGTCACTTTTATTTTTACAAATATTGCTAATCAGGGTAAAAGTCAAATAGATGTACATTCTAGATGTTTACATGGCAAATGACAAAACCATGTATGTATGTGTATATATGTGTGGTATGTATGTATATATATATATATACATATGTTAATATATTACATATATAATTCTTACATATATTTCATATACAGTTGACCTTTGAACAACATGGGGGTTAGTGGTGCTAACCCGTGTGCAGGTGAAAATCCATGTGAAACTTTGACTCCCCAGAACTTAACTACTAATAGACAGCTGTTGACCTGAAGCCCAACTGATAACATAAATGGTTGAATAGCACATAGTTTATATGTTATATGTATTTATTATATACTGTATTCTTACAATAATACTTAAAATACTTAAATTTTTTACAATATTTTTATGCTATATGGTTTGTCTGCAAGTTTTGTTGCAAATCCCCCAAATTTTTCCACTTTGCTTACTGAAAAAAAAATCACATGTAAGTGGACTCAAACTGTTCAAACCAATTTTTTTCAAGGACAACTATAAACATAATATATATTTTCACTATTATGAATAATTTAAAATATATTTTATATTTTAAAAACCTAATATAAATATATCATCCTTTATAATATTTATAAAATTATATTTTATAGATACTATATCATACATACACATATATAAGCATATGGGAAATAAGCCTTGTAAACTACTATACAATTTGAAGATAATGTTCTTTTGGGGGTTTGAATCGCACCATTCTTTTCTATTTTGCATAACACCCAACTGTTGATAGGACAAAGAAAAAGTAGGTAGGGATGAAAACGTGATATACCATCTTTATTACTAACAGAGACCAGATTGGAGAATGTGGATTGAGTCGGTGGACAAATGTATTTCTTAATATACAAAGAAACCCTTCTGTGGGAAGATAGAGAGAAGTCAAGAATGCCACACTTCACATTAAAAGAAATACCAAGAATGGGGATGAAGTATTTCTCCCAAACAACTCTAGATGTTTAACCCACAGGGTTTAGCCATTAAGCTGAGTCAACAAATGAACATGGCCTTCCTCTTCAAGATTGGAGACCAGCGCTAAATCAAGGCAGTTGTGTTGTCCCCTGAACGCCCACTTCTTAGGGACCAGCTATGGCTTCTTTGAGTATCTTCCTGGGACCTCTGCAGGTTAGTTTAGTTTATCCTTGAACTCTGAAATTGGTCAGAACAGTCCCCTAGTTAAATAAATCCAAGATTATTTTGTACTCATGGTTGAAAATTGATGTGCTGTCCCATCCCAAATATATCTAATCACATTTTCCAACATAGTATACCAGAGGTTTTATAATGAAGTTAAATGACCCACTAAGATTTTTCAATTATACACTCTATAAAGACAATTCAATAATAAAACGTCAGTTATTTAGGAATGTCCCAGATTTGAATATAAATGTCACTTACTATCAAATTCCCAAGGGGAATATAAAGCTCAAAGACTAAATTTCCTTGCCAAGTCAAAGTTCAAAGAAACTAATCTCCATAATCAAATTTGCTTGCTTTTATGAGTTAAAGTTCAAGGAAATTAAAGTCTACAACTCATCCTCTGCATTTTCTTACTGCTTAGACTCAGCCAGAGAACTTCCTGATGGTTGGGTTGAACTGGAATCCCTTCAGCAGCTGCACCCTCACTCTAATTCCTTCAGGCTCTTAAGAGTTTTATTAATCCAATGCCAAGCCTCATATACCTCAGTTTTAAGGAGCTTGATTGGTTGATAGAACAATTAGTTATTACAGTATAGACTTTCTGTTTCCCCAAAGCCCAGACAAACATTCTCTCCTTGATCAATCTCTGTTCTGACTCCTCTGAACTCTTTTTCAACTAGGCTTGGTCCTTGCACATGTTCTTAAGAGTTCAGTTTTATCAAGAATTCTGCTAAATCAGCTAATCCAGAATCCCCCATCCTTGATATCTGATCACTCCTGATATCTACTCAGGTTCTTCATACCGTATCACCCCCCAAGTAATATCTGATCATCCTGGCCATCTTCAGCAAGAATCCTTTTTGATGATTTATCAAAATATCCCCTTACTTCTGGCGTCTCCTGTTAGTAACTTTCCATCCGCCAGCCTCTACCCTGCTCCTTGGCTATTAATCTCCACTTTTTCTTTTTGTATTTAGAATTGAGCCCAATCTCTCTCCCTTATGGCAAAACCCCATTGTGGTAATCCCCATACCTACTATAATAGGACCCCTTAATAAAGTCTTCCCTATCATTGTTTGACAAGTGTCAGAATAATTTTTTTTCCTGTAATACCCTGGCCCCATCAAAAGACTTTCAATATGTCATTTTGGTCTGAAAATTCAACTTTCTGCCCTATGCACCAAATGATGAGGTCCCTCAGTGGATTCAATCAAGGTACCTCTTTTTTTCCACCTCACCTCTGATGTAGATAAGGGCAAAGATATAAAACATGACTTACATCTGTGGGCAAATGAGTTTTCTAATTTCCTGAATTATACACACATATCCAACAAGTAATAGAAAATGTCAATCTGAGTGAGGACTCCCCTCCTTTTCTTCAGACATAAGACCTAGCACAGAGTAGAAGAGAATGGCAATTCCCCATAGGCAGAAGAAAAAGAGATGGGCACCTGGGTGACTCAGTCAGCTAAGCGTCTGCCTTTGGCTCACTCAGGTCATGATCTGGGGACTCAAGCCCTGCCTAGGGCTCCCTGTTCAGTAGGATGTCTGCTTCTCCCTCTGTCCCTAACTCTGCTTGTGCTGTCTCTCTCTCTCTCTTTATATTGAATAAATAAATATTTTTTTTTTTAAAGAGGAAAAGGGAAGAAATGAGCTCAGCCAGGCATTCCTAGTTTACTATCTTTAATTCACTAACCCAATTAAATGATACCTTTTCCCCTGGAAAGTAAGAAGTAAAGAGAAACCAGGAATATCACATCTCCCTTTAGAAGAAGCATCTAACATGAGAAGGAGGCTCATTCAGTTAAGTGGCTCCCTTCAGCTCAGGTCATAATCTCAGGGTCCTGAGATGGAGTCCCACATCAGGCTCCCTGCTCAGCAGGGAGTCTGCTTCTCCCTCTCCCTCTGCCTGCTGCTCCCCCTGCTTGTACTCTCTCTCTCTCTCTCTCTCTCTCTCTCTCTGTGTGTCAAATAAGTAAATAAAATCTTAAAAAAAAATAAAGTGAGGAGGAATTGTCCACCATCCATGTAGGAGAAATTATATTATAAAGGATTATAAGAACGATGTTTAATAAATTGACTATGCAAACTAGTTCCTAAACAGGGATTCCATGTCTTCTTTTCCTTAGTTTTTGCTCTAGAGATATATTAAAAATGAACAAACAATAAACCCTTTACATTGTTATGCTTGCTTTTTATTTTATTATTATTATTATTATTATCATCATCATGCTCTCCAGCTCATTCTACCTCTAAACCTTCTGCCATCCTTACCATTGTTTAATTTCTCTTTGAAATAGTTAACTATCTGAATGTTTTCCCTTAAATCTAACATTAGAAATACCTATGGCTGCCTCAAGTCTCATAGAGTATCTTCTCCTTTTTAGTTATGCAACCTGCTTCTCCAACAATAGGATCAACTGGCAATTGATTTTCCACACGGATGCCAAGGCAGTAAGTGAGAGAAAGAATAGTGTTTTCCACAAATGTTACCAGGACAATTAAATATCAACATGCAAAAAAAATGAATTTGGATCCCTGCTTTCTACAACACCAAGAAAAAAACCTCAAAAGTGATGATAAATTTAAATATACAAAATGTAGTGATCCAAATGGGCACCTGCACCCCAATGTTTAGAGCAACAGTGTCCACAACAGCCAAACTATGGAAAGACCCCAGATGCCCATTGACAGATGAATGGAAAAGAAGATGTGATATATACATACAACAGAATATTACTCAGCCATAAAAAAATGAAATCTTTCCATTTGCAATAATGTGAATGGAACTAGAGGGTATCATGTTAAGTGAAATAAGTCAATCAGAGAAAGACAATTATCATATGGTTTCACTCCAATGTGGAATATAAGAAATAGCACATAGGCTCATAGGGGAAGGGAGGGAAAACCGAATGGAAAGAGATCAGAGGGGGAGACAAATTATAAGGGACCCTTAATCATGAGAGAAAAACTGAGGGTTGCTGGAGAGGAGGGGTTTGGGGAGATGGGGTAACTGGGTGATGGACATTAAGGAGAGCACATGATAAAATGGGCACTGGCTGTTATATACAGTTGATGAATCACTGAACTCTAACTCTAAAGATAATAATATAATGTATGTTAATTAGATGAATTTAAATAAAAAATAAAATTTAAAAAATATAAATGTATAAGATAAAACCAAAAAACTCTTAGAAGAAAATAATAATTCTTAATCTTTCTGACCTTGGATTAGGCAATGATTCCTTAGATGTGACACCAAATACTGTAAATGCCTAATTGACAAAATAAAAAATAGATTAATTTAAATTATTGTATTGCAAATGAAATTTTGAATATTTCATCAAGAAAGTGAAATGACAACCCACAGAATGGGAGAAAATGTTTCCAAATCATATACCTGAAAAGGGACATCAGATATCCAGAATACATAAAGAAGTCTGAAAATGGGTGAAGTATCTGAATAGACATTTCTCCAAGGAAGACATAGAAATGCTTCATAAACACATAACAATTTACTCAATATAGTCATGAGGAAAACCTTACCAAAATACAGTGAGATACTATAGCTACTAGAATGGCTAGTCAAAAAGAGATCATGATATGTACTGGTGAAGATGTGGAGAAGTTGGAATCTCATAAATTGCTAGTAAAAAAGTAAAATGGTACTGCTCTTTTGGAATCCAGCCTGGAAGTTCCTCAAAAAGTTATACGTAAAGTTATCATATAACTCAGAAATTTCATCTTTAGTTATAAACCCAAGATAAATTAAAATTTATATGCACTCAAAAGCTTATACATGAATATTCATAGCCAAAAAGTGGAAACAATTCAACTGTCTTTCAACTGATAAATGGATAAATAAAATGTGCTATATTCATATTATAGCATGTTATTCACAATAAAAAGGGATGAAGTAGGGAATAGGCAAATCCATGGACACAGAAAGATTAGTGGTTGCCTCTGGCTGGGGGATAGGGTGTTAAAGGAAAATAGGGAGTGCCTACACATAGAGAACAGGGTTTCTTTTGGAAAGATGAAATGTTCTAAAATTGTTTGTGGTGGCAGCATTACAACTCTGACCATGCTAAAAGCCACTGAATGGTACACTTTAACTGGGTGAATGGTGTGCTATACAGATTCTATCTCAATAAAGCTGTTAAGAAAACAAGGCAAAAGAATTTGTGTATTTCTTAAAGGCAGAGACCATTCTCATGATTCTTTCTGCAATATGTATGAGTATGAAAAGGAGTGGGCTTCATTGATTTTGCCCTGGGTTGAGCTTCCACCTAACAAGACTTGATGTCATTGAAATCAATGAATATTTTAATTTTCTTAACGATATTTCTGAGGCCTGCATCAAGCAGAGGTAATGTTCACTTCTCCATGCTCATCTAATTCCTTTGCTGTTTTATTAAGGAACTTGGAGAAAGCTGGATCCAGAAATATCAAGAACAACAGGCATTGGAAAGCCAGCCATGTTCCCTCAATGTCTATAGCTGCTTGTTGTACAGTTCATCGCAACTGAATTGCCCTGTCCCTGTGGTCCCCTCATATTGTCACCATCACTCACGAAAGTTCAGGGGCACTGTGTCATGCCTCCATGTACACTTCTGCCTAGACAAGTTAGAGATCCTCCATGCAGCTCTAAAGCAGGAGCTCTCACAGGTCCTACTGTGGGTTCTCCATCTCTGGAGAATCTCTGCTCAAGATTTTGGTCTATAGGTATTCCCCCTGTCACTTTGTACTGAGCATGGACTCAAATGCCACCTCCAGGAAACCAAACCTGAGGCTCCTACCATGTTGAACTGGATCAGTTCTTCTCTATCTTCCCCCTGCTTCTATACTCACCCTCTCTCCACGTCTATCCTCTTCCTGGAGTTTTCAGATTCTTTTATGGTTAACCATATCAGGTACTGAGAAGCACAAAATTCAAATTCAGATAAACATGAACTAACATCTGTCCTCCTTTTCTTGTTAATTATATGAACTCAGAGGAGTTAACTTAGCCCCTGAAGCTTTATTCTTGTTTTTTTAATTTTTTTAAAGATTTTATTTATTTATTTGATAAACAGAGAGATCACAAGTAGGCAGAGAGGCAGACAGAGAGAGAGAGATGGGAAACAGGCTCCCCACCGAGCAGAGAGCCCAGTGCGGGGCTTGATCCCAGGACACTGAGACCATGACCTAGCTGAAGGCAGAGGCTTAACCCACTGAGCCACTCAGGCGCCCCTTTGCTTCATTCTTAAGTAGAGATAATTATAACTTGCTGAGAGGGGAGGGGTGGGAAGCAGTGGTGGTGTGAAGATTAAATGAGATAATACAGCTGAGGCATTTAGTATAGCATCTTGTCCCTGGAATGTGGTCCAGAATTGGTAGCAGCTTTTATTCTTTCTGCCTTAGACTGGGCCAAAAGCTCACTGGAGACAGTGTGGTGAGGAGATACCCTAGGCTAAGCCGCACAACTTCTGGTTTGTGCTGTTCTTAGGGCCCTAGACTTGTGACATCTCCCTTCCCTGTCTCTGTGAAGCAACTATACAGAGTGCTTTGACAGAGAAAAGGCAGCTGACCCAGTCCCTAAAACATGCAAAACAGTGACTTCAGTCCTTTCAAGTTTAGGACTTCCAGGCTGGTCCTAGTGTCAGGGCCAGAGGAGAGCAGAAGAGCCATAGAGCTGCCTCTACCACATTTCTGCTGCCCTGCCTCAGGACACTCCTCATACTCTCCAAGTCATCACATTTGGAGAGAAGTTTGTCTTCTCTGGGGACATGTTTAAATGCATGAATGCACAGAGGCCCCTAGGTCATAAGCACTTTCCAGCAACCTCCTATACTAGGCTCCTCCTCTTCCCCTACATATTCCAAGGGCCAAAGTATTTTTTCTCAGGACTGGTGACCTTGTTTAAGGTGGTCAGGACAGGAATTCTTACAAAGCCTGGGAGCAGCCTGAAGCCCTGGGCTTGAAACATGTCTTCATGTCTCCTCATAATGCACAGTACTTGGGTAGTGCTCAGTAAATATTTCTGGGCTAATGAATCAGCGTGGGCTGCTTCCCTTCCCTTTCCATCTCTGAGAGCCCAGCTGAGTATGGAATAAAAGGGAAATGAAATAAACATCTCAGGCCCTGTAGCCCACCAGAGTCAGGATATTCACAGTGCTGTTGTGAGTCAGAGCTGGCACCGGAACTAAGAGCATAAACAGGCAGAAGAGGAGGAGGGTTTTTAGAATAGAGGGACTTGTCCCTGGGTAACACTTTATCAAAGCCCACAGCTTTCAACAATAAACTTTTGGTAGAAATGCTTTATAGGCCAGATTAGTTTGTGAGCTTTTGTATATAGAATCACAGTTAAGTCTCACAATGCCTTTGCAAGGGATGGTTTTCAAGAAGTTAAAATTCAGTCAGAGCTGTGATCACATCCCCCAAATGATTATTCTCTTAGCTTATTTTTGAGAGTTTCACTGCATCAGAGAGGGGAGGTACTTGGTCCATATAATCAGATATGTAACTCGTTTGGAAAAGGAGAAGAGATGACTTACCATTAATTTTTTATTAGACAGTCTGGAGGTCTGTGATTTGAAATTAGGCTTTCAATTTTGTCCACAGGCATTTAATGGAAATAATCAAGGTCAACTGCTTAGGGGTTCATAATAAATATTGAATTTAAAATTTTCCTACCCCTCTCGGTTTATACGTGGGCCAAAAGTAGGACATAGGGAAGTTAAGAGACTTGTTCAAAACATGACAGTAAGTTAGGACCAGTGGTAAGACCAGAACCAAGTTTCCTGGCTCCTAGTTCATATCTCTTTTCAACTCCTCAGGCTGCTTTTTCCCCCTGCATGTGTCTTATTTCCCCTTTAAAGGCTGTGGACAAAGACTGTGGAAAGCTTTCTGGTTTCTCCTTGGTAGGAAGGGGATGGTGAGGTAGTTCAGACCTTAGGCCCAACGCACTGTTTTTCAGCATTGAGAGTAGGATAGACATAAAAAAATAGAATTAAATCACTTTTCAAGGTGAGCTTTGAAGAACACTATTTCCAAATTTTGGCAGATGACTCAGAAATGCAGGGATCTGTAGATGTGGTTACTGCCAATTTTCTGTAACAAATAATGGTTTATATCCATGTAACATATTGCAATGAAATAATCTATGTTAGCACTTACATCTGGGGAGACACACATTTTTACCCTTAGTCACTGAACTTGCATAGTTATTCATCTTGCCTCTGTGTTTCCTCATCAGATCATAACTTTCCTTATATTCCTTTGTATTTCTCACAGTATGTACCAATGTTGGGTATTATGATTTTTGTATTCTTAAGTGCTAAATTTTGTTGCAGAGTAGATGTTGAACAAATAAATATAAAGATATAAATAAATATAAATTTATAAATGGATTATAAATGGAGTAAAGGGATTATAAAAAGAGAGCTCATCTCAGCTCTCTCACTATCAACCTGAGTCAGTAATTCAAATTCTCTTATCTCTTACCACCTCAGACATCCTAAACTGAAGAATTGCCATTTACAGATGAACTTGAAAAACCATAAGCTAAGTTGGAGAAGGAAAAAGAAAACATTTGGCCACATATGAAGATTTATTGACTGAGAAAATGTTAAGTTTGAAAATACCATAAAGATGATCTAACTTGAAGATTTTCTAACTTTTCTCCAGAAGGAAAAGCAGAGGAAATATCTCCCCTGGAATGGCATATACAAATGTCTTTGAATATGTATGCATTTTATTTTCAAAATCATGTATCTATACCCATTGTCTTCTCTACCTCCTAGTCCAAAGGACCAGGCTCCAAGCAACATTCTCACCTTAACTAAAGGATTGGCAGATCCTTTACTTTGCCAAGTCATCAAAATGCTATATGTCAGAAATTTAAGACTTAAAGCAAAACAGGCTAAGAGTTAAAAACAAAAAAAACAAAACAAAAAAACAAAAAAAAAAAAAAAAGAAAGAAAGAAATGAAAGCCCAGAAACTCCTGCTGCTGAGGCCTTCAAAATTGTCCTGACTCTTACTCTTACCAGTGCCACTTTATTCAGACCTTGAGATTCTCCAATATCCTGTTGACACTTCCCTTTTGGAAGCTAGCTTGACTTGAATGGACATCTAGTTTTCTACATATACAAGATCTTTAACAGATATGTGTCAGTTTTGTATTCAGTTCTGCTCTCATAAACAATTATTTCTGACATTTTTATTTCATTAGTGAAAGTCCTTTAGCCCTGATTAATTTAGACAACTTCTGACTTTAATAATGTAATACAATTTGTGAAAGGGTAGTTCACATTAACATGGGAAAGAAAATGTACAAAATTAAATCATTTTAAATTGCTGATATTTGACTATTTTTGAATCTACAGCAATTTCATATGGTTCAAACTAATACATTTTACATTAACCATTAGGAACAACAAGAATTATACAGAGGTATCCAATCAATTGCTCCTTCTCTCAATAAACATTTACTGAAAACCCATATGTGCAATTCAGTCCATTTAAAGTTTAAAGAATAACAAAAAAGAATGATAAACAGACTCTATGCTCTAGAGGTTTACCGAAGGGGTTATAATATAAGGAAGACAGTGATACATACGATAAATGAAATTTAGATTAAGTATCATTTAGAAAAGAAAGAGAGATTTCTTCTAAGAATATTGAAGTTTTCATGAATGTGATTGTCTTAGAGTGAGGCTTGTAAAGATAGGTAACATTTTTATATTCAAATATTTGGGATAAGGAAAATAAAGTGTGAAAAAAGAGAAAGTGTGAACTAAGAGAGAGAAAAAAGCTGTGAAATTATGGTTCATGCACAGGAACGAGAAATTCATGTCTTGGCTAGAATACAGTGAAGGAAAAACATGAGACAGAACGTTAGGAGGGAAGACTGTGGCCAAATTATGGAGAACATTATAACAGTCAAGAATTATAAAGTTTTTCCAACCAGGGAATGCTGTGATTAAAGTTGAATTATAGGCACTATTAACAAACAGTTTGAGAAGGTTGACTTAAAGTGGGGATGACTGGTGGTAGTAGTCCAGGAGCAAGGTGATGGGGAAGAATTTGGGTGATAGCTGTGAGATAGACTTTTGAAAGTTAGGTTGGTATATTCAGAACAAATAGACCATAGAAAGTGTCAATTTTCTTTGATACCTCAGAAAGATTGGTCATATCTCCTTCATTCTATGAGATCCTCAGGAAGGGGAATTGAGGGGACTTTAATCAAAATGATTCCAGCAGACAGTCTGTATTAATTTGAAGTAAAGAATCAGTGAGAAGGACTTGCATTAAGCAAGGAAAAATATACCTTTGGAACTCATTTTATCATAAATTTACTTATTGAAATGTAAATATACAGTTTATGTTTATAAAAATTTTGGTCCATAAGTGACTCTTAATCTCACAAAACAAACTGAGGGTTGCTGGGGGGAGGGGGTTTGGGAGAAGGGGGTGAGATTATGGACATTGGGGAGGGTATGTGCTTTGGTGAGTGCTGTGAAGTGTGTAAACCTGGTGATTCACAGACCTGTACCCCTGGGGATAAAAATATATGTTTATAAAAAATAAAAAATTATATAAGAAAAATTTTGGAATCACTTGGTGAGGCCTCAATTTACTTTCTCTATTTGCTCTTCTCAGAGCTGTGAAACACAAATATTATACAGAGAATTCTAATGTTTTAGCCAAGAAAAGCTCCCTAGGTGAAAAGGGGTGATAATAAAAGCAGTCTTGAATTTTCTCCATTGCATTTCATCTTCTTAGAGGTGTCTCATAATTAGGTCCTATTGTCAGAACCATGCTGGGTCCTTGGGGGACTGTTCTAGAGCTCTTTGTTGCTCAAACCTATGAAGGTTTTGTGGCTTAGTTTATTAAACAGATATAAGACTTCCAGATCAGTCTATGTTAGAATAACTGGGACCATACTCATCTTCCTGCTGTGAACAACTAGAAAACTAAAAAAAAAAAAAAAGGCAATAGTTTTTGTACATTGGACAATAGATAGAATAAGACTGTAGTCCCTAGACTGTACTGTAGAAATAATAATATGAGTTCTAAGATTGTTCAACTTTTCTGCTGGGAGGTACTTTCAAAGTTAGCACAAAGAAAAAGTCGTGGAGCAAACAGAGAACAGAATTTGGGAAAGCTAAAGGAGTCAGCATTTCTGCAACAGTGTGCCAGATATAGTGTTACATGGAAAAAGAGATTCAGAAATCCACATAGTAGTGCCTTTAGATCTATGCTCAATATTAAACTGCACATGCATAGAGTAAAATTCTACCAGACCAGCCAAAGGACAATTCAGGGAAACACTAAAATGAATACAGTCTGGAGAGTATTTAGCTTCTCATCAGCTGGCATTGAAAGTCTTCACTGAGCACTCAGGGCTTATAGTGGAAACTTCAGAAGTGTCCTATCTTAATAGTGGTGCTAAACTAGTGATAGTGTAAGGACTTCTTGAAACCCACTCTCATAAAACTAAAAACAAGCTTTCAAAGGATCAAGCATATCCACAAGGTATTTAACTGTCTGCCAGAATAAAGTTCAATCTCCCAATACCTTAAAAAAGAATTCAACACACAAAAATATAAAATATGATCTCTAGCATTCAATCAGAAATTACTAGGTATGTGAAGAAAAGAAATATGTGACCCATCAGGAGAAAAATCAGACAATAGAAATAGACCCAGAAATGACAGAAATCATAAAATTCATAAAATTAGCTGATAAGGACATTTAAAACAACTAATCCAAATATGCCCCATAATTTAAAGGAAAATATGAGTAAAAAATATATTTAAAAAGAACATATGGAACTGCTAGGAATAAAGCATAGAAATATGAAATAAAAAATCCACTGGATGGGACTAGTAGAAGGTTAGAGACACTGCAAAAAAAAAAAAAAAAAAAGATTACTGAACTTGAAGATATAATAAAAGAAACCCAGTTAAATGAGCTACTCTTTCACTTTAGAAAACTAGGAAAAAGTGAGCATATAAAACCAAAGCAAATACATAGAGGAGAAAATAAAGAGCAAAAATCAGTAAACAGATAATCACAAAGAAATAGAAGAAACAAAAAACAACAAAACAGAATAAAATTTTATTCTTTAAAAAGATAAGTAAAATTTATAAACTGCTAGCTAGACTGATCTCAACAAGTGAAAAAGATAAGATATAAGTTAATAATACTAGGAATAAAACAGGAAATCCTTACATTGACAAAACTGACATATTTTTCTTGTTTGATGTGTGGGATGAGGAGATGGTGAAGACATTAAAGATGCTGGAAATCATTGTGGAGTGAGTCTTTTTTTTTAAATTAATTAATTTATTTATTTGACAGACAGAGACTCACAAGTAGGCAGAGAGGCAGGAAGAGAGAGAGGAGGAAGCAGGCTCCTCCCAGCTGAGCAGAGAGCTCGATGCAGGGCTCTATGCGGGGCTCCATGTGGGGCTCGATCCCAGGATGCTGAGATCATGACCTGAGCTGAAAGCAGAGGCTTTAACCCACTAAGTCACCCAGGTGCCCCTGTGGAGTGAGTCTTAAAAGGATCTTTGTCATCATGAAGATGCAGGTTGAAAATAGAAAAGATGGATGGCTGTAGTGGGCAACAAGCTAAAGATGAGTAAACTGTATCTTGAGTAACCCTTTTATTTATTTATTTTTAATTTTTTTTTTTTGGTAATTTTATTTATTTATTTTTTCATGTTCCAAGATTCATTGTTTCTGCACCATACCCACTGCTCCATGCAATACTTGCCCACCTTAATGCCCACCACCAGGCTCACCCATCTCCCACTCCCCCCTCCAAAACCCTGTTTATATCTCAGAGTCCACAATCTCTCTCCCTCCAATTTCCCCTAACTCATTTCTCCTCTCCAGCTCCCAGTGTCCTCCATGTTATTCCTTATGCTCCACAAGTAAGAGAAACCATATGATAATTGACTTTTTCTGCTTGACTTATTTCACTCAGCGTAATTTCTTCCAGTCCCATATATGTTGATACAAAAGTTGGGTATTCATCCTTTCTGATGGAGGCATAATATTCCATTGTATATATGGACTGTATAACCCTTTTAAAAGTCTTAACTCATATAGTCTCGTCATGGAATTATGTCACATGTAAAGAACAACAATCTAAGCAGGACACCAGATTCTTACTGGTGTCTCTCACAGTTATTCAAGAGGATGTTAAGTGTACTCTATAGACTCTCTTATCAATTTCCCTTCTCCTCACCTATTCTTTCATGCTCCGGAATCCTAGGAGTCTGTAACTCAGTTACTCTAGAATATAATCTTATTCTCCATGTTTTCCTGCCTCTACAACACTGCTCCCTCTGTCATTTCTCTCAATCTGGCCATGTCCTTCAAGAAAAATGTGCTTCAAATACTTGACCCCTTTATCTTCCCATGCAAAACTCCCTAGGGAATGTATTTCATCTTCATTTTGACTGCTTTTTATTTTTTGGAATGCATTTTTTTGGATTTTGTCCATGTATTTCTCTTAGAATAGAGAAGTAGACAGAAGCCATGGTGGTGATGATGATGGTGGGATACATTTTTGAATCTCCACATAAAAATTTTTAATTCTGACATACTTGTAAAGCTTATATATTTAGCTTGATTTTTTTTAGGCATTTATTTTTCTTTAATTATTTACAAACATTTCGTTAAAATTTTTATTATTTGTGCTATTAGGAAAAATAGTATAAAATTTGTAGAAGGAAAATTAGCATAGTGCATCAAAAACCTCCCTTAAAGATTGGGAAATTTTACTAATTTTTTTTTCCTGGGATAAAAGTCTTTAATGAAATCTTTTATGCACATGCTTATCTACCAGGATATTTATACAACAGTGTGCATAAAAAGTGATGTATTAGAAAGAACCTTATGTTCAACCAAGTGGAAAGGAGTTAATAAAATAAATTATGATATGTATCACCTAAAATAATGCTATAAAATGCTTCTTGATGGCAAGGTTTTAACATGTTCATGATATATGGTTAAATAACCATAGAAAACAATATAATTAAATATCTCACTTTTTATTAAAGAATATAGTTCCTCACATTTGTCACCTGAGCCACAAGATAGCTGTTGAAATTCCAGTGTTAATATCTTTATTCCCGGCAAAAAGAAATAAAATTGGGAAAGTGGGAACATAATAGCCCACTACTTCAATCTTAATGGCCCAAATTGAGAAGTGTGCTCTTTGGCCCTCTTCAGCTCTAAAGGGTGCTGGGAAGTTGAGTATCTTAGTTTTGGGGGTCTCATAACTATAGGCAGACCAGGAAAAAATGTCTTAGAATTCTTGGTTGAGCCAAATTCTGGTGTCTGTATTATTTTGAATGTAATATATATGCCTGTCAATATGTACTATTTTGATAATTAGATTATATTTTAAAAAGAGGTTTTTAAAAACCAGTAAGTCATTTAAAGTGGAAGCCAAATAATGTAGAATATAGAATTTGAAGATAATATTTCATGGGTTGTATTGTTTATATTTGTTATGTGCAATAAAATTGTGCAATATGTTTAGAAAAAGGAATTTTTGACATGGTTAGTCATTGAAAGACTTACAATTTAGTCTAGGGGATATGTTCTATCCTCAGAAAATAATGTAGTATAGACTACAATAGGAAAGAAATGTCAAAGCCAGTGGTAGAACCAGTATTTCTCTGAGATGTCAGCAGGGAACTAGGTATGAACAGAGAAGCTTCCTAGAGGATCTAGCACCTGAACTGGGTTTTACAGGATGTAAGAATTCAAAAGGGTGAGTATAAGGATTCCTTGAGCTTGGCAAAAGCTATGGGAAGCCACAGAGATAGCAATGCAAATGTCATGTGATGGTCAGTGTGGAGGCTGCACCCAGCTTAACTTAAAGAGTTAGGTAGTGTTTTAGTGAACTTATAAAGGTGTTCAAATGAATATTAAAGTATTTTCATTCCAAGGTTAAGAGAAGGCCACCTATCCCTCCAGGGAGCTCTTACCTCATTCCTGTGACATCTGTCTTGCTGACTCAGGGTCTCTGCATGCCTGTTCCTGTTGTTTCCAAGGGCCTTAGGTGTCAAGAACCTATTTCTGCATTAGGTACCTTCCTGCACTTTTTGTCCTGTCAGAGTCTGCCCAGCTTAGACATCAGCCTCCTGGGCTCATAGACCTGCTTTGCCAGCTCTGCCATTAGTTTTCTACCAGTACCAGGAAGAGACTTGACCAAGACTTCGTGAGGCCACAAAGGTGCTAGCCTTTAGCATTTGTGTTTTGTGCCATGCCACACTTGGAGAAGGTGATTTTAGGCATCCTGGAAATAAGAAGTGGATGACAGGTATAGCTTTGACTCAAGAAGAGGGCCAATATTATAGGGATTCATAAATGTGAGTGTCCTGTAGTCCTTCCTATACGCATTCATGATGATGCTTCTCTTAAAATACTTCCTGAGTCAATAAACACTTCAAATTTCTCACAGCCTGGTGAGGAGGAGACACATACATAGATATTTCCACATAAATAGCACTGAATTAGAGTTAAGTCAGAACCAAAGATCTTGGTGATTCCGGACAACTTCCCTAGAGGAGGTGATGTCTGAGATCAGGCTGTTTTGAGGAGTAAATGTTAAAAACAGAATAGTGATCAAATCTAAGAGATGGTTTTTACCATGCCAGGGAAATGGGTCACTTGTCATTTGATCCCTGCTATTTGTCCTAATTTTTATCTAATCTTTTCACTAGTTGTTTCTTTTATACATAGAGGAGTGGAAAGAATTTGAGACATGGAGTCAGGAGACCTGGATTCTTGTCCTAGTTACTAACAATTTATGATGTGGCCTGGGGCATTTGCTCTATCTCTGTGGATCACCATTGCCTCTGTTGTGGTATGAGGAATAGGTGGACATTTGCCATTGAATACCTTCCTTCCTTAGGGGATTCTCCACTAAAGAATTTTGGTCAGAAGCAGAGCCCACATCTCACTAAAGAATGTGAAAATATGCTTGTTTTTGGCCCTCTCTTGCAGCAGGGTAGAGAGTAATAACCTAGGCTCTCTGAGGCAGATGTGCTTTGGCCAGAGTCTGAACCAAAAGGAAGCAAGGATAGTGGATCACCCTCCTGGTGGTGGTAGCTTTGCAAACGGGCAACAACAACCACAGTTAGAGCTTCAGGGTCTAGTGTCTATGAGCGTGGCAACTATTTTCTCACCTGACCATTATGTTGGGCTTTACTCCTAGAAGTACAGTGCTAGGCTGGGCTCTTCAGTGTTCCTACCATCCTTTTAACACATTCCTTTCCAGCACAATGAAGCCTTTGTTAGTTTCTGTTGCTTGCACCTAGGTACCCTAATTAATACCACAGTTTGGACGATATGCTCTCCAAGGTGTCTTCTAGCTCAATGTTCTGTGATTCTAAAATTTGTCTTCAAACTGGCTAGCACAGTGCTGGACCTTTAATTAATGTTTATTGACTAAGTGACCTAATGGCCATAGGATCTCTGCCTTAGACTTTCCTTCTCTAAGCTTTTCATTATCTCACTCAGTGATCTAAGAGATACCAATATGGGGATAACAGGAGCCACATCAGCAAGAAAGAGAAATGTAGTTCCACAATGTCCTATAATTCTTTTTTTTTTTTTTTTTTTGAGAAATTGGTCAACACAGAAGCACTCCCTCCCTGCACAAGGTTTATCCCAGGAGGATGCAGAAGATGTGGAGGACATTTTGTCTATCCCCAGAGAACTACAGTCTAATTAGGGAGATAAGATTATTACATTCTAAACTTTTAGTGTTAAACAATATGGAAGAGACATAAGAATTCAGAATGGTGATAACAATGAAGAGATAAAGGAAAAATGAAAAGTGAGCAGGATTTAGATAAACAGAAGGGAGTTCATATTTGGTGGGGAACACAACACCAGTTGGTGTCCAGAGACAAGAATGAGTCAGAAAAGTTTGTGGAGGGGCAGAGGGTTCACACTTTGGGGGTAGAGGTTTGCTATGGGGGGTGGTAGGAATAGAAGTGAAGCTTTGTTTCAAGGGCCTTGATCACTTTGCAATTAAAGGAAAGAGCATCTTCTACCTTTTACTGATGCGTTCAGAAAACACATTTGTTTATTTGCTCAAATAAATGAAGAACATTAAGAACAAACAAGGAAATATCTAGGCCCAATTCAAAAGGAAATCATTCAGAGACTAAAGGAGGAGAATTCACTTTGATTTTATAAGTATTTTGAGTGCCTCCTATTTATCGGCTACTGTTCTGGGCACAGAAATACAGCCATGAATAAAACATAATCTATTCTTCTTCTTTTTTTTTTCCCAAAGATTTTATTTATTTATTTCAGAGCCAGCAAGAGAGCAAGAGAGAACACAAGCAAACAGGGGAGGCAGAGGGAGAGGGAGAAGCAGACTCTCTGCTGAGCAGGTAGCCCAATGTGGGGTTCCATCCCAGACCCCTGGGATCATGACCCAAACCAAAGACAGATGCTTAACTGACTGAGCCACCCAGGAGCCTAAAACTTAGTCTATTCTAAGAGAGCTTGGACTTTATCAGGATCAAGCAGATCACACACACACACACACACACACACACACACACACACACACACACAGCCATCAGGTAACAATGGGTATCTGGAGAAAAGAAAGCAGTGCTAAGGGTACAGGAGTGTGCTGCTGCTAGGGGAGGGTGAATTATATACGGGGAGATCAGGTGACATTTGAACAGATAACCAAAAGAAAGAGAGCAGTTATTTGGATATCTGAGGGGAAGACTATTCTAGACAGAGGGAAAGGCAAGTGCAAAGGCCCTGAGGCATGCTTGATGTGTTCAAGGAATAAAAAGGAGGCTAGTGTGGCCAAATCAAAATGAGGCAGGAGAGACTGGTAAGGGAGAAATTCAGAGAAGTAGTGGAGGGCTACATACTGATAGGCCCTAAAAGCCCCTCAGGAAAATACCCACATGCTGTACCAGAGTAAGCATTATTGACTATAATTCATCCTCACACCCCCCACCCCCTCAAGTTTGGGCAGTTCCCACTGGTGAACTGCACCTGGAACTGTCAAAGTTCACAAGGGAATAATGGAGTGAAGAGACTGTCCTTGGCTCCTTCTACTTCCATTGGTTTTCCTTAGGCAAGCCCAATTCTTCTTATTTACCTGATCAGCTAATCTCATACCATCAGGCATAAACCTGGCTTACCTGGCTTTGGCTTATGCTATCTCTCAGTCTGTACTTGACTTGACATGAAATGGGGGCTGATTTTCCAAGAGTGACTATAGAACCAACAGCTGGTAAAGGTTTCTCTAAGGATTACTGCTTTAAACATCTATATGGACAATGTCAGCAATCTCCACTTGCATATAGGTTTGTTGTAGGTCCTACAGTTCCTGTGTCCTAGCCACTCCCTGTTCACATTGACTCAGCCATAACTATTAGCAGTGGCCTTCACTCTGTAATAAGGCACAGCCTTAACTGCTCAAGACATCACTTTAGACACAGCTCTGAGCTTCTCTCTTCCTCTCTGTTAGTGTCTCACCAGGGTTTTGGTTTCCTACCTGCCCAAGAGGTGGTGGGTCCCTTGACTATAACCCCAGTTTTCTCAGCAATGAATACTATGAGAATCCACTCCTTTTTTTATCATCTTCTGATTATCTTTCATGTCCTCACCAGACTTCTCCCTTTTCATTGCTACTGTACCCACAGAACAGAGGAAAAAGATTCTATGGCTGTTATTAGGTGATCTGAAAGTGTGTGGGGGGTAGTTTGGGGGGATTTTACCAGATCAGTGCAGAGTGAAATTGTATAGAAATGTAAGGGCAGGTTTTGTGGCAATCAAGGATTCCTGTGTTGGGGGCCTGGCTAATTTCAGGCAGACAGGAATGACAGGCTGCCTCTCAGAAACTGTATCAGCAGAGCTCCAAGGGGGAGCTCACAGGAGGGGCTCAAGATGTCCTTTTAAGGAGGGGCTCTCGAGGTTTGAGGAGTGGCTCAGATTGAGGTGCTGGCACTCTCCATCACTTTACCTTATCAGGGTTCTGTAGTCTCTCAAAAGCATCCCACCCCCATCCCTGTGTCCCTCCACCGTCAGATGCCCCATGACTCCTACCTGACATGTAATACAGTGAAATACTTAGGCATATGGTCCCTGAGCCAGATGGCCTGGTTTTGATCTGACTCTGTACCTTATTAGCAAGAGACATTAGGCAAGTGACTTAACATTTCTATGCCTCAGTTTCATTACCTACAAAATGGGGATGATGATGACCCCTGCTTTGAAAGATGCTTATAAGGTTTATATGTGTAAATAGAGGTAAAGCTCTTATAATCATTAATGCATGAAAACCATCTAGCAATTATTGTTGATACAAAGATTCTATCTCAAGTTCTGGTGCAGTGTCCCAGGTTTGTGCCTATCTATGGCAAAGTCCAGCAGGCATGAATTATACTTGGCAGATGTAGGTACTCTCTCCTCCTTAGTGAATGAAGAAATAAATGAATGAACAAAGAAAGCCTCAAATATTCAGGCATGTGGCTAAATTCTCCTTTGTACCCATCTTCTTGGAGCTGTAGTTTTATTTTACTGACATATAGAAGAACCATAACAGAAACATAAGGGTGAGGGAAGAAATGGTCTTACACAAACTAAGACCCCTCGATTAATCCATATATTTGGCTTTGCACTAGACCACTATGAGAGAGATTTAAGAATAAACATGATATGATTTCTGCTCTCTAGGAACTTACAATCTTGTTAAAAGACAAGAAGAAAGAAAATGACAAGCTGGATCACAGTGAGAATTTAGAGAATATCAAGGAAGGTTGGAATATTCTGGGGGTGGCTTTTTACTGCAGAGATGGCAGTTATGGATGGAGCACATTTGAACAGGTAGAAGGAATAACATTTAAGGAGGAGCACAGACATATCGTATGCATCAATGAAGAAAGCCAGAGGAAGCAACTTTGCTTCCCGAGATGAGCCCAATCTAAAGAGTATGTATCATTTACATTCACCTACAGGCCTTCTCTTAGTTTGGAGTAGCTCAGATGTCCAGGTCTATAAGATAATAGAGAACTCTTAACAACCTCAGATCATTAAGCATCCTATCAAGGACAGGTTCAAGGAATAGCTGTCAAGGCAGTATTTTAATTTTATTTTTTAAAAGATTTTTTTTAATTTACTTAACAGAGAGATACACAGTGAGAGGAGAAACACAAGCAGGGGGAGTGGGAGAGGGAGAAGCAGGCTTTCTGCCAAGCAGGGAGCCCAATGCGGGGCTCAATCCCAGGATGCTGGGATTATGACCCAAGTGGAAGGCAGATGACTAATGACTGAGCCATCCAGGCACCCCAAGGCAGTATTTTTAAAATAGATATCTCATACTGTGCACAAGGAAGCTGAAGTTGGTGTTTCTGTATGTATTTTATATATGAGATCAGGAGGTAAAAGGGGTATAGCTGTATGGGAACTGCAGACCTGGTAAATGTCAGAAATGAGGTTTGAACCCAGTTGCTGTCTTCAGGAGTTCTTCCCACAATACCACACTGCCTTACACACCCCAGGACTCCAATTTCACTTGCTGGAGGAGGGAGAGAGTGCCTTTAGGGATGCTTCCTCTGTACAGAGATGGAGAACCCATGAATAACCATCTGCAGGACAGTCTCCCACACAAGACTTTCATGTGCCCTTCTCCTCAATGCAGCAGAATGTTTATACACAGGGAGTCTAAGGTATGGAACTCATGATGAGGGAGCTCTGCAGTGAGAGAGAACAGAAGAAGATCTCTCCTGTGTCAGCAGCCTGAATTGTCTGGATACCAGGAGCTGTAGAATCAGAAGCCAAAAGCTTCTCTCCTGCCCTAAAGCAGTTGAATTTCCCCAGGGTGGATTGCAGGAAATCAGATAGGCTTGGCACTTGCTCTCTGGTTCAGGCAGGTTGGGGAAGGCAGGAGAACTGCTGATTAAACTTGGTATCAGGGGCTGTAGGGGAGGAGCTGAGGGCTTGGCAGATTTCCTCAGAGCTTGGAGAGCTTGGAGGTGTGGGGTACTGCCTGGCCAATTCCTGGAGCTCAGGCACAGATGGCCCCTGTCAGCCCTTGAATGGGGGTGGGTTCTCACTCTGGTGAGTCTAGGGGGAGGGGTCCCTAGGGCCTCAGACCAGCTGGCCATCCGCTGCCTGAAATTGTTTAGTGTAGAAGAGGGAGGGTGAGAGACCAGATGGGCCACAGCCTTTGGGTCTGATGGTGCAAACTCTGTCCCACCCTTCATCGTATTGGGTAGGGAAGGAGAAACACCTCTTTATTAGGCAGTTGTTTGTTTGGCAATTAACCTGAGGGGCCTGGAGGACACTCAAGATTAACCTCAGAGTGTGGTAGCCAGCTCTGCTGCTGAGACCTTTGTGGAGATGGGGTGTGGGTGGGACAGAATCTTAAAGACAGACTGGCTTGGGATGCTGGACCCCTGGACACCAGAGGTAGGATTTCAGCTATAGGTGAAGCCATTTGGAAGGGAGGTGGAGGGAAAGACAAACCTAGAGAGAACAAAGGAAGCACTTCCTCAAACTGTGTATTCTGGTCCAAGGCTTCAGTAGAGGAGCAAATGGGACTAATGGTCTAAGGGAAACCTCTCAAGGGCTGAACGGGTCAGAATGCCCTTTGCAGGTGCTTTTTTTCTGAGGCTGTGCCCATGAACCTTTGCTCCCTGAAGCAGTCATTTCTTCCTCACAAAGACTGCTCCTGTGTCTCCTAGAGCCTCTTGGGATAGGAAATGGAGAGCAGAACAGTTCCTATCACTAACATGGTTGTCAGTTCTTGCTGGTGTGGTGCCTAAGAAGCCAAATGGGCAAGAGAATGAGGCCATGTGGGCAGTGAAGACAGGCATGTTGGCACTCCACCTATACAACCAAAATAGAGTACCTATGCGGAGCCAGCCAAGGCGCTCCTGTTGCCGTGATTGTAAAGGAGGTGGCGGGTTGAGAGGGAGGGTGGGGAGGGATATATTGTAGGGGAGAGAACAGGTCACCCTAGGGTCAGAGTCTTGCTTTCAGGTTCATGAGCTGGACTACCTTCTGCAAGTTGTTTAAATCTCTCTGAGTCCCAGTTTTTGAGGAAAATGGCAAAGATAACAACTACGTGGGGTTGATTCAAATATTAAATGAGTTAATATAATAAATGTGCTGTGTAAACTGTTGGGTACTACAAAATGTTTTTCTGCTGTGTTATTTATTGTCATGAAAGAAGAGATGGTCAGAATAACTTTGGGAATGAGTGTGATGGCCAGGAGGGTTTTCAGTGCTAACTACTAACTGTGTTGGGGGTAGAATTCTAGCTTGTAATAAACAGGGAAAAAAAAAAATAAAGCATTTTCCAAGTAACAGATCTCTCTGATGGTTCAATAGGTAGAAAAGATTATGAGATGGAAAGCAGTGCCCTCAGCCAATCTGAACCACTGGGGATTTTAAGTCGAATTATTTCAAGATATTTTCTACTTCCATGGGCATAGGGAATATTTTAGTCAGAGTGAATGGGTAATGTTTTCTGAAGAAGCTGTTTTCAAATGTGTGTAGATATACTTGTGATTATTAAAATATGAATTAATTGTAAAGCATCATGGAATTCACGTTAGGTTTTTGTTCTGATGAATTCTCCTAAACAAGAGAGACTATGTGGCAAGGATACTGGGTGATTTGGTAACACCAAAATATGGGTGGGGACCTCTATTTGAGGGTGGGTTTTCTTCATGGATATAAGACACAATGCATCTGAGGAGAGAAGGACTAAGGAACCAGTGCCTGAGTGACAGTGTCGGGGTAGAGGCCTGCTGGTGGGGCCCTGGACAGTCTTGAGAAGCTGCACCTTGGAAGGGTCTGGGCCCCTCTGGGGTAGGCAGGGCTGGTTTCCAATTCCAGTTCTGCCCTTCATACTGGCCTCGGATAATAAACAAACATATGCCTGTAACCTTTAGTCTTTCTAGAATTCATTAGGATCAAGTGAAATATAGTTTCAAAGCCATATAAGTCCTTGGAAATGTGAGTCGAATAATGAAAGCACAACACACCCTCTTTGCCAGAATATTTTTCTACCTATATTTCCTCTAGTCCATCTTTCCCTGGATAAAGAGCTCAAGAAGTAGGTTCAAATTTACAGAGTTTAATTAAGGACAAAAACAACCTATGGTGTTAATTTTCTGTCTAGAAGCAGGAGAGGGGAGCAATCCCATTATGCAACCCTTGGTTTACCTTCCTTGTTGGGGAGTATTGCATGAATATCATCAGGGTTTTTTTTTTTTAAATTACTTAAATTCAATTTAGTTAATATATACTGTATTATTAGTTTTGGGGTAGAATTTAGTGATTCATAGTTGTGTACAACACCCAGTGCTCATTATATCAGGTGCTCTCCTTAATGCCCATCACCCAAATACCCATCTCCTCACTCCCCTCCCCTTCAGTAACCCTCAGTTTGTTTCCCAGAGTTCAGTGACTCTTATGGTTTACTTTTCTCTCTGTCTTCCTCTTATTTTATTTTTCCTTCCCTTCCCCTATATCATCTGTTTTGTCTCTTAAATTTCACGTAGGAGTGAAATCATATGATAATTGTCTTTCTCTGACTGACTTATTTCACTTAGTTCTATCTACATTATTGCAAAAGACAAGATTTCATTGTTTTTGAGGCTGAGTAATAGTCCATGGTGTGTGCACACACCACCTCTTCTTTATCCATTCATCTGTTGATGGACATCTGGGCTCTTTCCACAGTTTGGCTATTGTGGGCATAGCTACCTTATTCATTGGGGTGTGTGTGCCCCTTGGAATCACTATATTTTGTATCCCTTGGATAAATATCTAGCAGTGCAATTGCTGGGTTGTAGAGTAGCTCATTTTTAACTTTTTGAGGAAACTCCATACTGTTTTCCGGAGTGGCTGTATCAGCTTGCATTCCCACCAATGGTGTTAAGAGGGTTTCTTTTTCTCTGCATCCCCACCAACATCTGTTGTTTCCTGAGTTGTTAATCTTAGCCATTCTGACTGGTGTGAGGTGGTATCTCATTATGGTTTTGATTTGGATTTCCCAGATGCCAAGTGATGTTGAACATTTTTCCATGTGTCTCTTGGTCATTTATATGTCTTCTCTGGAGAAATGTGTGTTCATGTCTCTGCCCATTTTTTTTTTTTAAACTGGATTTTTTGTTTTTTGGGGGGGCGTTGAGTTTGATAGGTTCTTTATAGATCTTGCATACTTGTCCTTTATCTGATAAGTCATTACAAATATTTTTTCCTCTTCCATAGTTGCCTTTTACTTTTGTTGGCTGTTTCATTTGCTGTGCAAAAGCTTTTTATTTTGATGAGGTCCCAATTGCTCATTTTTGCTTTTATTTTCCTTGCCTTTGAAGATGTGTCTAGTAAGAAGTTACTGTGGTCAAGGTCAAAGAGGTTAGTGACGGATTCCTGTTTCAAATTTAGGTCTTTCATCCATTTTGAGTTTATTTTAGTTTATTTTAGTGTGTGGTATAGGAAAGTAGTCCAGTTTCATTCTTCCACATGTGGCTATCCAATATTCATAACACAATTTGTCTTGATATTGATAGGATATTCTTTCCTACCAGCAGGTTTTATAACCTCATCTTGGTGGCTTGATTGAAAGTTCTGGATCTGGGTGTTTGAGGCCTGACTGCCATCAGGAGCCCATGACACTGCCTGTGGTCAATGATGTAGGAAAGATGTTAGGATTTGATGTTAATGGCCAAGGAAGAATTAGTGGGATATCTTTGGTGCAAAAAGGTGGTTTTATTAAAGCATGGGGACAGGATCTGTGGGTGGAAAGAGCTTCACTGGGGTAATATGACCCTTCAGATGTGTATTTGTTGGCCACGTGCTTGGGGATGATTGCCAGCGCGTATCTTGGGGGGTTTAGAGTTAAAGGAAATTTCTAAAGGAATTTTTATATGTCAGCCTAAGGTTGCCTTTTTCACTTAGCAAAGTATTAACATCGAAGCGTTGAGTCCCTAGCTGAATGTCACTCTGCTTGTTTCAAGAACTTCTCAAAGGAACCTGTAGGTAGTAAGGAAATTTAATAATTTTTCTTCTGCCTTTATTTCTCACATCAGTAAACAATTATCATAGGACCCATTCCCTGTGGTCTGGGACTCTCATTCATCTGTGGCACAAAGTAGGTACTCATGACATGTGGCTGAGTGAATGAACAAATTAATGAAAGAGTTAATGGATAATCTATGCCTTGTCCTGCCTGGGCAATGGCTAAGGTCTTTGAAGTGGTCTATACCTGCTCCTGCCTGTGTGGTCACCCAGGCTCACCTCAGAAGTCAGTTTTAGATCACAAGTTGTTCCCAGTTTCCTTCTCTGAGGTAGTCAGATCACAGAAGCAGGGTGTTTGGGAGCAGCACTTTCCACTGTGCTGTCTGATCCTAAAACTTGAATCTCAACCTTGTTCCATGATGACATTAGAGGAGCCAGCTTTTTTTTTTTTTTTTTCCTGAGGCAACATGTACTGTCAGAAGGGCTGCCAAAATCACAGGAGTGAAGTCTGCTCCTCCCCAAC